>NC_044905.1:314425-914425 GCF_001633185.2 Quercus lobata
TTGGGATTGTGAGAAACCATGGTTCTTGAAAAACCCAATGACTGAGTCTGCTTTATATGGGGTTTCAAAATTAACACTTTTGGAAGCTGATAGAGCAACTTCTGGGAAGAACCCACATGTGTTTATGAGGTATGAGACTGTGAATGAGTGTTGATTTGAAGTGCTCGAAAAGTATCTGAAAGATGATAATAATAACGCTACGTGGGTTCTAACAGTGTATAAATTCTGAGGGGCTCTAATGGTAGAAGTAGAACAACAAGTACCATGGTGAATAGCTTTATAGAGAAAATTCAACATGTTATATATAAGCAGCGCTGGAAGAAAAACTCACCTACTTGACGATTCCATTTCAGAAGAAAACCATCGCTTTGAATCAATGAGCAAACATTCCGAAACCCCAGAGTCTAAACCTTTGTTTCACTCAAAATACCAAAGAAGAAAAAAAAAAAATAAGGAAAGAAAGAAAGAATAAAAAGACCAAAACCAAAACCCTTGCTTTGTACTGCGTTGGGGTTCTCTTTTCTCTCCTATCTGCCCAAGTGCGCCGTTTTGTTTTCCTTCATACTATGTAGCATGTACTATATCGAGGTTTTTATTTTATTTATTAAGCCTTTATTTTTTATTTTTTGGGTCAACAGAGCATATATCATTAAACTTAGGAATTAATAAGTCTATTACAACGTTAATAAGCTTTATCAGAAGCTAAAATATTTTCCACCACAGACGGCGCCAAAAGAGTCTAAGCTACTAGCACCAAGCTTGGCCAACGCATCAGCACATTAATTGGCCTCCTTATAGATGTGAATTATCTGCTTGTTGGGAATCTCTCTCACCAGGTTCTTGCAATTAATAAGCAATGACTCCATTAACAAGTTGGCAATATTATTGTTCATAAGCAAAACAACACTTAAGGCATCCAACTCAATGATGAGATTATTTATCCCCATCTCCTTAGCTATTAGAAGGCTATCTCTTTGGGCCCACAGCTCTGCCATACAACTGTTAGTGCACCCAAGAGGCCTTGCATAGCCTTTCAACCAGTGCCCATCATGGTCCTTGATAACACCGCCTCCACTTACACGTCCAGTATTACCAAGAGCAGATCCATCTGAATTAAGCTTCGCCCATCCCATTGGAGGCTTCTCCTATTAAGCCTTTATTACTCAAACTCAAACCTCTCTTCTTCTTTTATTTTATTTTTATTTTTTATAACTTATTAGCTAGCCTCCTACCCACTCAAACGTATTTTATACTTTTTTAAGGTTAATTGTTAGTACAACAATGGGAGAAGAAGATTCAAACTCTCATTTTTCGCATAATGAAATTTAGACGAGCTCTTAAAATCTTTCGCCTTGAGATGATCGTTGATTCATCTGCATTGCTGCACTAAATTTTAAAGACCCATTTGTTTCCAATGGTCTTATGCCCAAGCGAAAGATCAACAAACTTCCTTACTTGATTCTTTGCCATGGAACCCATCTCATCCCTTAAAGCAACTAGCCATTCATTTGAAGTTGGTGAAGTTAAAGAAACAGACTCATCAAAGTATAATGGTGCACGCATGAAAGATTCCCCTTCAATCTCAAAACGACAATAAAGAATTGTTTCACTACCACTACCACTACACTAGGAGACAAGTTACTCCCACCATCTTTGGCAATTTCAAGATAAGGTTGAAATTCCCCACCTTTGCCTAGAGATGGTGCAACTTCAGTCTCCATAAATGGACTAACTAGAGCCTTAGAAACGACTCTTTTCTATGCTTAGTAAAAGAATGATTTGGCATTTGTCAGAAGACTCTCTCCCTATTCTTGCTTCTTTTGTACGAGTTCAGCTTAAATCATGGGGAAAATAAAATGCTTAATAGCACCCTTGAACAAAAGATACAGCAAGTTATGAAACAAAGGGATCAAGTAACACTACACTAACGGGTAAATAAAAAGCATTTATGTTCCTTTGCATAACATTTTACAATAGCTGTTGCATCCACAGTTCCCTCCCTCACACCACTAATTCATTGGCATGAAAGTTCAACTTCACTGCATATGGCTTCAACGGCCAAGGAGCTTCCTCATTGCAGCAGAAACAACTTTCAGAATCCTCAAAAAGATAAGTCAGATTTGTGAATTGTGATGGTTCTCTTCTCCAAGCTTAATTAGAGAAAACAAGCACCAGGCATTTTGCAACAGTTTGGAATTTGGATCAGTTGCAACCTTGGACCTGATTTAGAGTAAGTTCAATACCAAACAGTGCAAATGGATCAAGTAATTGCCTGGTTAGCTTGAATGATCAGATTTCAATATATAGATTCAATAGCTAAGAAATTTGCTCCAAATAACTTGTTCTGCGTTTTGAGACTTTTGGTCAAGAGGAACTTTGACTAGTTTGTTTGAGAATCCCGAAAACGTATTCCTGCATAAGTTAACTCCAAACAAGGGAAACTTGATTCATGATGTGGACTATAACTGCTTCATCTCACTCCTTGTCTTATATATATATATATATATATATATATTTATATATTCTATTTTGTAGTCATCTTTGAAAAATCCAATTTTCCCTTGTATAGCTTCAACAGGTCAGACACCTCGTCCATATATGGTGTCACAAACTTCTGAAGGAATGAGTTCTCAGAAGTACTAAACACTCTAGCTAAGTGTATATTCTTCTTGATCAAACCTTTTGATTGCAAAACTTCAATAACCGAAGCCCTTGGAATAAGCCGCTTCTCCAAGCTATAAATAATGAGTATCGGGCGATTGACAATAAAGGAAGTCTCGAAACCCGTCTTGTTGACGTAAAAATCCACAACCTGCATAATCTTATCCTCAGATGCGATAATACAGCTGGGGCACTTTCTGAATGCTGCAAGAATCTCTTCTTGAGACAAATCCCACCTCTTATAAACGTTGACCTTCCTCTCCCATGTGGATTTATTCATTCCCACCATTGCAAAAACAGCTTGAATAAAAGAAAACTTCAAAGGATTGAATCCCATTTCCTTGACTTTCTCCACAATCTCTTTAAATCGAACTGGATTTGTCACAGCAGCACTATGCTTCTGTTTAAGTAAGGAACTTATATGCGATTCAGGAACTCCAATTTCTCGCAGAAGATTGACATTTGGAAGCACACAAGTGTTAAATCTACCCACGGGAATAACCCAAAAACGTATAATCGCGTTAATAATGTCCTCATTGGTTCCAAAAAAATTCTTAAGGAAAGAAAAAGATGGGATTATGTAGTTTTTCAAGAGAGAGTGGGAGAGGCGAGGCAATCGAAATCGAGCTAGTTGAAAGGTAGAGAGTGTGACTGATTAATGGTCTTTATGTTTTGTTGTCTTGTTGGTTTATTTATTTATTTTTAATTCTTGGCAAATTAGAACTTACCAACACATGGTTTAGTCAAAAATTTTAGTTATTTATATGTGGTTTGAAATTTAACACTTTATTTACTTGAGGTTAGTTCAGTTAGAATTTTGATACCCCCTTCTGTTAAAAATAGAACTAAATATGTAATTTTTTTTCATTTTTATGTCTCTCTTCTCCAAAAACACAAAAAAAATATATAAAAATATAAGATCAAATAAGATCAAAAATAATCTAATAGGACAGTTGTATCATGGATTTCCAATCACATGTAAGAAACTTAAGTTTTCGTTAAATCCTCAAGTGGACGAAGTGTCCAATTTCAAACTACAGGTATGCAACTTAAATTTTGGTCAAACCACATATGAGTAAGTTGTGATTTGCCCTTAAATCTATTATATTATAAAGATCCCATAGGAGAGAATATGAAGTTCAACCATGTAGCGTATTTTTTTAGATTTCTTTATTTAGGTTTACACATCAATAGTCGGTTCCAGTTAGCTTAACTGATAAAGTCTTTGATGGTTGAATAAGAAATTTGGGGTTCAATCTCCGCATACACAAGAAATCGATTGAGAATTAACTAATGGAGTAAATACAAATATTAATTATATGTAGTTAATTAGTTATACATCAATTATTTATATTAGATTTATAAAAAAAAAAAATTATATTAGAAGAATTTAAATAATTATTTCTTTTGCTAACAATACACTGCCATTGGGCCTCACTAATACACATAATAACACTTTTGCCATTTAAACTCAAAATTCATGATTTGGAAACTCCAAAATCTTGTTCTTAGTTTCATCACTCAAAATCAACTTTTTCGAGTTTTGAGTAATGAGAACATAACTCAAAAATTATGCCAAACAATCATTTCTTGCATTGTCACACATATTTTGGGTGATGAAAACTAAGTTATATAACTCAGTTTTCATTAGTCCAAACACTCATTTTGACAAAAATTGACACAGATGCCATAAAAAAAATTAAATATTTGTGAATTCACTAAAATTAGTTCTAACCATTTTGATTTCTTAACTTCTTTTAGTGATATTATATATATAACCAATATTGTAGTATTTATTCTATGTAATTAAAAATATTATTAATATGATAAATAAACATATTTTTATATTAATTATTTTAAGTGGTTCATTAATTATTTAGGTATAATCAAATTTTGATATCAGTTTTATGAGATTTATAGTAGAAAAAATTGATTAGAAATATGGTACTCTTGCACAAATTTAGTTAGTTTTGCTACCTTGGAAACAAGGTCCAATAAAAGAGAAAATAAATAATAACACACAATCAAAAATGTAAAAACAATTCTATATATATAGACGGGTTCAAGTTAATGAAGTTTCGCTTGGTGTAATTTTACAAAAGTTACACATTTTATCTACTATAGATCTCTAAACAATCTAACGGTTCAAAAAAAAAAAAACCCATTTTACTTAATTAATATAACATATTTTAGTGTTCTCTATTATTTATTACAATAAATTATGAAATTCTATTCTATTTTAGTATTTTCTCCCTCTTGTTGAACAACTATAAATAAAAAAAAAAAAAAAAACTCATGTTTTCTCAATCTGTGGCTTACTCTTGCCATATTTAAAAGAAGAGTAATGCTAGAAAGACAAACAATTTTACAAATTTTTTACCAAGTGTTGATATGGCTTGGTCCACATTAGTTTTTAAAAACAATTATTGAAGGATATTTGTATTTTGATTTATCAAAATGATATTTGCATTTTTTTAGTAGGCATGAATCTGGTTTATCTATATCAGTCACAATATCATGTAATTTTCAAAATTGTAAACACATATAGTATGATCAAATGATTACAACTCTCTTATTGTCTTTCTGATTTATTTATAAAATAAAACAATAAATATTTCAATTTTTTAGAAGTAAAATTTTGAAATATTAGAGGAAACTAACAAAATACGCCGCATATCGTGCAAAAACTCGACTAGTGTGTTAGAATTATAAGACATGTTAGTTGTTTTCATGTGTGGATAGAGAGTGTTCATCCATACCTTATTGATATACTCTTAGCAAACTTTGGCTGATTCCTTTTTATAATAGTATATGTTATTTCTTTTATAAAAAAAAAAAAAAAAGTCTTAGAATTAAGGTTAAGTGATTAAATTTATCATTTTCAAATTTTTAGGAGAATTAGTAATTAAAAAAAATGTTCAAACAAGGAGCGATAGGACAATTTTTATTAGTTATTTTGTTTGTATAGCTTTTTTTTATTTATTTATCAGTTATATATATAGTTTGTATAGTTTTGACAACTGATGGAAACCCGGGTGGGGGGAGAAAGAACAAGGGAGATAACTGATAGGCTTCCTTTCGATGGAGTAATTCACATCGACACTATTGGATATGTAGGTGGGCTTTGGGTGTTGTGAAATTCTTACATGGTTGACATATCCCCGCTATCCAACACAAAGCAAGAAATTCACGTTGTGGTCAAGGTACAATTTTTTAGCACTACCTGGTTATTTCCTGCTATGTATGCTAGTCTTAGAAGTGCTGAAAGGCATGTTTTATGGAATAATCATATGAGAGTTGCAGAGCTCCACAATATGCCCTGGATCATAGCAAGTGATTTTAATGAACCTCTGTTAGAGGATGATAAGTTCAGGGGGAGAGCTATGAGTGTTAATAGATCCTTATTATTCAAGGAGTGCCTAGAAAAGTGTAATATGATAGATATTGGGTTCTCGGGTCCTCGGTTCACTTGAACAAATAAAAGGGAAGTCCAAGCTCTGATACATGAAAGAATAGATAGATTTTTTTTTGTGAATTCTAGTTGGTGTTTGATGTATCCTAAAGCAAGAGTTACCCATCTTACCAGATGTCACTTAGGCCACTGCCTTGTCCTAATGGAGATGCAGCCAAGGGCAAATACTGATAAGAAGCGGCCTTTTAGGTTTTGGACTTGTTGGCTTTTGGATTCAACCTTTCCAAGTATTGTTTCTCAAGCGTGGGGAAGTAGCAATAGATTAGTGGATGCCATAGAGATTTTCTCTAGAAAAGCTGCTGCCTAGAACAAGGACCATATTGGGAACATATTTACTAGAAAGAAGAATCTAATGGTAAGGATTAATGGTATCCAAAGGGCAATTGCTAATAAACCTTCCAACTCTCTCCTTAATTTGGAAAATGAGCTTCTAAGGGAGCCTGATGTAGTGCTTAATCAGGAGAAGGAGCTTTGGACTTTGTGATAGGCCAAGATGTATTGACCCCTTGTGATAAATTAACCAATTAATTAGCCAAGTTAATTAATTAAGTTAATTAACATGCAATTAGTGTAGTAGCACAAACAAATCACTAACTAAGTTAAATGCAGCAGAAAAGTAATTTGACACAGGTGATTTGTTTACGAATGGGGAAAATCTTCAAGGCAAAAACCCTACTGGGTGATTAAAGGTCACCACTCTCGAGAATCCATTATTATCACAACAAGCGATTACAAGTAAAGGAATCTCAGTACTTTATACCAACCTACAGTTCAACCCTTACCCCAATACCCAATTGGACTTGTTCTGTAGTAACAATCTCTCTTTTTCAATGCACGGCTCCTAGTACGTGACTAACCAATTGATGCACAGATCCAAGTATGTGACTAACCACTAACTTGAGAAGGATGTTAGCTGCAAAGTTCATTAGTTCATCAACACAATGAAGATCACGAAGCTCCTTGGTTACAAAACCCTACGGCGTACAAACGCAGCAACTTCTTGAAAAGAAAGCTAAACTAGGGCACCTGTCATAATATGCTTGTGAAAAACCTTTGCATCAAGTTGCACTCACTTGCATCAACTGTGACGGCCCTTAAAATAATCCTTATATATGTTTAGGGTTGTGAGAAAAGAAAGCCCAAACATCTATACACTGATTGGAGTGAAATCAGAACTGAAAATCTATAAATCTCGATAGATAGGGTATCTATCGAGCAGCTGTCGAGTATCGGGCAAAAGCTGCCTTTTAAACCTTGATAGATGTTATCTGTTGAGCTAATTGTCGAACTTTAAAATCTAGCACTTCTTTACTTGATTCTTGGACAAATTTGCATGGCTTTAACATTTGGACTTGAAACCTTGTTCCTTGAAGCACTAAACACATCATAGATTTACCCAATTATAAGTAAAGTGCGTTTTGTCAAAGGATTAGCCAATTCTATATTAACATATGTTCCTAACATGATTCGCATATGTCCTAACACTTTGAAATCCCGGGTGAATTGGATGATTCAGGGAGATCGTAACACGACCTTCTATCATATTTCGACGCTGGTCAAGACGAAAAGAAATCAGATTATAGTAATTAAAAATGTTGTGGGGGAATTGATTTATGAAGAAAATGATATTAAAGATTTCATTAGAAGCAGATTTGATGGGATTTATTCGACGTCGTTGTTTTGTGCTTCTAGATCAAATCCCATTATTTCCTAATGGCAACCTAGGCTCTCTAAGGAAGAAAGGACAATATTAGTAGAGGTGCAACTGATGATGAGATTAAAGCTACCTTGTGGTCCTTAAAACCTTTTAAGGCCCTGGGGCCAAATGGTCTTCATGTAGGCTTCTTCCAAAAAATTTGGCCAGTAGTGGGGAGCTTGGTGATAAGAGAGGTAAAGAAGATTTTTGCTAATAGGAAAGTCCCTAAATTTTTAAACAAAACTCACATAATGCTGATTCCTAAGATTCAAGGTTTGGAAACTTTGGGTAATTATAAACTCATAAGTTTATGCAATACTGTGTATAAAGTGGTGACAAAGATTATTGTGACAAGATTGAGGCTCTATTTGGAAAAACTCATATCTCCTCTGCAAACGGCTTTTGTGCCAAGTAGAAAGGGAATTGATAATGTTATTATAGCTTAGGAGATTATTCACTCCCTAGGCAAAAAGAAAGGAAGAGTGGGATATATGGCTCTAAAAATTGATTTGGAGAAGACTTATAACAAGCTAGAGTGGAGTTTCATTAGAGATATTCTTTTTAGGGCAAACTTTCCAGCTGACATAATAGACATCATCATGAGTTGTGTTTCAACGGTCTCTACATCTATTTTGTTCAACAGTGAAGCTCTTGACTTGAGATTTCCATTGAGGGAGATAAGGCAAGGAGACCCTTTGTCTCCTTACCTTTTCATTCTTTGCATGGATTTCCTTGGTCAACTTATTGAGGAGAAATGCAATGCCAAGCTTTGGCAACTATTTAAGGCTTCCCAAAGTGGTCTTGCCTTCTCCCATTTTCTGTTCACAGATGATCTTATCTATTTTGCAAAAGCTGATGGTGCTAATTGTTCAGCCATAAGAGATGTACTTGATGAGTTCTATTGCTTATCCAGGTAGACAGTGAGTGAGTCTAAATCAAGAGTTTACTTCTCCTCAAATGTGAATAAGGACACTAGGGAGTCGTTGTGTGATATCCTTGGGTTTGCTTCCACCCCTTTTCTTGACAAGTATCTTGGTTTTCCCCTTAAGTAACCTAGTTCCTCATCCCAAGACTATAATTTCTTCCTTGATAGAGTGAAGCAAAAGCTTTCGGGGTGGAAAGCTAATATGCTATCCTTGGTTGGATGATCTATTCTCATTCAGGCCTCCTCAGCTACTATACCGTCTTACATTATGCAATGTTCTCACCTCCCTAGCATAATTTTGGATGGTTTAGATAGAGTCAACTGAAATTTCCTTTGGGGGTCTTTAGATATAGTTAAGAAAATCCACTGGGTTGGATGAGACAAGGTGACCAAAACAAAGGAGGAAGGGGGCCTCAGGTTGCAATCAACCAAGGGGAGGAATATTGCCCTTCTTTCTAAGTTGAATTGGAGATTCCACATTGAAAGAGAGGCTCCTTGGGTCCAAGTCTTGAAGATGAGTTACTGTAGCCATAGAAGAAGAATTGCTTCAAATGCAAATAAGCTTCCCTGCTCACCTATATGGGTAGCAATAAAGAGAGGCATGGATACCTTCAATAGGGGTAGCAAGTGGATGATGGGAAAGGATAGCAAATTGAATGTTTGGTCCAACAATTGGACGAAGGAGAGTCCACTTAGGCAACTCATTCAGGGACCCTTTATTAAGGAAGCAGGTATTTTGGAAATCAAGGACATTATGTCAGACATGGGTTGGGATTGGGAAAAAATACCCTTTGAGCTACCCCAAGAAATCAAGATAATGATTCAAGCAACTCCTACTGCCCTCACTAGTAGAGGCTCTGATAGATTGTCCTGGGAAGACTCTCCAAAAGGCACCTTTGATTTAAAAAGTGCTTATAAGATTGCTATAGGTATTAAGGATACCTCTCCTTTCTCGGCTAAGTGGATTTGGAAAGCTGACACTCTCCCTAGAATTAAAACCTTTCTCTAGATGTGTGCTCATAATAGTATTGGGGTCAAGGTGTGTCTTGAGAGAAGAGGTGTAGTTCATGAGAACATATGCCTCATTTGCAAAGGAGGATCAGAGACCATACTACATGCTCTCCACGACTGCCCTTAAATTAAGCATGTGTGGAATCAACTAGGGATTATGTCCTCAAATCAAGCCTTTTAGATAAACAATTTGCAAGAATGGCTATCATCTAATGGTAGAGAAAGTTGCAACTTAATTGCTACAAACCCCCCATGGAAAATTGTCTTCCCGATTGTTGTGTGGAACATTTGGAAAAGTACAAATAGATTTATTTTTAGTAGGAAAAGCAAGAACCTGAACCTGGCTAGGGAGATATTAAACCAAGCTATGGAGTTCATTCACTGTGTGTCTTCCCCTAGAGCCCCAACTTGAAAAGTGATTAAAAGAATTTGTTGGGAGAGACCGCCAGAAGATTGGATGAAACTTAATACGAATGGTTCTACTAATGGTTGAGTCCAGATTAGCTGGCTACGAAAGGGTGATTAGAGATGATTGTGGTCGTTGGATTAAAGGTTTTAGTAAAAGAGTTGGGATTACAAGCAGCTTTGTTGCTGATTTGTGGGGACTTCGAGAGGGGCACAAAGCTGAATTGTGGGGACTTCTAGAGGGGCTCATGCCATGTTGCACCCTAAATATATCATCCCTTGTTGTTGAATTAGATGCCAAAGCTATTATGGATGTCCTAAGAAACTCTTCTTATGCTAACAATATTATCTCTCCTATCTTGGACGATTGCAAGCTGCTGGCTTCTAGCATTCAGCAAATTTAGATTAAGCATTGCTTCTGCCAAGCAAATTGCTGTGCTAATAGTCTTGCTAAGATGAGTTTCAATCAGGTTGTTGATTTTTCTACTTTTGATAGTCCGCCTATGGACATGGTAGATGTTTTTGAGGATGACCTCAATGAGATGTACTTTAACAAGATATGTCTTGAACCTCTTGGCTTTCTTTAGTTGTTGTTAATGAATCGTCTTTCACCAAAATAAAAAAAACACTTCCATCCCACAAGAAAAAAACCACACGGATGAATCTTAAGAGGAAAACTAAAGGAACAGCATCTAAATATTGTACTTAAGTTTTGCCCTATTTAAATATATATGCAATATAAAGCTTGGGAATTTTCCAACTTATTAATAATACACAAAAGTACAACACAAGCCCAAAATGCAAGCTCCAAATCACCGACTACAACCACACAATATTCTCCGAAAGGTTTATGCAAACAGAGTCCTAAAATATAATGCTCGCATTTTTTTTGCACTAACATTTTCTAACTGAAATTCCTCCCACGCATGACAACAGTCCTCTAGAATTCCTTTCTCCAGTCACTGAGAATTTAGCCTTTTAACATCTACTAATTGGTAAAGATCACCTCGTCCTTGCTTTAACAAGGGGAGACTTGTCCTGAGTATTTTGATCACAGAATTAGGATAAACATTTAGTAATTACAATTTTTTTATTTTTTTATTTAAATCCACATGAAAGAGAGACATTATATTAGATCAGAAGGAACATAACCTCCGGAGCTGAAGTAATGAATAATCAATCTCTACCAAGATTATAGCCTCCTCGTGTTCAGTAGTTGCCAGGACTTCTCCAAACTGTCACGGTTATTCGTTTTTTGTAAGTATTTATGTGGTAAAGGTGATATTACTTACAAAGTTACAAGCGTAAAAATCTCCACTCAGTTTAGAAACGAGAAGTGTGAAATAAACTTTGAAGCAATCATTTTGAACTTCTCATACAATACATATCAATCTGTCAAGGAATGACTGCTGTCCAAAAGAGAGAAACAAAATATCCACTTACTGGTCCAACAAGAGTGGAGTGGCCCCAAGCCACATAACCAGCCCCAGCGTCTCGAGCAGGTGAACAAGTTGCTACATACAACTGTTTATAAAATTTTCAACAAAAATAAGCAACTTTGACATCAATTTATACAGAGAATCCTCACTCATTAAAAGTATAGTAAACATTATTAACAATGAAAAAAAAAACATGTTCGCAATCTTTATGTCTTCCAAGAGATAACCATTCATTTCATTAAAACATGAATCAGTAAGATGCTTTTTCACACTCTAAAGACATGCTGAATAACGTTTATTGGCTAAGACTCAGCTGTAAAGTTGATGAATAACATGTATTGACTACTTAATTCTGACCAAATTTCGGTTGCAAAACTTCCAATTATGACCAAATTTTAAAGAGGAATGTCTAGGAGGCACAATTATTGAATATGTTAACGCTAACACTCCAAAGAGCTCCAATCCTAACTCTCAGGTGTGGGAACCCTAATCGCTACCATTGTCTTTATTAATGTTCATACTTTCATCTAAACAAGTGATTATCTTTACTAATACATAATCAAACATTCTTGACTCTCTTATATGAGAAGATTAATCATTTACAACATCAGAAAAAAAAACATTAAAAAAAGATCATTAAGGATTAGGGTGGCAGAGTCATGAAAAAAGACGCAAACTTCAGAGCAAGGAACGAAGAAAACAACTAACTTTCTATGTACAAGTAATACAAGCTTTTACAAAATGACAATATTTCGTGGTTTATAATCCAAACAAGCAAATCTTCCACGCACTATTGAAACAAATGTAAGATAGAAACACAGAAGTTCTGTCAAGTATTATTACAGATTATGATTTAATAGCATAAGAAGAGGAACACCAGGACCAGATTTATAGCACTTTATTACTGGTAATTCCTAAGCATAGAATTTATCACAAAAATTCCATTTAAAACCATGACATGAGCTCCAAAAAATACCTAAAGATACCAACAATGAGACAAATGTAAACCACAAGACTGATCATATACAACAACAACAAGCCTTAAATCCCAAATTTTTGAGGTCAACTATGGATCCTCAACAGATTAGTTAAGGTCAACCACATGTATTCTTTTCCTCCATTCTATTCTATCTGAAGTCATATTCTCTATTACTCCCTTAATTGATAAGTCCTTTTTTATTACTTCTACTAATGTTATATTGGATCTTCCTCTACATTTTTTTATTTCACTCAACTTAGATCAACTCACTCTTACCAATGCATTAACTGCTCTCCTTTGAACATGGCCAAACCTTCTCAAGCAAATTTCCTCATTTCGGATCCTATCTTTTTGTGTATTTCAACTTATCCAACTTAAAATTCTCATTTCGGCTACACTCATTTTATGAATATATTGTTTCTTAATAACCCAACATTCGGTACCATAGAGCATAGCTCGTCATATAGTAGTCTTATAAAATTTTCCCTTTAACACAATGCTCATCATACACAATAAAAAAAATGAATTTTTGTTAGCATACCTGATTATCTACAGCCCTGCACATGGAAAATGATCAACATATTAATAGAAGAATGATGAAATTATCATCTAAAGCTACAAATAGCATAAATGACAATTTTATACATAAAATTAGAGGAGATTACTAAATAATCAATGGGGGGAATGGACAAAGGTGGGACATTAAAAGGAGAACGAACAAAGTCCAAGAACACAAGTAAATATATTTTCCCTTATGTTAAAATATATATGTGTGTGTATATATATAAAGATCAATTTCCACTGTAGACATCACTGGAAAATCCCACTGGTTTTGGACATTAATTAGTAACTTGAAAGCATTGCTGTAGGTATAAGATCAAATAAACCCCAAAGGATTGGCCTAGTGATTCCTAAGGCCTCATGAGATCCATAAAGTCTTGAATTCAAATTCTCTAGCCAACATCTTGGGGCCACTCCCAAGAGATTTCTTCTTGTAATTTCTTGGTGTGTGTGAGACAGGGAACCGTACAAACCCAAGGGAAAGTCAGGTGTTCAAAAAGCTCTAGGCACCCTCATAAGCAAGCAGAGAAAGGGAAAAAAAAAGGAATAATATCAAATAAGTGCCAACTGGGCCATTGAGAAAGAGCCTCGGGATATCAAACTATCATGATGATTACAACACAGAACATTTTGAGGAATATAAATTCTTCCATAAGTGAAATTTGTTGCTACCTTGCCCTCTGCAATAACTCCCAATGCAATGGTCCAGTAGTCATGTTAAATGCCCCAGGATAGCATAGCAAGTGAGCCCCTGATGTAAAAACTTGGATCTGTTAATGTTTAGTACCTTATATTAAGAAGACGATCAACATGCGCAATGACATACATACTAGACAATTACTACGATGAAAGGGGGCAATAATTTCAAAATCTGCTGAGGCATCAATAGCAAGGTCATGAAAACAAAGAGACTATTACAAATTTCAAATATATCAGAAGAATCACTAAAACAAAAAAAAAAACAAAAAACAAAAAGGACTGGATGCTGTACAAGTAAACCATTTTTGTATTTTATCTACTACAATATTGATATTAGGATGCTCATCAGAGACAGAAAAATTTTATGCTAGGAAAGAGTACTGACTGGTAAAAAACAGTATTTGCAATGATAAATCACAACTTTTATAGTAACGAACAAAAGAGAAATAAGGATAATAGAAGCCAAACAAAGAAACTATAAAAAGTACGCACTTATATCACAATCTTACAGGAGAAGCTCCATCTTTGTATAACCTCTTTCACACAATTATGCTAATGACTAGAAACATTTTTTCAATGACTTTTGAAAGATGCAATCATGGAACTTGAAATTGTGAGGCAAAAAAGAATACTCGTAGCTGATCCTGTGTAGTTGGGATTAAAACTGCAGTGTGTTGAATATAAAATCTAGAAATATCATCTTTTTGCACATATGAATAATTTATAAAACAACCACCAAATCTTAGTCCCAAAGCTTTGAGGTCAGCTATGGATCCTTCCATACTAATCAAAGGTCAACCACATGTACTCTTTTCCACGATTCTATCCTATCCAAAATCATATTGTCTATCACATTTTTAATTTTTAATTAGTAAGTTACACATGCACCCCATAGATCTTAAACCCACAGTCACACCCTCCACCTAAGACTTACATGGGGAGGAGGAGACAATACAGCTAAAGCTCATTGGCCTTTATCACATTTTTAATTGACATGTCATTTTTTTACTACTTCTACTAATGTTATTTTAGGTCTTTCTTTGTCCTTTTTTTTCCCTAGACTTCAATCTACTCACTCTTCCTCACTAGTGCTTTAATCGCTCTCTTCTACACATAACCAAACCATCTCAAGTAACTCACCTGCATCTTTTCATTAATAGAGACCACTCTTATCCTTTTTTTTTTTAAGTAATAAAAATATATTAAAAAGAAGAAGGGTCTCACCTGAGTATACAGGAAGTATACATCAAGGACAAAAACAAATCAAGTGCATAAAGTACAAAAAGTCCATGAAACGATGGACCGAAGAAAAAGAACGAAAGCCTAACACTACAACCCAATCCAAAAGAGTCTTAAGGAAGAAGAATTTAAGATCTGAAACTAATCTCTCTAAATCCTCAAAAATGCCGGTAATTCCTCTCCTGCCCAATGCACCACACCAAACAATGGGGCACAGCCATCCAAATAGCAACATTCCGATGCCTCTCAAACTTTCCTTCCCGACAAGCCAACAACTCCACCACGTTTTCGGCATAACCCAGTGAGTGCCAAACAAAGTAAACACCATAGACCACAAATCAAATGCAATAGGGCAATGGATAAGGAGGTGCTCTACTGATTCCCCATTTCTTTTACACATATTACACCAATCCAAAATCAAAATCTTCCGTTTACTAAGATTATCAGTAGTCAAAATATTCCCCAAAGCTGTAGTCCAAACAAAAAAAGCAACTCTAGAAAGGACCTTAGACTTCCAAACAGTCTTCCAAGGGAAAGACTGATAGAAACTTTTTGTTAGAACTTGGTAATAAGAATGAATAGCAAAACCTCTTCCCATAGCAAGTTTCCAACACATCTTATCATCCCTAGCTCCTCTCAAAGAAGCTCCATAAACTCTAGACATTAAACTGTAAAAAGATTCAAATTCCCAATCTTCATTGTATCTTCTAAAATTTAGATCCCAGAAAAGAACACCATTTGGGAACTTCATCAAATCAGCCACATAGGCCTCCTTTTCGACTTAAAGAAAAAAAGTCTCGGATAGCACACACACAAAGAAGTGTCCCCACACCAAATGTTCTGCCAAAATCTAACAGTAAACCCAACCCCAACCTCAAATTGTATGTGACGAACAAAAGATGGCCAACCACAGCTAATAGATTTCCACAAACTCACTCCATGAGAGCCAGTAACGGGAAGAGAGCACCAACCTCCCCCTTCACAACCATACTTTGCCCCTATCACTCTCCTCCACAAGGCTTGTCGCTCATTCCCATATCTCCATAACCATTTTCCAAACAAAACTTTATTAAAACTTCTCAAACTTCTAATAGCTAAACCTTTTTTTTTTTTGGATAAATTTCTAATAGCTAAACCTCCAGAATGAAGAGCGCAAATCGTAGCCCATTTCACTAGGTGAGTTTTTTTAACATCACCCATACCACTCCAGAGAAAATTTCATTGAAGTTGCTCAATACGGTTTGCAACCTCCACCAGGATTGGAAAAAGAGAGAGAAAATAAGTTGGAAGATTGGACAAAGTACTCTTAATAAGAGTAACTTTACCTCCTTTTGAGAGATACAGCAGATTCCAACTTGCTGACCTCCTCTTCATCTTCTCAATAATTGGATTCCAAATAGAACTATCTCTAACAATAGCACCCAACGGAAGACCTAAATATTTCATCGAGAAGAAGCCTTGCTTGCACCCTAGCACATCCACCATATCTGCTATATTTGGAACCACACACACAAGGACCAAATCAGACTTACCCATATTAATTTTCAGACCAAAAACAACTTCAAACCAAAACAGCACTAGCTGGAGAAACAAAATCTGACCAAGATCAACATCACATAAGACCAAGGTATAATCAGTAGAGAGAAGATAAGTCACCTGCAAGGAGTTACCAGTGGGACCCACTCTAATACCAGACATGAGCCCATCCCTCCTTGCCTTATCCAACATTTTACTAAAAGCATCCATAACAATGACAAACAATAAAGGGGATAATGGATCACCTTGTCTTATACCTCTAAAGCTTTCAAAGAATCCACACGAAATCCCATTAATGAGAATAGAGAGTTTAATAGTAGAGATGCAGAAGAAAACCCATCTTCTCCATTTTTCAGGAAAACCACAACGATCCAACATATAAATGAGGAAGTCCCAATTCACATGATCATATGCCTTCTCTACATCCAGCTTACACAACACCCCAGGAACTCCTGATTTCAGCCTCCTATCCACTCTTATCTTTAAGTGGCTGTCTTCATTTTGAATCCTATCTATCCTTGTATTTTCACTTGTCCATCTTAAGATTCTCATCACACAATACTTATAGCATAACTAGCCTTATGAAAGCCGAATAAAAATTTCTCTATAACTTAATAGGTATTCTACAATCACACAACACTTTTGATACGCTTCTCTGCTTCTCCACTTCATCCACCATACTTTTATCCTATGATTCACATCATCTTCAATCTCCCCATCCTAATGAATTATTAATTTAGAATATAGAAAGCAATCACACTTTGGTATCTCTTGATTATCAAGTCTTACAATCCCTTCATCTTTATTTCTACATTTAATAAACTTACATTCCATGTACTATGTTTTCATCCTTCTTAGCCCAAAGGCTTTTAATTCTAAAACACCTCCAAATTTCTGAATTGATATTAACTCCACGGTTAGTTTTATCCACTATAACTACATCATTTGCGAAAATCATACACCAAGGGACTTCATCTTATATCGATTTAATGAACTCATCCATAACCAGTGTAAAGAGATATGGATTAATGTTGATCATTTACATAAACATATAATGATTAGAAACTCTATTATGATGCCTCCACTTGTTCTCTAGTTCTCTAGTTATAGCTCCACCATACATATCCTTAATTAACTTAATATACTTTAAAGCAACTCCTTTCTTTTCTAAAAACCAACTAATAACCTCTCTAAGTACCCTATCATATGCTTTGTCTAAATCAATAACCATTTAGAAATCTTCAGAGACTTCACTATGCTTTTCCACCAGATGTCTGCATAAAAATAGCTTCCAATAGATTGCCCTAGAAAAATGATGTAAGACAAAAGCACAATGCCGCAACAATTAATTGAAGAACAAAAAAATAGAGGATTGGAAGCCTAGGAGTCAATCCCCTAAGCTTGCTTGGAGTTAACACCAAGTAAGAGAGAACCACTAAGAGCTAGCACCTAAGGTTGATTGGAGTCAACACTAGACTATTGGAAGAATTATAAGAAAATTATTATTATCAATCGAGCTGTCATCTTGTCTCCATAGGAGTACAATGTGCTTAATAGACTACTAAGAGCATCTCCAACAGATTCATTAAATTTTTGTACTGTTTGGAGAATGAACAATGACTTTTACCTTTATCTACCCACTTTTTCAAATACACCTTCCAACAGATTCTCTATCTCATTCTCTATCTCATTTAAATATTATTTTTCTATTCATCATTTATTCTTTTTTTAACAACTACACATCTTCCAACATTTTTTTATTCAACACATAATTATTATAATAGAAAAAATGTATTTGAAGAATGAATAGTAGCCCATCAGACTTGATAGGCTACTGTTCATTAGCCAAAAAAAAATCCAACTATACCAAAGCTGCTGGAGCATATACAGTACACAAAATCTCCAAATTTTAGCTAATTAAGCTGGATACCGATGCTCTTGGAGATGCTCTAAAAGTAAACCCTAATTCTAAGTGATATTGAACACCCTAACTTTAATTGACTTGGAAAATCCTAATTATTAAACTACAAAAATAACCTTAACTCTAGGAAATAAAATACTAATAACCTTGCTTATGTCTTTGTGATGAGGAAACCATGAATCATCTTCTACTTCATTGTAAGTTTGCTCATGCTTTGTGGAGTGAAGTTTTTCTGGTCTTTGGGGTTCAATGGGTGATGCTGAATACAGTTGTTTCTCTTCTTTTTGAATGGAGGAATTGGTTAGGGAAATTTTCTTCAAATGTTTAGAATATGGTACCAACTTGTCTTATGTGGTTAATTTGGAGGAACGTAATTCACGTACGTTTGAAGATATTGAGAGATTGGTGGATGTTGTGAAGTCTTTGCTGGCTAGGACTTTGTTTGAGTGGTCTCATATTTGGGGTTTTACGCATTGTATTTCCATGTTTGATTTCTTAATTGTTGCTAGCTCTTCCCTTTGATTTGTTTGTATTCGCTTCAAGTGCAATGGGTTTACTATCGTAAACACAATGTACTTTTCTTTTTAATAAAACTTCTATTACCTTTAAAAAAAATACCATTGATTTCCAAAAAGAAATAAAACTAAGTTAAAACAAATATTTCTTTGCACTTCCTGCATCATACTCCCTCCCTCGGTTAGAGAAAATTTGACCTCGAGTTTTAAATTGTTGAAGGATAAGAATTTTAGCAATGGATTCTTGCTTCAATTATGGAATCACTAAGAATAAAGAAGCCTTATATTCTACCACATCAATAAATTTGTCTGGAATTATAAAATCTGTGTAGAAAAAGTGATGCAAATGAGACAGCCTTATCTTGATTCATAGAAGGTACCATTGTTCCTTTTTTATCAATATAATTTCAATGCTTATCCCAAAAAAAATAGAAGGTACCATTATATCAAGCTTTTCCAATTCATGCACCAAGAAGGGTCAATCAGTAGCACATGCATCAAACTCATTTTCTATATGTGCACCCTATAAGTCTTTGCTCTCTTGTTGAACTTTCTCTTCTTCAAGCAATAGGAGATCTTGTTTCTCAGAGGTAAGCAATATATCTAACTCTTCAACAGGTTGTCTTATGTCCATTAGATATGGTTCAAATATTTCACCTTACTTCTTAAGCTCTAGAGTAGGATCTTCTTGCTGCACAAACATTACAGCAACACTTTTTAGCACTTGTACTTCTATTCCTGTACTAGGTTTTGATGGCTCGGCGCTGCTGTATCCCATCTATGAAGCTTTGCCTGCAAAGTTCAATCTGTTTTTGGACTTGTATCTCAAGTTGAGTGTTTAGACATGTCTTAAAAGGCTTTCACTAAATTCTATAATATTTTTTCTTTGGTAGACTGCGTTGGAATGGACTAAGGACTGATAACTACATGAACACTCATCTTGTCTTTTTCAAATTGTGCAACTGAAGGTCTATTCCCTTGCCTCATATTGTCTCTTCAATCTAGAAAATTATCATAATGAAATTGGGGTAAATATTCTTTCTTAAAGAATTAGAATAATATTCATCTCGAAAATATTAATTTCATCTGTTACCAATCGGTAATGGCAGGTTCATAGCGAAGGTTCTCAACATCATTCCAATAATCCCTAGCTGTACCAACAAGCCTCATTATTGCCATGGTATCAACCAAATAAGAAGCAACACACAGGTCAATCACTATTTCAACACCAATAGAGGGTCTAACGTGTTAACAAGGGCTGAAACACATGTTAGGAAATAAGACAATATCTTGCATGCCTAGATATCAAAGACTTTAGCACCCAGGCCTCCTTTCTTCTGCAAAAATTCCAAAGTCAATTTGGAGAGACAATCAAGGCCACAATCAGGGGCAATCTAGCAACGATCACAAACATCCTCAAAGAAACCAAGGGCTCATTTTTAATGCAATTGAAGTTGTTTTTCTTCGTTTGGCGATGATAAATCGACTCTCTAGTGAACTCCTAGTGATGCAGCATGTAGGACTGATGATGAAACCGTTGAGCTACTCAGGATTGTGCACCAAGATAATCTTGCATCGATTAATCACAGTGGAGATCTTTTGGAGGCTGGATAACGTATCAGAGATCTTGTGGTCTCAAAATCAGGATTTGTGGTGGCTGCTGACTAGACCTTGGTTTGGCTGAGCAAGGCTGTATTTAGTAGCGCAGGGAAGGGGACTAGAGTTGGGTAGGGGGACAAATATGGGTCATGTGGTTTTGGAATACAGCAGGATGGATTATTCAGGTTGTCAGTCAATTGAGTTTGTTGGCTTGGCGGTGATGGCTTTTGATGGGTAGAAAAGTATGACGGAAAAGGATTTTTTTAACAGCTGGTGGCTAATACTAAATTTTGTCGTAGGACAAAACCAAAACGATGCAACAATATATTGAAGAACTGAAAATTAATGGATAGGCTAGCAACCTAAGAGCCAGCACCAAGCAAGAGAGAACCTTATGAGTCAACACCGGACCGTAGGAAGAATTCCAAGAGAAGTTTTATTATCAATCAAGTTTTCATCTGTTCTTATCTCCATAGGAGTACAACGTGCTTATACAGGCCACTACAAATAAACCCTAATTTTAACTACAAAAGTCTCTTTTTTCCATTTCTCCTATCTTATCAAGTTTATAAATATTATTTACTCCATCTTTCGTCCTTAACTTGCTATATAATTCATCATAAGCCTTAAGAGTCTTTTAGCTTCTAGCGTTTCCAATGAAGACGCCCAAGGTTGAAATACCCCCACCCCCAACTATCGAATTATTAAAAAATAATAATAATAATTATAAGCCTTAAACTACCCTCTTGGATAAAGTTTTTTTTGCTTCCCATTCACCACTTTATAAAGCGACATTGTCTCTACATCTAGTTACTCTCTCTAAGTCATTTGCCCACATCCTTTAGATTCTCCAAGTATTTCTTTATAGTGTTCGTTAATATCCATACATCATTGCAAACTCTAGAATAGCATCTCTTGATTCACTTCTTACTTCATACCAATGGCATACATGAACTCTTTGAAAACCCTCCACTATAGTTTCCAACATTACCATTCAAGTCTATTCTTATAAAAATATTTTCCCTATTTGGTACCCCTTGAATCAATTCATCAATGTCCTCCCAAAATTTATAAAATACCATAATTAGCAAAATTCTATTTGGCTACTAGTCATTAGCGATCGATAGGTAATAACAACATCCACCAGTGTAGCAAGATTTTAACTTTTCACATGTCAAAGGGAGGAACAAACAAACCTCTTGCTGCATATATCATTGCCAGTTCCTGAAACCGAAGGTCATAACAGATGCCTATACCAATTCGCCCAACTTCTGCGTGAATGAATAACGAATAAAGGTTACATTGATTCAAAAATAAATGAGAAAATCCAGAAAAATATATAAGAGGCAAAGGAAAATAATGAATATACAGTAAAGGCACATCATAAAAAGATGGTAAGATAAGAATTGTTAATGCGAGAAGAGAAAAGATGACTTTGTGAGCTGCTTTAATATAATCATTTTTCTTCTTTTCCCATTTACAACTAAAGTAATTCTCTAATATACTTGTAGATTATTGAGTTGCCAACAAATTGTCTAGACAGAACTCAATAATCTACAAGTATATTAGAGATTTTATTACACCAACCAACCTACGATTAAGTCAAAAACCCAAGAATAAGTAACAGGGCAGTTAATTAGGTCAGTAATATTTAATTTTATGTTTTAGTTGGTTTTTTCTTAAAGTTAAGTGTATTTTTGTAATTCTATAATTATACATTATGGGTCATAGTTAAAGGATGTAATTGGTTCAGCGCAATCGGTATGGCGGGGATAAGAAATTTAAGATTAGAAGGAGAGTATCCTTTTTCCCATTTCCTTCTCTCTTTTTCTTTTCCCTCGGGTGTATTGTCACATGCATTGTTAACAGTTCATGGTTACTGTTCATAGGTTGTGGACAGATATGATCTCATTCTCTTTCACCTCTTTTGCAGCCCTAAATCAAATCTTTTCCCTCCCCTACCAAAACTCTAGCCACTCTTGAACCCCACCCCTTCTTTCTAAAGTTCTAAACCTAGATTCACAAATTTTCCCAAGCCAACCACAAACACACATAGACAGATTCCCAAATTTGTCCCTCGTGAAAACACCCCACATTGAGTGATTTGATTAGTAAATTATGCATGAAAGAAGATGAGATGAAGGATAATTCAGATAATCCATCCTTTTCAAATGCATTTAGTTATCAAGAAACTTGACAAGCATGCAACATTATAAAGAGCTTTTCTCTAGGTCATCATAATAATAATAATAATTATCATTATAAATAAACCTGTATCCACAATGGTAGGAGTCTCCCCTGCCGTGAGAGTCTTTGACTCCATAAAGGTAATCTTCCCAGGAATGTCAATATCGAAGAGATGTATCTGAAGCCAGACAGGTAGGTCAGAAATTATGTAGAAACCAACAAAAATGAATTATGCGGTATGAAGCCTACTTATCTACAAGTTTAGTTAATAATAGTATACAGATGCGAATATTTGGTTTGTCAATACTTAATAGTAGACATGTAATAGAAGAAAACTTGAAACCACATTTTATCTTAACACCAATGTTAGGTAGCTCAGTATAAGTATAATTTATGTAAGTTTCTTTGTAATTGTGGTGGCAGTTGTGGTGTAAAATGAAAGTCATTTGACATCAGAACCCTTAAAAAGGGTAGACAGTGTATCTATGTATGACTATATACAGAACAAGAAGAGCATAAAACACACACACACAGAGAGCAATAGAAATTGAAAGGAAACCTTGCGGTGCTTAGCTTTGAGGTTTCCATCAGTACCAAAGACGCAACAAGTATTAAAAATTCGATCTCCAGAGCGTTCGGGTATAGAGCCACCAACAATAGTTATGTTGAGATTACGAGAAAGTTGAGAGAGCATGGTTGTGGAAGGAGAAGCATCACCACCTGCATCAATGTCCTCGGCATAGACAGGGAAGCAATCATTTGAATATGGACTATTCCATATTTCCTGAGATATGGGAAAAAAATAAAACAACATTAATTGAGAGTTTGACTGAAGTAGAGTAGTTGTTACTGGAAATAGATTTAGAACATGAATTGTATGTAGCAAATGGGTTTAGTTTTAATCATATAATAAAATAAAATAAAAACATGAAATTAAAAGAGTTGAGATGGGAATACTGACGGGCAAGAGAACAAGCTTGGCGCCCTTAGCGGCAGCCTCCTGGATCTTGCTACGAGCATGGGCGATGTTCCTCTCCTTATCGGGAGTTACGGTTATTTGGCACAACGCAATCATAAACTACACACCATTTATAGAATAAGAAAAAGAAAAAGCACAAATAAATGAGAGGGAGAGAGAGAGAGATTTGCCTTGTCAACAGGGGGAGTTGGCAAAGGAAGAGCAGGAGGGGCCCTTGCTTGTTCGGCCACAGAGGCGGAGGCGGAGGAAGCCATTATCCTTGTACTCCTACTGCCACTGCCACTGCCGTGGAGGATTTGATTTTGATGAGTCAAATTCTTATTATTGGTGTTTAGTTTGGGGTAAAATTTTAAAAGGGAAAGGGATGATGAGAAGAAGATCGAGCGAGATATAGTGGAGGGATGATGAAATGCTAACGCTGCTTTCATATCTCACTTTACCCTCCTCTTCTCTCTATACCATTCTTTTCTTTTTCTTTTATCTCCCAATATTTATTTATTTATTTATTTATTTATTATTAAAAGGGTAAAATAGAAAAACTACCTTCCCTTCCCATAATTTCATTTATCATTACCAACCCAAATGAAAATACATTGGGTTTTTTTTTTTTTTTTTAATGAGTCCCAGCTTTTCTTATTCCTTCTTGCTCTGAGACAATAAAATCCAACTTTTTTTTTTTTTTTGGAGAAAACAATAAAAATCCAACTTAAATGAAATTATAAATTGTTTTCAGGATAAGAAATTTAAGGTGTACCAAATCATTATTAATGATCAATTTTTCATGAAGACTTTAGATTTCAATTTTTGTAGGCCATTTGCCCACACAATAAATGTAAAAAAAAAAAAAAAAAAATCAGTGAGAATTCATCTAAAAAAGAGATAGAAGATAACGAAAAAACACAAATGAAATATAATAATTATCATAAAGATGTTCATACCTGTAATATAACAATTATTGATTATATAAAATGAATAACATCATTTCATTTTTCAAAAAAAGAAAGAATAACTTCATTTTAAAATGCAATGGACCCGAATTTTTATTATTTAATTTTTAAAATGATGAACCTATTCCATTGCAACGGTCATAAACTGCCAGTCGCGCCCCTTTGCATTGGCAGCCACCCCTTGAAGTTGAACTTCAAGAAAACCTCTCTCTCTCTCTCTCTCTCTCTCTCTCTCTCTCTCTCATTCAAACTCTCTCTTAGCGGCTCTTTCCTTTCCTTCGGGCGCCGCTACAAAACTCAGTAAGTAGAGAACAGCAGTACTGAGTGATAGACGTCAATAATATAGTATTAATAAAGGCCTGGATCCCATCTCATCTGAACAAAATAAGCATAAAAATAATAATGGCAGATCCTAGTGCCATAGTGCCGTACATTAATGACCCATACAACGAGGAGGAAGAGGAGGAAGACATACAAGTGAATTTCATGGATGATTCCAATCCTACCCTGGCTGATTTATCAATGCCAATGCATATGCATGAGCGTAATTTTGATGATGCGCATGCATTAATGGCTAACGCTAACCATCTCTTCCAGCAGGACCCCTTTTTGTGGAAGTGGAATCCCGGAACTCCTCAAACTCGTTCCAATTCTGGTGCGGGTGCGGGTGCCTCCAATGTCAATGTTGAACCAACTCCAACCGATCCTTTTTATTTGAATTTGAATATGGAGATGAGGCCTCTTTCTACTTGGCCTGTCTCACCAATTCCATTTAACTGTACTTATTGCCATGTTCTCCGAGAGATCATTTTTACTAATGGTATTCTTCTCTTCTTTTCTTTTCTTTTTATATCACCATTCCCATTTTTATATTTATATTTATATATATTGTCAGTAATCGTTGAAAATTTTATAAATTTCATTTCCTGCTCCTAGGGACTAAGACCAATAAGCTTGAGATTCATGGAAGACTCGGTGTGGTCTGTCATGCTATTCTTCAGAATCATCAACATGTTGATGTCAATATCACTTCTTCAACCAATCAGTCTCATCAAATGTTTGAGTAAGATTTTTTACCTTTTCCCTATATATATAACTATTTTAAACATGAACATTATTGCAAAATTAAGTCGACAATAACACTTCTTTAATGATTGTTCTAGTTATAGTTATGTTAATTAATTTTCAGATTTCTTTATTATTATCATTTACACATTATTGTAGTTCAATCAGATTATGTGTTTTGAAATTTTCTTACTTTAATTTCATTGAATTCAAATTTTAAAGAAATTTTTTTATTATTGTAATCAGTTTTTGCAAGAAAAGCATAGAAGATGTGAGGCAGTTTCTAATAAATTACTGTGTGGAGCAAAAACTAGCGGGCTACGTTATGGTGCAAGATCCACTAGCATTCTTTTATGAAGCCATCTGTGTTGGACTGGACTGGGATGACGATGATGTTTTTGAACCATCCCCAACGAATTCAGGTTTGTTTTGTGATGACAACTTAATTTCTCATTCACACAATTTTAATTGGATTGCTAAAATTCATATGCCAATTGCGTACTAGAATATATTAATCTTGTCTCGCTTGCATATGCCATTTAAGTCTCTAAGATTTAGTATACATCTAAAGACAGAAGATATGTTTATCTCAAAATCATGTTTTATGAGATGAGACTGAGTGCTTTTAATGTTTAAATATCAGGAGAGGAGACCAAGCAGGAGACAGAGAGTAGAACGCCTAAGGCTTCCCTTGCCGCGCAGGTTGTTGCTACTTGCTACTCTCATATCATTTTTTTTTTTTTTTAATTAATAAGTTCCCAACCTGATCCCAATTCACACCATATGCTTCTTCATTACTTTCTTTTAAATATAAATTTGTTTTATTAAACGTCAATCAAAATTGCCACTTTTTTTTTTTTTAATTTGTTTTTGTTGCTATTGATGCTATATCTAATTCAGTTGTTAACGTAGTTACTTTTATAATTAATGCTGCGTAATGGTGCAGAGGGACAGAGCAGGAAAGTTAACATTGGAAGAGGTTGGCCGTCACTTCCATCTCCCTATTGAAGAGGCTTCTAGGAGAATGAAATTATGCCCCACTGTTCTGAAGAAGATATGCCGAAGATATGGAATTCATCGATGGCCCTATAGAAAGGTTTGTGTCACTCGCTCTTTTCCTCTGATTCTCCCTTAATAATTATGGCTTTGAATTGAGTTTCTTTTTTTTCTTTGGAAGATGCAGGTTAAAAGCATTCGGAGGCAAATATCAAATTTGACGGCAAATTTAAATTCACATGAGGCAGAGGCAAGGGCAAATGCTCAAGCTGAAATTGATAGACTTCAACAAGAACTGACCAATGTTTGTGCAGGGGTCTCAATAGATTCTGGTTAAAAAGAATTCTGAGGCAAATATCAAGTTTGAGACCAAGTTTAGATTTAAATGATGCAGAGGCGAGGGCAAAGGCTCAAGCTGAAATCAATGGACTTCAACAAGAACTGACCAATGTTGTGCCAGAGTCTGAAAAGGATTATGTTTAGAATGTTATTTTGTACAGAGTGGATAATTTTTCTTTCTTGGTGATGAGATTTGATTATAGATTTTCTATATTTCGTTATTTCGTTAAGAAACTATTTAAGGATATTTTTTGGAGACTCCTAGTAATAGTGATACATTGTAGAAGCTATATGGGATTTTATTTTAGTGTACGGATGCATGATTTAATATGAAAGGGTTAGAGTTTAGACACTTCGTTTTTCTGTTATTTATTTATTTATTTATTTTTCCTATGAACAACTTTCAGTGTTACAACACCTTCCCAAGTCATCATATAGTGTACTCATCCACATTGTTGGAATACGTAAATCGCCCTTATCTATCATTTTCAGGACAGCAACTCGATCCATATCATTTGATTAAAAAACTATTAAAATTCTAGAAAGAAACATGTATAATGCCTGAACAAATTTGGCCGCTGCTAACAATTTTATTGTTATTTTGTATGTCACGACTCATCTCTACTGTATGGAATTCCATGCACTCTTTCGGATCCTTATCCTAAATAAACTTCCCCTTGGAAACAAAGGAGTTAACTGAAAGAGTGGTTTATTTAATCTTAGTAACAAGAACCTTGATTGCAGGCTGCCTTGGTGTTATCATATTATAATAATAACTGAAGCAAAGACCCATGAACAAACGGCCATTAGGAACTGGACGTAGATACCTAAAAATTTACATCCTTGAAATGTTCGTACATCATTGCACAACTCTTAAGACTATTATTCTAATATAAGTGAATTAGATTCCATGGAAATGTGTCCTCTCGGTTTCATGAAGGATATGGGAAGTCCCCAAACACTGGTCTGTGTGAAACAAGTGAAGCAGGAGGTATCAGAAGATTGGGATGAGAGCATGCCTCTGCCAGGAGACATCATTGAAGGTTTTTCTGAAGATGATGCTGACGACTTGTTTGTCCCAACCAAGCTCAAGTCAGATCTCAGCTCACAGCTTGGTAACGTTCACCAACAGTTGGAGGTCATATGGGTGAAGGTGAGAAGGGGTGATACCACAATAAAGCTACAGGCACGCATTGTCCAAGAGAAGTCTTCAATGCCCCATAAAAAGTTTACTATTAGAGCGGCTACAGATGACAGACATGTTGCAGTTTTAGGTGACTTAACCTTAGAACAATGCGCTGAATTGCAGGGTAGGTTCTTCTTGTCATCATTGTTCAACAATTTTAGTTAATGTTGACATTAAACATGATATATGATGCAGGACAATATCAAAGGAAGATAAAAGAACAAAATTTAAATAGCAAACCTAAGAATTAGCACTTATGGGTTTGCCTGGAATTAGCATCAAGCAGAAAAACTTAGGAATCAACACCTTTAGTTGCTAGGAATCAGCACACAGCAATTTGGAAAATCTTTGATGTCAAAATTATTCATCAAAATCTCTCACAATAAGATCATCTAGAGCCTTTTTATAGTGCTTTCAGGATTAACAAATAATCCTATATAAAAACTGAAGCTAATTTAGAAACTAATCCCTATCTAAAAAGATATATAATCTCATCCCCATCTGAATTCAAAATAAAATGAAATTCTAAACTAATCCAATTACGTAAGATACCCAATCCCATAATATGTGTTGTCCAATCTGGTGGTGTCCGCAACAATATAGGATTCATTTGTTTAAAAATTGCAATGATAGAATGAAGAGGACTATGGAAAGCCATTATAAAACATCTCTAGTGTCTCATTGGTTTTCGCAATTTATAGATGTTTTATCCATTAATAAACCATAGAAAGATACTAGTTTGAGCTAAGCACTTTACATGACATCTAGGTGTTACATACAACTGACAAAAGCCCTACACTGCACAACTGAAGTTATAATGAATTCAAAGGCTAGTGACAACAGAATTGTTCTATTTGACCTTGCAGAAATGAGCAGGAGGGTTGTGAATGTGGACTACAGGGGATTCAACAAAATGGGAGTAAAGTATGACTGGAGGATGAAAGTGGGAACATACCTGCCAGACCACCATTTTTCAGTTGTCAGCTCAATATTGTTCATGCCACTACAATGCGAGTACTGCATTGAGAGCACTACAACCAGGTGCATGGCCTGGTTTTCAGCAGCAGTTTCTTCAGGGGCTCCTCTAGTCTTTGTTAATATCCAAACAGAACAGAATGTAATCTCAGTATATAGTTCTCTCTATATGTCTTCAAAGGTTTGATTAGTTGTTTATTTTTCTCGTATTAGAATGGAAGACCAAGAAACACCCAATGTTACAGTTAATAAGGAAAACGAGGTACTGGAAATCCAATCTTTTTTGTCATTGTGCTTTAGAAGTCCTGAAAGTGTAGTTTGATGAACCATTTGACACAAAGGAATCTGTTTCTATTTGGTACTTGTAAGGCTAAAACTACTGATCTCAAAGATAGCACTCTCCAAGTTTTCAACTCCAGTGTCATAACGACCTGCTCATCGGGTGCAGCCTAGTGTGCTGTTTCTCAAGGTTTTCTAGCTGCTTAAAAGCTGCTGAACCCCCAAAAATAACCATGATGATAAGAATTTTGGAGTGTGTTTCATGTAACTTTTGATGCGGGAGATGCAAGAAAATTATTATTTAGTATTATTTATGTTTGCTAGTCAATTGTATTTTTATGTTTTAGGTCTTATTAGTTTATTGGGTTATTAGTATTTTAATTTAGAAGTAAGGTTATTTTTGTAATAAGGCAATTAGGGTTTCCTAGCCAGCAAGGGTATTTTTGTAATAAGGCAATTAGGGTTTCCTAGCCAATTAGAACTAGGGTTTAGTAATCCTTTATAAGCAACCTATTGTACTCTTTAAGGAGATAGTTGATATTTTGATGAATGAAAACAATGGCCGTTTGGTCTTTCTTTGGTCTGGTGCTGACTCCAGGTCTACCCTAGGTGCTGACTCCTAGTGGTTTCCCCGCTTGGTGCTGACTCCAAGCAAGGCCTAGGTGCTGACTCCTAGGTCATATCTTTTATTTTTCCGTTCTTTTAATTTTGTTCTGGTTGTCCTGCGTCAGTTTTGGTATCAGAGCAAACACCGATCCATTTGAAGCATCATTGCAAGGCAATCCAGAACCAGAACAAAAAAAAAAAATTCACCGTATATTTTCCACGACCAGAAATCCAGCCACCACACCACCTTCAAAATCCCTTCACGACATCTCTGCCAAACCATGTTAAAAACCCATCTCTCAATACCCACACGTATCAAGCCACCAGAAGGTTACCCGTCAACCAATGCCCTTTGACCCAACAACCAACAAACCCCATCTGTCAATCTTGGCCACCGTTGAAGCACCACACCAGCTGCCAGAAAAGCCAGCCACCACAACCCACAGACAACCAAAAAAAAAAAAAAAAACCACCTCAAAACCCATCAACCACCAGCCGCCGAAACCCACAAGATCAACACCCACCGGCCCAAAACCCAACAGCCACCAGCCGCCAAACCCGTTATCACATAGACCACCGTCATGTCTCGTGCCGCCGTCGCCTTCCCTGTCGTCGCACTGCCACAGTTGTCAACCCCTAGCCCCGCAAGCCCATCGCCGAGCAACCTTCTTTCAATTTAGAGATTCTGCTCTCTTTCATTAGTTTCTGTGGTTTCTTTTTCATAAGTCTATACTTTGAGTCCATGTCTTTCAATTTAGAGTCTTTCGTTTGACTTTCTTTTAAAGTCCGTGTCTGTAGCTTCTTCAATTTTAAGTCCGTGTACTGTATTTTATTATTTTGCGGAAAAAAAAAAAAAAAAAAAAAAAGTGTTGTTGCTGCCAGCCCATTGCATGTATAGGCCCCAAAGTTGTTATCCACAGTTGCAGCCAAGCCCGTGACTGTAGTGCAGTAACTTGACCGCTGACAAGGAGAATCACAGCAGCTATTTGTTGAAGCACTATTTTAGAGAATCATGGTAGTATTAGAAGCACCGTACTTTGATGGTTATGAAACTTATCCACGAGAATTTGTCAACTGGATGAATGGGATGGAGCGATTCTTTGAGCAAGTAAATTTTGCAGATAACAAAAAGGTTAGGTATGCCAAGTCGAAGTTAATAGGTAAAGCACAAAGGTTTTGGGAGAATCTTAAACGTTTCCGCTATATGGATTATGAACCTACCATTACTGAGTGGGAAGATATGAAAGAAAAGCTTTGTGATAAGTATTTGTCACCAGACTATCGAGCTAAGTATCTACCCCAATCTCAGTGTGGTATGTTTCAAGTTGAAGCAAATGCGATGAATCCTCATCCTCATCCCATATCATGTCCTCAGTGCACTTTTGAACAATCTACCAAGGAATTATCTACCAGGAAAGCAACGGAATTAACTGTAAAGCCTATGAAAGAGATTCAAGATAGGATTGCTCAGATGAAGCAAATGAAGACTCAACCTGATTCAATTGGGAAACCAAGGATAATTGATCACAATGAACTTATTGCTGCCCCCATAGAAGATAACATTGATGGTGATATATTGGTCGTGGAGAATCCTCCAGCAACACCAAAGCCTAATGTTGACATAAACGTACATACCTCGACAAGTGTTGCTTTAACAAGCGTGCAAGGAAATGAATCTATTGAAGAACAGCAAGGTGAAAAGATGGCGCCTAAAGAGAGTATTATGTTAAAGGGTGCACATGATGTGAAAGTTGAAGTTGTTGAATGTGCTTCTAATCAACCCTCCACAGTCCTTGAAGATCTACATCCTGGTGAAGTCGAAGAGGTTAAAACCACAGAGCTTCCTATGGTTCATAAGGTTCACGAAGAGATTATACTGATTCCACACATTGATTTTGTTATTCCAAATGAGTTTGACGTGGTGGAATTCAAGGTTTTTGTTTTCCCTGTGCTCCCTAAGGTGATTTCAGACTTGAAGCAAGTGTTATTTATCAGCATCCTAATCCTTCAATGCTTTAAAACTCGAGGTCGAGTTTTCTCCAACCAGAGGAGAATGATGCGGGAGATGCAAGAAAATTATTATTTAGTATTATTTATGTTTGCTAGTCAATTGTATTTTTATGTTTTAGGTCTTATTAGTTTATTGGGTTATTAGTATTTTAATTTAGAAGTAAGGTTATTTTTGTAATAAGGCAATTAGGGTTTCCTAGCCAGCAAGGGTATTTTTGTAATAAGGCAATTAGGATTTCCTAGCCAATTAAAACTAGGGTTTAGTAATCCTTTATAAGCAATCTATTGTACTCTTTGAGGAGATAGTTGATATTTTGATGAATGAAAACAATGGCCGTTTGGTCTTTCTTTGGTCTGGTGCTGACTCCAGGTCTACCCTAGGTGCTGACTCCTAGTGGTTTCCCCCCTTGGTGCTGACTCCAAGCAAAGCCTAGGTACTGACTCCTAAGTCATATCTTTTATTTTTCCGTTCTTTCAATTTTGTTCTGGTTGTCCTGCGTCAACTTTCCTTGCATATTTCATTGAATGTTGACATATCATAGACCACCAGAAAAAATTTGAGGGCCAATGTGTTTCTATAATTGATCAATAATAGATGATTCTCTTCTGTAACTTATGTAACGGACTGCATATCTAGTAAGTAATAACCAATCACATTTCAATTTGTTGTCTAAATATTTTTTTCCTTGAAGGAGAAAACTAATTCCATAGGAAGAGAAATAGTTTGGGGAAGGCAACAAAACACTACTACAGTGCAAATAGTGCAGGGCATAAGACTATGGTTTCTACCTGGAGTTGCAGAAGTTTCACTTGAATTGATTCCTCAACCAGGAGAAGTGTGGTTCGGAATGGACATTAAACGAACAGATGAGGTAATATTATTGCACCTGAAAACTTCCAAGGTTAACTCTGTACTCTCAACATGTGGATTTGTAACTTTGTACGGTACCTAAACTGACAAAGGAACTGTGTATAAAAAGTTGTCGGGTACATTCATCTTGAAATTGTAAATAGTTGCCATTAGCATTACACATGCAAAATCCAACTAAAAATAGGGCTTTAATGTTTTTATTTTTATGAAGGAAATATTTGAATTGATTATCTCTAATTATATACATATATTTAAACTTGTCTACAGGGCTTTATCTGTGTCTACTCAGTTACAGAAGGTTCAGCTGCTGACCGCGCGGGGCTTGGGAACCAATTGCATTTGGATACCTTCTTGTGATCTCTCGACTAGAAGGCAAGAGTGTGATGCCTTCCAAAGCGAGCTGTGATGGGCTTATACATTGTTGTGATCACAATGAAATTAGGGACACCCTCATTTCAGCAATCGACCAAATGGATACAATTCAGCTTTGCATAATGGCCTGGCCTAATCAAACACGTCCTTTTAATACTAATATTCAACCAATAGGTGCTTCATCACTCCGTCCTCCAACAGGTACAGGGTGCATCTTCTTCCCCGATACCTGACCATTGCAACAAATTCTAAATGTGATACTTATTTACAGCAATCAATTGGAAGAGAGGGGAGAGACTTTGTAAGATATGTAGCCCAAGGAAATTGGATCAATGTTTATACTATTTTTCAAGATGATACTCAATTCCACTCATTTTGAGAAATTGCAATAATAATAATAATAATAATAATAATAATAATAATAAATCTCTTTTTACCCAAAAATAATATCGAACCTAAAAAAGATAAATCACATAATACCACTTCGAATGAATTGGATGGGTTTGATAAATGTCTCAATCAAAAGAATTTTTTAACGATGAGGGATTGAAATTATAATGAAACTAATATAGATAGATTCAGCCACTAATAAGCACAAATTTACTTGCATTAATTGAAGAAGGCAATACAATTGTCAAAGAACTGAAGAAGGATAAAAGAACATGTATTAAAGTATTGATATTAGGTTGGGTATACCCTTTTTTTTTCTTGGGTATTCCTCTTTCATATCCCAAAATTTTCAATTAAATTTAATTATATTACTGTATTGATAAATGCAAACGATGATAGTGTTTTTATTTCAGTGCTCAATAATCAATATAAACAGATCAAAAAATAATAATAATCAACATAAACAACTAGAAAAAGGTAACATATTGTGCGCTTTTAGGAATTGTTGAAAGAAAAAAAAAAGTTGTCTTTTTCTTTTAATCTAAGCTTTTCAGCAAATAATCTAGCTTTTACTCTTCGTAACACAAAAGAGAGTTACCAAAAACTATACATTACTTTTTATAAACACTATGGAAAATAAGTAATTTCGAAATGGGCACTTTATAATTTATACTTATATCTATATCTATATATAATAGTAGTTTCTAAGCACGCACCCAAAGGTCCTTCTATTTTTTTGGGTAAAAGTTAATAATTTGCATTTGTAAGGACACGATTCGTGGCGGACCGTAACGGTGTTGGGTTCGCACGTAAAAATGCCCAAACAACATCATTTGTAGAGCGTGGGTTTGAAAGGCTAGGCCTTCGTCGCAAAACAGTGGGTTCACGTGATATACATACATGGTTAAGTCGTCTTTGCCTTAGGAATCTTTTTCCTGGAGGCGGGCTGGGAGGCTCTGGTTTTTTGCCATTTTTCCCAGCCCCCTCTCTAGATTACTTACTTTTCCTTTTATACTAGCCTGCGTTTACTGTCTTTCGTCCACGTGTAGGGTCAAACTTTTCAAGACTGATACTTGTCCCATCAGCCCATACCCAAAGTCGTTGGGGGTGGTTGTAAAAGCCGAAGAATACGGCTCTGTCAGGTGCAGAGTATTGAATGGCAGTAAGGGCAGCTTTCCCTAGATATTTTAGATTTTCTTTCAAGTTTAGTCCTATACCGTTTTTGCCCCTCTTTCCGGTGGAACTTTGAGTCTGCCGAGGACTAAACCGTCCTCGGCTGTATCCCAAGTCTGTCTTATGCTTTATATTATTAAGTTTGGGCCATAGCCCTCCTCGGCTTGGGCTTTTGGACTCCCCACGAGTAAATGGGTCTGGCCCATAAACTATTGGGCCCCACAATAGCCCCTCAAAACCCTGCTGTCCGACCTCTTGGTTGGAAAGGGGGGTTTTGGTAATACCGAGCCTTTATTATGGCTCATTTAATTCAGTCTTTCATTGATGTTGGTGGTTCTCCAACTGCCTAGGGAATGTACCGGTCTACGAGATGTTCCTCTTAATTTATTCACGACGCGCTCATGCCGTTTGGCTATCCAAAGTGTGTCTTTAATAATTTCCTTTTACGAGACCTTTCAGATCTAATGGTTATTGATGATGAGGGGAAGCGGAACGGGCATATTCTTGTTTGCAGATTTCCTTGGAGATCTGAACATATTAAGTTCCTTCCGCTTCGCCCCTCATATAAAAAGAAAATGCGAGAGTTGTTTCTCCCATACATGAACCCCTTTAATCCCTCCAAAATCTAAAACCCTTAGACTCCTCCCAGAGTTTACTTTTACCCTCTGGTTATACCTTAAATTGTGATACGTTCACCATAGTAATAAGCAATGAAGGAGCCATACCCCTCCCAAAAGCACCATGTTCTAATAAAGCTCGAAATGGCTTCGGTCAGGGCAAGGATGGCGGAGACTCAAGATTTGTCTCACCTTCCTTTCAGCCAAAATCCGAAGCAGGGACTCGTCACGTCAAACTTTCGGTGTGACTGAGTCGAGGACACCCATTATCAGTACCAACCGCTCTCTCATGAGCATACCTAACACGGCACCAGTGTGTTAGGAGTCAGGACTGAGACAGGGACTAAGTGCCCCTGCTTCTTCCTCTCTTCGTTCACTGGTGCCTCCTTTTGCCTCTCTTTCTTCTTCTTTCCACCACCAGATCCATTCTGGTGCTTTTTCTTCTCTCTCTTTTGCTCCTTTCTCTTTCTTTTCATCTCTTCCCTCTTCTTCTCCTCCATCTTCTTCATTCATCTCCTCCATCTTCTTCATTCATCTCCTCTATCTTCTTCTGAAGAAGGTCCTTCTCTCAATATGGGCGCTACTGAGGCAGAGTTTGGAAGGATTTCGGAAACGAGTTTAAAAAGAGATCTGACTGTTTACTTAATGTATTGCTTTTTTTATTGTTTTGGCAATCTATCTTTTGTATAGGCTTGTTTAAGCCCCTCTTTGTACGTTGTAATACATCTTTATATTAATAAAAATTGTTATCACTTTACTTCACATGTTCTATCTCTATATTTTCGAAATGATAACGCAATGCACAGACATACAATCTTGTGAATTCTTTTTATTTTTAAACCGTGACCGACGTCTAAGACCAAAGTCCCAGTTAATAAAAAGATCTTGTTCTGTGTTTATAAAAACAATCCGACTTAATAATACTGAATCGAACAAATGATACTTAGGGCTGAAACTCCCATTAGGCAGGAAAAGAAAGGACATTATGATGAGCTTACTGAGTTGGCCTGGCACAATACCGCCGACCTTAGAGTACAGTACTTGGGGCCCTAATCCTTTATCAAAGAGAAGGGCGCTATTATGAATTTGCAAGTGCTGTTCGGCACAATAATATAGTATTTGAATCAATGACACCTAGGGCCAAAATGCTTGCTAAGAAAAAGATATCACCATAACTTTAATAGAGTTGTTTGGCACAACAATGCCGACCTGTGAAAAATGATACTTACCCCAAAACTAGCCGAGATGATAGCTGAATGCTTGATGCGGTGTAGGAAGTAACCATCCGAGGACATATCACCCGCAAAGTGAACAGCCCCCCTAGGCTACTGAATAGTGGGGCGTTTCACCATCTTCTTAACACTCCTATTGGCATTAACCTTTTACAGTATTTGAGCCGAGGATCGAGTAACTTAGAATTTTTATTAAGTAGCCAACCTTACGAAACTCAATCTTTTTCTCATCCAAGTAGTTGGTTTCCCCACAGGCTTGGTTCTGTCCGAGGACCATGCAATGCCTTGGTTCTGTCCAAAACTCAGTTTTCTCATCCAAGTAGTTAGTTTCCCCATAGGCTTGAGTCCGAGGACCATGCAATGCCTTGGTTCTGTCCAAAACTCAGTTTTCTCATCCAAGTAGTTGGTTTCCCCATAGGCTTGAGTTCGAGGACCATGCAATGCCTTAGTTCTGTCTAAAACTCAGTTTTCTCATCCAAGTAGTTGGTTTCCCCATAGGCTTGAGTCTGAGGACCATGCAATGCCTTGATTCTGTCCAAAACTCAGTTTTCTCATCCAAGTAGTTGGTTTCCCCATAGGCTTGAGTCCGAGGACCATGCAATGCCTTGGTTCTGTCCAAAACTCAGTTTTGATAAGTAGTTGGGGGAATTATCCCCTCGGCTATGGTGTAGGATCTTGGTTTAAAGGGACCAGCCGTGCTATTGACGCTACAAAGCGCAGCCTCTAGTGAAGAAACGTAGCCCCTAGTGGGACTTTACTCTAAAACACTAGATCCAACTACTAAAAATGATGTGAAGGATGGTATCAACCCACCACCAGTGCCAAGACACAAGCCTTTCCCACAGACGGCGCCAATTATAAGGACACGATTCGTGGCGGACCGTAACGGTGTTGGGTTCGCACGTAAAAATGCCCAAACAACATCATTTGTAGAACGTGGGTTTGAAAGGCTAGGCCTTCGTCGCAAAACGGTGGGTTCACGTGATATACATACATGGTTAAGTCGTCTTTGCCTTAGGAGTCTTTTTCCTGGAGGCGGGCTGGGAGGCTCTGGTTTTTTGCCATTTTTCCCAGCCCCCTCTCTAGATTACTTACTTTTCCTTTTATACTAGCCTGCGTTCACTGTCCTTCGACCACGTGTAGGGTCAAACTTTCCAAGACTGATACTTGTCCCATCAGCCCATACCCAAAGTCGTTGGGGGTGGTTGTAAAAGTCGAAGAATACGGTTCTATCAGGTGCAGAGTATTGAATGGCAGTAACGGCAGCTTTCCCTGGATATTTTAGATTTTCTTTCAAGCTTAGTCCTATACCGTTTTTGCCCCTCTTTCCGGTGGGACTTTGGGTCTGCCGAGGATTGAACCGTCCTCAGCTGTATCCCAAGGCTATCTTATGCTTTATATTATTAAGTTTGGGCCATAGCCCTCCTCGGCTTAAGCTTTTGGACTCCCCACGAGTAAATGGGCTTGGCCCATAAACTATTGGACCCCACAGCATTTATTATAATTTAGAAATATATTTTCTATTTTTCAAAAAAATAAAAATGATAAAACTTTAAAGATAAGCAATAACTATAATTTCTTTTTTGGAGGTGGAGGGAAAAAATCCTAAATTTTAGGAATTCTTTTTTTGAATTAAAAATGAAATTTGTTATTTGACATTTATGACCCTATTATTAAATGAAGTTATCTTTCATTAATAAGGGTATTTTTAAACCATATAAAAGTCTAATTTAAAAAGGAAAATCCTCTTATATATAAGCTTTGTTTGGATAGCTTATTTTTGGCCAGCTTATTTTACTATTCAGCTTATTTTTGCTATTATTCATAGGCCTCACTGCACTTTTTGCGACTATTCATGAGTCTCACTATACTATTTCAACTAACGTTTATCTTTATTTATAATACTTTCTACAAAAAGTTTTCAATTTCAGTAAAATAAGCGGTTCCCAAATAGACCCATAGTATAGATAAAAGCGAAATATTTGACTTTTTGTTCACCGCTCCTTATTGCACCACGTGACTAAATAAATTTATGTCATGTATATATTTAAAAATACCAAACAGTTTTGCCTTTTCATTTTGGTCGTTAAGTTTTAGTATTTACTCTCTGTTTCACATAAGATGTATATATTAAAACAAAAAACTACATCAGTAAGGCGTAGGAAAGAGAATGAGAAATCTGAAAAGAAAAACATTCATAAGATGTTTAACGAAATGGTCCAGTATTATTGTTGCTATCATTGGTGTGGCTTGATACTTGGATCTTTTCACTATTTAACCCAAAAAAAAAAAAAAAAAAACTGACTTAAAAATCAAATGCCCAAACTATTGGGAATTCAGAGGAGTAATATAATGAAATAAAAAAATAGTCCAATAGACAAATAGAAATTTTAATTGACTTAGAAGTACAATTAAATGTTATCCTTAGTCAATATTTGCCCCCTCACAAGTTGCTAAAGAGCTACTTATTGATCGAGTGAAGTTGTAGCCATTGACATCAACAACCAAGTTTGTAACCAAACTTTGTTCCAATCTTAAAAGTACAAAACATTTTTATCTAAAAACGATCATTTTCAAAATAAATATGGTAAATGTTTATTAATATTTTATTTTTTATAAATCAGATGTTTATTAACTTCTAATCAATTAATTTGTATTTTTGTGTGTGATCTTGTGTCATGTATATTAGGATAAGAAACGAAAAGGGGCAATGAAAAAGGTAGGATATATCTTGATGGGGCTTGGCAGGAAGATAACTAAGACTAAGTCAAAGGTTTGAAACTTCATCACCTATTGCTATTTGCTATTGTCCCAACTTCCAACATTCTAGCTAGATCAAAGATTAAAGAATCAGATTTGTCTATAAGAGACCAAAAAACAACCTTTCTTATCTTTTTATGTCTATACCCTTCTCTTGCTTAGTCTCTCTGAAATTTACATTCCTTTGAACAAAACAATTTCTCCAAATAAGTGACCCTCTGTTTGCTTAACCATTTCAAAAGAAGTTACCAAATAAATATGAACCACAATTTATACCCAAAGAATTATGACCCTTCAATAGGCACTTTCTTATTCAATATGCACATTCTCAATCAATAAGCACATTTTCATTCAATATACACATTTTCGGTTAATAGATACATTTTCATTCAATTAACACTTTTTTATATATATCCAACTTGAAGGGTTATGACCTTTCAATAGGCACATTTTGTTATATTCAATTTGAATAGTTATGACTTTTTAATAAGCACCTTTTGGTGTGTATGTATTCCAAGAAACTTTTTCTTCTCCTAACTAACAAAACTTTGTGCTATTTCTTTCAATATCATTTTTTTTTTAAATCATGCATTTTTGCTTATTACTCCAACTCAAAAATAATGGTTTTTTTTTTCTCTAAAACTCATCAAGTAGCTATTTTCATGCATCGCACGAGTTAGCGACTACTAATATCTAAAAGCTAAAGCAAGCGTAGCATTTATTATTGTTATGTTCCTTTTGAGCCACATCAATGCAGCATTTCAGTCAACTTACGTTCATATGTCCATTCCAGTCCATTTTGGTTCACTTTGGTCCATTAGGTTTATTTTGGTCTATTCGGTTCAATTTGGTCTATCTCAGTCCATTTCAGTCAAATTCTGTCAATTTTGACCCATTCAATCTATTTTTGACTAATTAAAACTTAAATTGATTCTTTTTTGTAGATTTTCTTTTTCAATGATGGGCTTATGGGTTTAAAAATTCAATTTTTTTTCTTTTATTTTGGGTTGAAAAGTATAAAATTTTATTTTATTTGAGTCAAACTCTTTAGTTTTGGCGTAAGAAATACAAACAAAATAGACATTAAAAATTAGAAATATGTGCCTTAAAAAAACATAAAATGATAAATATTCAAAAGATTACTTTAAAATTCAAGTTTAAATAATATGTTCATTATACTTATATTTGGAAAAAAAAATGCTACAATTCTAAATTTATATAATTATTTAAAATTAATATAACATGTTACATGTGTTTCATGGAATTGGGATATACTTTTAAAATATATATATTCTTAGATATATTCAAATTAGTCAATCGATTATGGTTTTTTTTTTTTTTAAGTCATTTTAATAACATCTTCTTCACTCGATTATGGTTATATTTTTTTTTTTATAGTGCATTTTAATAACATCTTCTTCACTCATATAGAATAGTATTTTATATGTGTGTGTGTATGTATATTGTTGTTGTTGGTTTTTTTTTTTTTTTAGAATCACTATGTATAATTGTTGAATGCAAAATACATTATATGTTTCTTACATAAAATTTATAAAAATAGAAAATATTTTTAAATAACACATGCACTATTTAATTTACATTTTTTACATTGTAATCTTATAAAATAATTATTATATTACATTTTCCTTAGCATTGTCCAATAATAGTAAAAGCATTTTCCATTCTTTAAAAAAAAAAAGAAAAAAAAAAAAAAAAAAAAGAAGAAACCCCCTGTAAAGACAAAGCTAAGGTCTAAAGCCTCTAAAGGGACCTGGAAAGTAGTCGAGTGCAGTAGAGTTTTCATCACCAATGGCAATGGTATCTAAGAACTCTTGTCAAATGCAAACCAATCCCAAGTTGTCCTTTGCATCCTCCATAACCTTACTTCTACAAACTCTAAATCCCCAAAGTCCTACACTCTCAAACCTTAATTCAGCTCCTCTGAACCACTTCTCACCTCAACTTAACCCAAACTTAGTCATCCAAGTCATCAAGAACCAGACCAACCCATACCATGCCCTTTTCTTCTTCAACTGGGCCTCCAACCTTAATCCTAACCCCAACAACTATTTCCACACCCACCATTGTTACTTGCCCATCACTAAGCTCCTCCTCTCTCACTCCCTCTTCTCCACTGCCTTCTCACTCCTTCTAAGTTCCCACAAACTCTCCGACTTCATGTTAGGTAAGTTCATCAAAGCCTTCAGGGATCGTGGCAATATTAGGAGTGCAATTTATTGGTTTCACCAAGCAAAATTGATTGAAAATAGGCATTGTTTATTTTCCTATAATGCCATACTGGATGTGTTGGTAACAGCAAATAGGATTAATTTGGCCAATGATTTCTATGATCAAATTGTGAAGGAAGGTGTGGTGAAACCGAATGTTTCCACTTATACCACAATGATTAAAGGGTTCTGTAAAATGGGTATGACTAAAAATGCAAAGATGATGTTTGATGAAATGTCTTGTGAGCCTAATTTGATTACTTACAATACTATGATTAATGGCTTTGCATTGTTGGGAATTCTGACGAAGCTATTAAGCATCTAAAGGAGATGGTTAGTCTTGGGATGAAAGCAGATGTGCAAGCATATGGAGTTGTTGTTAATGAGTATTGCAAGATAAGGAAACCAAATGAAGCAATTTCCCTTTTGAAGGAGATGAATGCAAGATACCTAAACCCAAGTGTCTGGAGTTTCAATATTGTGCTTAGGATTCTTGTGGAAAATGGGGAACTAGAAAAAGCTTTTCTTCTTTAAAAGCAAATGCCGCAAATGGGTTGCTCTCCAAACTTTCTTATCATATATCACAATTATATGTAATCTTTGTAGGATGAGAGGTAAGATGCAAGACGTTGAAGAGGTTGTTAGTGACTTGCTTCAAAATGGTCACGACATTGATGCCACAATGTACAATTGCTTAATTAAAGGATATTGTGGGGATGGAAATGAGCAAATGGCAATGCGGGTTTTCTATTATACAATTAAGAAGAAATATGTCATTAGTGTGGAAAGCTTTTCAATTATTGCCAAGGAGTTATGTGCAAAGGGAAAGGTTATTGAGGCCACGATGGTTTTTGAGGAGATGTGTTGGAGATGCTATGTTCTTGATGTAAGTAGTTACAGAAGATTGTTAGACGAACAATTATGTTTATATGTGGATAAGCAACATCGAAGTATGCCCCTTGGTCACAATAAGTACAACAAAGAGGAAAATTCTTGAGCATGAAAAACATTGAAGTTTGTTCTTGCTCTTTAATCGTCTACTGATTCACTAACCTAAACATTTGAAGTTGACTTCACTTTCAACTGATGCCAAGAAAGAGTTGATTGGCATTGAGTTGTACATGAAGCTATACTGGAACATGCCATTCCTTGCCACGTACAATATAAGCAGTATTTTACAATGAAAGAAACTCTAGCTTTCTGTCTTATTTCATGGTTGGTGCTCAATTGTCTCTTAGCCTCAGATCCATAGGAGATCATACTAAGTTCTGATACTCATCAATTGGTAATTGGCAATTTAAAACTATGACCATATGCTCGGACATCATGAGCACCATAAAAAATTGACATTTTGCTGCAACCAAGATTTTGATTCTTCTGCTCTCATCTTTGGATGGTTGCTCCATGTCCAAGAGGAATGACCTCAATGGCAACAACAATATGTTCCCATTAGGCCTACGAAGGAATTAGTTCTGCAAGTTGTATCCGGCATACCAATAGATACATGTATGTGTAGTGTTCCATGGGCAACAATCAATGATCCACTCTTGAGACTACTACTTGTAAGAACCAAATTGTGAATTTGTTTATTGAAATATACGATTATTCCTTTCTTTGTATAGAACTTAGAGCCTTTTACATATGGGATTGTAATTTGTAGTTGTACCTGAGGAACAGATAATTTTTTTGTGGGGGCTTACAATAATAAAACAGTTTAGTTTAGTTGGCAAAAAAGAAAACCAAGTAGTTAGGTTAAGGAATCTGAACAAGTTGGACTTCATTTGGTAAAAAAGATGTCAATTTAAATTTTAAACTCATATGATGGATGGATTTAATTCTTGGGGGTGAAAATACTAGGCTAGCTTCATTGTTGTTGTTGACTGTAGAAAGGAGAGGAGAGTGGCTGATGAGAAGAAAAAAACCTTAAATTAAAATTTGAATCTCTCCTTCTGACGCTCAAATCCCATGAAGTGTGTTTAATTCAACTGCAATGTGCAATCATTAGGATAATTCTAAACTCTGGGCATATATATGAGATGTTTTATCTTTATCTCAGTTTATGGTATGGGATTGAATTCTAAGCAACTTTCCTTGTTTTACGTTATTTGTACTTGCACATCATGACTCATTATGATTTTTTTTTTTTTTTTATTCCCTAAACACTGATGAGTCTTACTCTTATATTAGAGTATTGAGACTATCAAATTGAATTAGTACTAGTATTTGTTTTTTATTTTTCCTAGTTACAAAGAAGAAGGAAGAATAGTATAAAAGCATTTAATGGGAGGAATATGAATATCCAGTCTGTTACTGTGTGGGAGATCGATATTCCTATCTTGGTCCTGGAGAGGAGAAGAGAAGAGAAGGGCCCAAACTATGAAGCTCTAGTAGAGAGGGCCACACCCACACAAATTGATCACAATGCCAATCTGCGCGGGAGCTGTGGTCTCAACTTTACAGTTGACACCTTACCTAACCTGAGTTGTGAGTGAGTACATAATAATAAACTGGTCATCCGCGAAGAAAATATGAGAAAAAGCTAAACCTCCCCTTGAAGCACTAACCGGGTCCCATAGGTTGAAGTCACACTTATCTCTAATGAGGAAACCCAACACTTCCAAACACGTGATAAAAATATAAGGGGAAAGATGGTCTCCTTGCAGAATTACCCTAGAAGGATTGAAGGAATCCAAGGCACCCCCATTGAACAACACCTCTATGCTAGAAGTTGAAATCCAATTCATAATGACCTTGCTTAACATAGGAGGAATATTGAAAACGGCAAGAGTATCCCTTACAAAACTCCATTCAATCTTGTCATATGCCTTTTCTAGGTCGATTTTAATAGCCATGTAGCCTCTTTTCCCTTTCTTCAAATTTAGGGAGTGAAGCAACTCTTGAACAATAGTGGCAGGGTCTACTCCTTTTCGGCTCGGGACAAAAACCGCTTGCATAAGGGATATGATCTTCCCTAGGTCTGGTCTTAATCTAGCAACTATGACCTTTGAAATGATCTTATATATGGTATTACAATGGCTGATAGGTCTATAGTTGCCAAGGGTATTCACCCTCGAGTGCTTGGGAATGAGGGTAATGAGAATCCTATTCAAATAGGTCGGAACATCTCCAGTCTCAAACACCTTCCCGACTGTCTTAATAATAGAATTCCCCATGAGCATCCAGAACCTTTGATAGAACCCTGCATGAATCTCATCTGAGCTAGGGGCTTTAAAGGATTTTAAGGCCCAAAGACCATCCTTTATCTCTTGGGTTGAAACCGAGATAGCCAAACTTTGAGCTTCCTCATCCAAGAGCTTAACTTGCCAATTTGGGATATCCTAAGTCCTTTTCTAAGACTCCTCCATCTCCGTGGTGTACCAATTCACATACCAATTCTTAATGTGATCAGCCACCTCTCTCTCTTCATCAATAAGATTTCCCACATTATCTCTGACGCGGGTGATTCTATTCCTTCTTCTACGATTAATGACAGAGGCATGAAAGAAAGTAGTATTACACTTACCCAACACCAGCCAGTTCAGCCTAGACTTCATAGCCCAAAATTCATTAATAAGCTCTTTAACTTTCCCATGTTCTAATCTCAAGGCTCTCTCCAGCTCTAGGAAGGACTCACTAAGTCTTTCAGCTAAAGCTTTCTGAACCCCTTTTAGTCTCGCTTCAATTCTCTTCCTTCTATTAAACAAGTTCCCAAAAACTTCCTTATTCCACCTTTTCGCAAAAGCCGTGAAGGAGGTGACTACTATGTCTAAAGCCTGATCGTTCCTCCAGGCATCTCTAACAAGATTAGGGAAGTCAGGGTGAGAGAGCCATCCAGGTTGGAATCTGAACAATCTTACTAAACCTAACCCCATAGGTCTCTCTAAATTAAGAAGAATGAGGTTATGGTATGAGTTTACATGAGTAAGGTGCTCAATAGTAGCCTCTGAGTATAGAAGTCTCCAACCCACATTACAAAATCCTCGGTCCAATCTTTATTGGATAAGGTCTGAAAAATTCCTTAAATTAGACCAAGTAAAATTTGGCCCAACAAATCCCATATCCATCATGCCACACTCATTAAGGCACTCCTGAAAAAGCCTGGCTCTATAAGCATTAACTGGTCTTCCACCCAACTTCTCCGCACTACTGAGGACTTCGTTAAAGCCCCCAGCATGATCTAAGGTAGGTTATGAAGATCATTGACCAAGGTTAGATTATGCCATAACATCCATCTCTCAGCTAACCTAGGACTAGCATATATAGCATAAATAATCCAAGAGAGATTAGAAGAACTCACCTTGACAAGGGCATGAACTTCTTGTTCAGTAGAGGCAAGTTGTGTAATTTCCATTGCGTCAAAATTCCAAAGCAACCAGATTCCTCCAGCATAGCCTATTGTATCAGCATGGATTGCACCATCAAAAGGAAATCTATCCATTATCACTTTCGCCCTATCGCCTCCAACCCTGGTTTTAGTAATAATCAATATTGTTAGTGAGTAATCTCGAACCAAATCCATCACAGAGCTAACAAAATTTGGGCTGATGGCCCCGCAGTTCCACACTATAATATTCATTGTAACAGATTGATTAGGGGCGGGGCATCTATCTTGATAAGGCATTGTTCTCCCTTACGAGATCAAGCTCTATCCTATCTCTTTCAAACTGGCCTAAGTTTGCCCTTTCGATGTTGTAAGCACAGCGCCGTGTTTTTGGACACCCATCTCCCTCACTTGCGAGCTTATTAGGATCCAAAACTCCCTGACTGGCATACACATTTGGATCAATCTCGTGGTCCACATATTCTCGAACCAATTGGTTGCAATTGGTTACCCCTCCATTATTTTCCTCTCCTCTAAGTTCACTGGTTTGTCCAATGCGAACAAGACTAGCGTTGAAAAATCTTCCTGGTAGGTCCTCCATAGCATCATCTTTTCTTCCCACTCCATTGGTAAATCCATTTTGAATCTCCACTAGGGATTCGGCCATAAGTGCCACGCTGGATTCGTGAAAAGGAGGAATCCCAGCTCTTGACTCGTTGGAGTGAGGGGAAAGATATTCCTCTACTCTTCCTTCTAATCCTCGTCGAACCATCCCCGGACCTCTGTTGGCTTTGGCCTTATCTGATCTATCACCACATTAGGTATTACGACGACCTCCCCTTGGCATTTGATCACCCAACATTACGAGTTCATCCACATTACTAATCTGTAGTGTTCTTCCATACCCGCCTCCACTCTAGATCTTCAAGATAACTTGCTTAGATTTCGGTTGGGCTACACCCTGAGACAAGATTTTGATTTTTTTTCTTCTTTTGAGGTTGAATAGACTTGACCCTGCTGTGTTTGGTAAGCCCTGTCGTTTGCAGATTTGACATATCATTGAGCACATTATCCTTCAGAACGTCGTGGTCACTAACCTTCAAACTCGTGTTACTGTTAAACCTACTCTCACCATTCCCAATCTGCCTTCCAACTGTGATTAAATCTCTAGTCTTTTCCTCATTGCCCTCAAGCCCCACATTATTCCCATTATACGAAAGTCTTGGGTCCCCAATGTGGCATGGCCTCCTAACTTTCCCATATTTGTTCTGGTTGGACTAACCAAACTGGAGGAACTATTCCCACCAACTCTAGTTGGTTCAACTGGCTTCATTCGTCTTGGACCTGCCTTCTTCTTGCAACAATGGAAGGGAATCTATTATTCATGTCCTGTGCGACTGTAGCTTTTCCAAATCGGTTTGGGACAAATTTATGATAGCTTTGGACATGCAAGATTTCTTTAGGCTTGACCTTGATGCGTGGCTAAAGCAAAACTTGAACTCTAAAACTCACAGAATAGATCTGATTCCTTCGAATGTTCTGTTTTCATTTGTGGTGTGGAATTTATGGATTCATAGAAATAATATTGCTTTCAAGGGAGTTAGGCCTAACCAGAATTTATGGTCTTCCACTACTTATGCTACTATTGAATGCATATTTTGTGTCGGTAAACCAGGCAAGGCAATGACGAGGGAAGTTAGGAGGGTCCATTGGATGAGGTCGAGTAATGGATGGGTGAAGTTAAATACGGATGGCTTGTCCTTGGGCAACCTGAGTAGAGCCGGTGGAGGTGGTCTGATCCATGATGCTAATAGAGGTTGGATAAAGGGCTTCACCCATAATATTGGGGTCTTTTCTAGCATGGAGGCCGAGCTTTGGGACCTTAGGGATGACCTATCATTGTGTTTATCTCTGAACATCCCTGTTGTTGAGATTGAGATAGATGCAAATGTTGTGTTTGAATGGATTACTAATGGTAATAGAACTAATCTTAACCTCTCCTCCCTTATTGTGGATTACAGGACTCTCTTCAGTCGCATTCCTCAAGTCAAGCTGCTTCATTGCTTCCGTGAAGCCAACAAGTACGCCGATGCGCTAGCTAGGAAAGGGCCTTTTAGCTAGCAGGACTTTGTGATTTTTGATAGTCTACCTGTGGACATTTCGATGTTTTTGTATTATGATAGTATTGGCATGTATTATAAGAGGATTCGTCCTCAAACTTCTCTCCTCAGTTAAGGGTTCTTAGGTTATGTTTGGATGCCGCTTATTTTGCTGAAAACTAAAAACTGAAAACATTATAGCAAAATAATTTTTAAATATGTGAATAGTACCATGGAACCTATTTTGATAAAAGTTTTGTTAAAAAAAGAGGTTTGTGGGTCCCGTGCACAGGACCCACTGGACAACCATAGAATGCGCTTCACAACCAAAAAAAGAAAAGAAAAACATAAGACACAAGACGCTGGCGTTATAAGCTGTATCCAAATGCTGCTTTAATATTATTCCTGGTTTACCCAAAAAAAAAAAAATCTACATATCCATTCATAATCATCATCAGGGTCCCACAAACCCACTATGTTACTATTATCTGTGGTGGGTCCTCCCTCTGCCGTGGCGAAATCTGAAGCTCAACCATTTGATTTGATAATCTGATCGAGCCCTTTATTACTAAAAAAAAGCCCAATTTCAATTTTCTAACTCCAAAAATAAAATATGCAAAAATATCCGGATCCACCCCAAGTATTATGAAATCCGGTTAAGTAGATAATTTCAAATCCGTAAGAGAGAGAGAGAGAGAGAGAGAGGTCAAATATTTTCACACCTTTCCCTCCTTTTTGGTACTCTCTCTCCTCTTTCTCAGTCTGATAAATTTTCGATCTTTTCTTTCTTTCTTTCCCTCTTCTCTTTCTGAAAGAAAAGAACGAAGGAAGTGTTTGGAAATTCGATGGACGGCGGTGCAGCTTACAACCCACGTACGGTAGAGGAAGTGTTTAGGGATTTCAAGGGCCGCAGAGCTGGCATGATTAAAGCCCTTACCACTGGTCTCTCTCTCTCTCTCTCTCTCAAATGTTTTCTCTTTTTCTTATTTCTCATATTGAATTCGTTTCTACTTTATTTGTTGGTGCAGATGTTGATGACTTTTATCAGCAGTGTGATCCTGGTTAGTTAGGGTTCTCTCTCTCTCTCTCTGAAATTTTGTAAATTTATAGTAGCACTCATAATTTAATTATAGATCTACTCCCTCCTCATTCAACCAAATCTTTTCTTTTGATAATTCAATAGTTACAATGGATTTGAACCTTTAAAGTACCAAGGCTACATAATTTTCTTCTTTTTTATACCAACCAACCAACCAACAATACCTTCCTTCATTTTCTACTATTCAATTTATGTTTTTCACACAATTATCTATCAATCATATACATACTATATTAGTATTACTAAGATTAAGACTAAGAGATGCTTTACTTGTTCAACCCTCTAAATTTAAATTACCATTATGTTATTTAAAATTAATTTGGAGGATTGTCGAATTATATGGCACTCCAACTTTAAAGTTAATCAAACTCTGTCTTTAATTATATTTTCAACTTCAACAACTATGTTTATACAAATAAATATAGCCACTCTGGATTTTTATCCAACCATAGCTTTGAAGTTTAATGGAAGTTGGATAAAATAAAATATGTTTACTTGAATTTCTTTGGGTACTGAGGATGAATCTTTGGAACTCCACTCCTCCCATATTAATGAATGATAGTCATATGTTACTTTTAACTAATAAGACTCTTACAAAGCAATGCTGCATACTGTAGGTATTTTGAGTGCCATACAGATACAGTACACCCATGCTGTGCACACCGCCCTGGTTACCTATATATATATATTTTAGCAATCATTTCATTCTCTGGCTCTGGCTGGTAACATAATAATAAGTGAATATATGAAAAACCTTGTTTCTTTACAGAGAAAGAAAATCTTTGCCTCTATGGATATCCTGGTGAGCAGTGGGAAGTCAATTTACCTGCTGAAGAGGTGCCTCCAGAGCTTCCAGAGCCTGCACTAGGTATTAACTTTGCCAGAGATGGGATGCAAGAGAAGGACTGGTTATCCTTGGTTGCTGTCCACAGTGATGCTTGGTTACTTTCTGTGGCCTTTTATTTTGGTGCTAGGTTTGGATTTGATAAAGCCGATAGGTATGTGTTTCTCTTCATCCTCTTTCAGATGCTTTTTTTGACTTTAAAAGACAACTTTTATTTGTTAATAAGTTATTAGGATGTTTAATTTGGAAGTAAAATCTAGTCAGTCCCCCAAGGAACTTGAAACCTTGTTCTCACCTTTTATCCCACTCCCCAAGTAAGCTACCAAAAATTTAAAAAAAAAAAAAAAAATGTCGGTCTTTATTTTTATTCAATTTTTTACTTCATACTATTGAGTCGTAACGTGTGTTTGGATTGGGATGAAAAATTAAAATTATTTTACTATTCAGTTTATTTTTGCTACTATTCATAGTTTCCACTGCACATTTTAGTACTATTCATAGGTCCTACTGTACTATTTCAACTAATTTTTATCTTTATCTACAGTACTTTTACCAATAAGTTTTCAATTTCAGCAAAATAAACGATATCCAAACACACCTGTAGTTTTATTATTTTTGTAATATATATATATATATATATATTTGAACGTTCATTAATGCGTCCTTTAATAGTTGATTTTATGATTTAATCTCTTGTTTTGTGTCACATAGAATGGTTAACTAGGGATTATGCTGTTTTAGTAATGTAGTATGTAAGCATTATAATCTGACAAATATCTGTACTTTGTGAATCTCAAATGCTATAATTGGACAAGAAAACTACTTACTGTAGCCCTCAAAACACTTGATTTTGCTGCTTCTTAAGTCCCCAAAAAAAAAAAAAAAAAAAAAATTTGCTGCATCTAGGTTATCTATACTACTATTTTAGGGGCTTCTCTTGTTTGGGACCCTTATTTCCTTGGTTCAAAAAAAACCTTATACCCCTATGTTTAAGTAGAGACAAAATTAAAATATAATCCGGTCAAAATACAGCTATAATTTTCACTAAAACATTGCCTAAAAAATAAGGCTACTCTCATTTTGATTTTCAAATTGCTTTATCCACTTATAAATTAGATTCTCAAAAAATATATATATATATATATATAAAATAAAAACAGAGGTTTTTTTTTTTTGGCTAAAAAAAAGCCTCATCGCACACGTGAAGTGTGTATGATGAGGCTAGTTACCTTGAAAGATTAGTCACAGCTTGTTGCAACTGATTGATCTAGTTCTGTTTGGAAAGAGTAAAGCCGGTTAAGACCTCATACAATTAGTCCCTTTCTTTTCCATTTTTTATTAAACATGTTTGATTTATTTTTCTGCCTGAATTTTTGCTCTGAAAATGTTGCAATAAGTGTTAACAAGATCTATAATGTTAAATGTTTTTCCTAAAACTAATTTAGGGAAGGTAGATGCTGATTGGAAAATAAATTGCAAATACAATGTAGCAATATCTGCTCTAATTTGTTTTTCAGCTCATTGGGACCCACCTTTTGATTATCCTTTATGTTCAAGTAGGATTACCTTTTAATTAAAAAATAAAATAACATAAATTTTTATTCTTGTCCTTTGCTTTCTACATTGCCTGACTGAATTTCCTTATTCACTTGAATTTAGTGAAGTTATTTACCTGCATATATCTTATGAGAAAGAAATTTATTTTTGCTGAAAATTTAATGCAGTTTTTTTTTCCTCCTCCTTTCTTTAACATAAACTATAAAGAGAGTCAATGTCTAGATTCGATTTAATGAATCTCTAGTCATGCTTGCAGCAGTTGTATCATGTTGACGGCAATACTGTATTTCATCAAGGTTGAAGGCCAGAAAAGGGGGACTGGTCTTATAAATTTCTCTATGCTCCAGGATGGGGAGCTTAGTCTTGCTAACATTGGTTTGCTCTGAAGTTCGCTAACTATGGCCCCAACTGCATTTTCTTGTGACCTTTTTTGGTTTCACCATTTTAGTGGTTGCTGCCTTTGAGGCTTTGTTATTTCATTATATAATAGATTGTTGTTATTTTGGTGCAGGAAACGCCTTTTTAATATGATAAATGATCTACCAACAATATTTGAGGTTGTGACAGGGACAGTCAAGAAACAAGTGAAGGAGAAGTCGTCAGTTTCAAATCACAGCAGCAACAAATCTAAATCGAACTCTAAGGTATGACACAACTTTGACATGCCCATTTTTTCATTGTCATTATGTAAGCCAAATAACGGGATGGGCGAATACTGTTTGGTGTGCTTCTATTTATCTGGAAAATTTCACATACATTATTGCAAGGAAAATAATAATTAATTTCCATATGCATACAGATTTTGCAGAACAATTACCTAGCAGCCTTCCTGTTCTAATTTATAATTCTTTTGTTGCTTTGGCATATGCAGCGAGGTTCTGAATCTCAGGCCAAGTATTCAAAGACAGTTCAGTCAAAGGATGAGGACGAGGAAGGTTTGGAAGAGGAAGATGATGAGGAGCATGGAGAGACATTGTGCGGGGCTTGTGGAGAGAATTATGCAGCTGATGAGTTCTGGATTTGCTGTGATATCTGTGAGAAGTGGTTCCATGGGAAGTGTGTTAAGATCACCCCAGCAAGGGCTGAGCATATTAAGCAGTATAAATGCCCATCTTGCAGCAATAAGAGAGCCCGACCTTGATGCTGGGTGTATCTTCACTACTAGTTTACTGTTAATTTAGTAGGTCAGGTTAATTCTTAGTCTTCTGTTTTAGGAAAGCTATCTTGAATATGATGTGTAGGCTGCGAATGTGCTGTTTAATTGATTATAAATTAGGGTATTTTTACTCGGTTGGGATTTAATTTTCCCCATGCCACCATGGAAAGACTTTGTTATGTATTTGCTTGAATTTACTTATGTTTATTGGATAATTAAGTTCTTTACTTTCTTTTTTTTTTTTATGTGAAAACACAAGGCAGACACAAAGAACAGAACAGAGCAACACCAAGAACAGAACAACAGCAGGCAGAAAAACAAATAACAGCAGCTACGCACAACCCTCCTTCAAGATAATATGCTCCACAAAGCTTGGACACACACCTTTCCAAACTTGCGTAACACTTTCATTTAGCTTATGTTGTGACTTGTAAATGTAATGTAGGATATTATTCTGTTTCTTAAAACCTAGCAGAAGGGGGAGGAAAGAAAAACTCAATCTCATGGATATGGCAAAGGTATAAGTCTATTCAGATCCTTTGTGCGGTTCTATTGGGAACCTCGGCTCCAATTCCAAGTCGTAGCCCGGCCCCACAAATGACAAATGGTCCTCTCTCACGTTTTCCGCATAAAGTTAGGAGCATCCGGCTTTAGAATAGCACACTGTTTCTGTTAGCAAAACGGCCCATAGAAATTCATAATAATGGCTGAGGCGTAAGTAATAAGACGTAAATCATTGCTCTCTAATTTTATATACTTTTGTCCGCCTATGTGACTTGCTTTCTCTCTCTCTCTCTCTCTCTCTCATCCACATCCAAGAGTCAACAAGGATGCTAGAATCACTTCTCTGAGGGCTATGAATTTTACTGGTCTTGAGGAGCTAAATTTGACTAAAACCTCAAGTCAATATATAAACTTGGTATAAGATTTTGATAGGAAAAATGCACACACTCTATGGGCTCTAGTTTAGCAGCTTTTATTTGATGTCAAAGCCAAATCAATCTCATTAATCTACATCTCTCAGCAAATAAAAAAAATAAAAAGTTTGTAATGCTGATGCACAAATTTGTAAGTTCTCTTTATACATGCTTGCACATGCAGGCTGCAACAGTGCGCCTCACGCACTAGAATATCTGTAGTTTGATGCCGAAATTAATTCCCCCAACAAAGAGAAGAGTATACAATATGTTACAAAGAGCTGTTTAATATGCTTTTGTCAAATACCTAAAGTTCAAGTAATTGAGATTTTACATTCTATTGATCTAATATCATGTATGTTTGTGAGAGTTAATGCCTTATGAGGTGGCTTGTTATTCTCTAGTAGCACATGCAAGAACTTGCTGTGCTGTCATGAGATGTGCTACACACTTGTACCTATATCAACAAAGTTTTACTAAATATCATACTAGAGAAAAAAATACAAAGAGATAATATTAAATTGGACACATTGACACTTACTAATTTTTTTTCAATGGAAGATACACAGCACTTAATCTTTTACACCAATTGAAATTCAATTTTCATCACACTTTGTAAGTTTAAATAAAAATTGTCTACTAAATTGTGTTCAAAAAATATTTCATGGCTCCAACTCTAAGTAGTAGATCCATACTTTCAAATAATGTCTTATTTTTTCATGACACTAAATCTCTAATGCTTACATCGTTCCACTAATCTTTTTTTTTCCCCCCTAATCGCTTTGACTCTTTCATTGTTTCAAATTCTATGTTTTGATAATGAACTTTGAGGCTTTTTAGCAATGAAGTGTTAAAAATTAATTAAAAAATTGAATGGGAGATCAATAGATGAACGATTGTGCTTCCAAAGCTCCTTATAATTTTGCCCCCCCTGAATTGAAATCCTGGCTCCGCCACTGGTTACTAAAGAGAGAGAGAGAGAGAGAGAGAGAGAGAGAGAGAGAGAAACCAAAAGTGTAATACATCCATGGATTCCTTAATGCTACATGACAAGAATATGCCCCTTTTTTGTAGATCAAAGGAAATGCTTTTCACATTTTTTAGCAAAGCAAAATATCTGAAATTGGTGCCTGAGAAGTTGAGCTTTAGAAAGGATTTCATTTTTTTCTCCTGTAAGCTAAATTGAGAAAAATAAAATCTTTTTTTTTTTTTTTTTTTTAATGATCCAAACTGAAATTTAAATTAAGTGTTAGTTTTGATACTTTGTGATTGTGAATGGGCTGCGTTTTTTGTGAGAGTTTCGTGCAATGTTTACAGAACCTGCAAATTATTATTTCAGCAAATTTTTCTTTAAAACTGAATTCTATGACACTATTTACATATTTAAAAATTATTTTACTATAATATTTTCAGTAATAAGTACTATCTAAACATTCATAAGACAATCTCAAAGAAAGCAAAATGTGAAACAACAAGGGCTGAGCCACAGCCTATTTATGTACAAAAGATCCAATCTACTGTTATTAATAATATGTCCGAATGAAGTTTGTCTTTTGTTAGTTGTAAATATTGTGTTGGGGGAGTAGAGCTCTGAATGCAGCAGCTCATTCTGCTGCTCTTAAAGCTGGTTCCTGTTGTAATAACTGTAATCTGCCCCTTGCTATCCTGGAAGCTTGTAGGCTAGATTGTTATTCTGTTTCGGTTAATGAAGTTCCAGTTTACCTTAAAAAACAAAAAAAGCAATCATCTTTTTTAACAAAGTTGGTTCTTGGATTGGAGAGATAAAGAGGAAACGATTCCATTTACACTATTCATAGGAGGAATTTGGGGAATTAGAAAAGCTTACAGTGAACAGGAATAATTTCCAATCTCCACCCTAATGAAGAAAGCCCTAAAACAGAGTGGCAAAAAAGAGGAGAGAGAGGAATTTACATATAATCAGCATATTGGGAAGCAGCCAATCTTAGCTTAACTATAGCCAACGGAAAAAAAAATCCATTTGTAAAATTCAATCTAACAGCTGTATCTAGTCACGAAGTAAATCTCTGTTCTCTTCTTGCCTCTTGGTAGACATCCGTTTCAAAAACTCATAGGTAGTGATCATAGTTGTTGCAGACAAAGACATTGAAGCCCACCTTGGAGCCAAACCCCTATAGCAAGCTCTAAACCCACCTTCCTTGACCAAGTTCCTAACTGTTTGCACAACTGTAAGTGGCCTTCTCCGCCCATTTTCCTCTCCATCCAAAACCTGCAATCTTGTCTTAACTGTATCAAGCGGCATAGTAATTATAGCCGAAACCCCACTAGCCATAACAGCACACAACCCTTGCACTGCCACCGTTGCTCTTGAATCCGGCCTAAAATTACACCCATTCCCATTGACCAAAGCATCCTCCTTTTTACCCATGTAGCAACCAAAACCACCCCAAATTAGCCTATGTGCCACAGAGTAAGAAGCCCACCAAACCGCATTGGAAGGTGCATAAGTCAGTATGGAAATCCCAAATCCCCTATACAATCCTTTTAGCCCATCTGCACGCACAATCTTCCGACACGCATCAATACCATTGTTATATTTGTTTGAGACATTGGGGATTATGTTCTTGCTGCTAGAGTCACAACCCTGCACCATTAGTCTTTGGCTCACAACATCAATTGGGGTCCAAACCAATTGAGCAGCCATGGCAGAGCTCAATCCAGCTGCAGCATTAGCAATAGCCGTGGCCGTGGTATCGGAGAAGCCTAATCGAACAGTGGCAGTCCCAACATTACTCTTGGTGACCTCAAGTGCAGTCATGTAAAGCGCTCGAGCTGGGATGGTACCCATCAAGGAGGTACCAAATCCTCTGTAGAAGCCTCTTAAGCCCTCGTGGCGCATGATGGCAAAGGACATCTTAAAGCAAGAAATGGGAGTGGGAGAAACCTGTTGCCGGGTTTTCAAAACGACTATTGGATAAAGAGCAGCCGATACACCAGAAAACAAAGCGGCACCCAGAAAGAAAAACTTTGATTTGTCAAGCATATGCCAATCAATATCAGCTGGAATATGAATTTCTGCAGCTGAATCATCCTCGGTTGCACTCAAGCTCATCTTCGCCACTTTGCTTTTTTTTCCTTTTTTTTTTTTTTTTTAATGAAATATATTTACTCCAAAATCTCTCTCTCTCTCTCTCTCACACACACACCCAAACACAAAGTTTCTTTCTTTTTGGTCAAGACGAATAATTTTCAACTGGGTCTGACAAAAGTTTGATTACACTACTTCAGAGAACATAAACAAGAAGAAAAATTGAAAATAAAGCAGTAAAGTTTGGTTTTTGGAGTGAGGAGGGAAACAGCATACAGATTGGTATAAAAAAAGAAGAAGATTAAAAGATAAGATTAAGGTGGACTTACTATTTATGGTGGGTGTAGTGATCGATCGAGAAGCTACTTATGATAAGGTTATGGGGGTATTTGGGTTTTTTTTCATTTTACGCAAGGAGATTTGAGAACGAGCGTGGATTACCAAAAGTGGGTCGAACATTTGAAGCTAGAAGAAGTCGACTCCGAAGTGGTAGTTGTTCTTAATAGAGATTGATGGGCTCTGATCATGTTTTCTTACGCTTCAACACTGAGAAAATCACACTCTTTGATGAAAGGAAACCCTTCAGATCCAAGGTAAATGAGAGAAAGAGAGAGCAGGGTATATGAATTATCTATCAAAAAGACAAAGAGGGAAGAAAGACAAAGTGAAGCAGATGAATATTAAATAGAGAGAATAGAGCAGAGAGTAGAGAGTAGAGAGTAGAGAGACCTTTAAAAAGATATTAGTGACAGAAAGAGAAAGATAGGACAGGAAGATTATGGATTTTAGCGAGGGTTTTGCGGATCGAGGTGATCAACACGTGGCATAATCATGTTGATCACTTTTTCATTGTTCTGATCCTCTTTTTATTCCTATGGACTGCGTTGTTGTTCTTGTACTTTGCTCCCTCTGTTTTTCGGCACAAAGTTTTCTTTTTGATGAACACTCATAGTCGTGTTCGTTTGGCTTGCGTTTTGGATTCACGCGTCTGCGACTGGTTTTTTTTTTTTCACTGGTGTCTCTTGCACGGTTTATATGACATAAACCATGTATTTAGATAAATAAATAGTAAGAAATTATTATTTTTAGTTTTCAGTAAAATAAAAGGTATTTAAATAAATAGTTTGCATCATGTTTGCATGTTTATATTTTTGCTTTTTTTTTACGAGCATCTTTTGCACTGTTCATAAGATATGAAAAATTACTGTGTTTTTAACAGTAAACAGTAATTTAGAAATTATTTTTTTATTATTTTCAGTAATAAGTTTTTAGTTTTTAGCAAAATAAGTTGTATCCAAACACACACATATTCTTTTTTTTTTTGTAGAATATTTAAGACATATGATTATATATGATTTAAAATATACACTAATATTTATCTTTAAGTTGTTACTATGGATGAGGGGTGGCTCTATTGTTGCATTTTGTGTTGATTGTGCTTTCTTTCTCATTCTCAAAGTCTCATTCTAAAATAAATTACTACTTTTCAAAAAGTAAAAATAAAAATAAAATTTTAATGTTAAAATAGCCTCTTCCTTTTTTTTAATAAAACTAATATGTTTGGCTTTTAGAATTGGTCCATGACTTTGTTTGAATTTGATTCAAATTTGTTGTTGTATTTGCATCAATGTTGAAGAATTGCAAGCTAAAGAAGCTTATTCGAGTGGGATTAAGGCTCACCCAAGCGGGATACTAAAGTTGGCTCTAGTGATAAAGCATGCTCAATAGAATCACTTAAATATTTGAAGGCTCACTTGTCCCTTGCTTGAAGCTCACTCAAGTAAGGTTGCGAAAGACAAAAACCTTGTTTTATCTTTAACCTGAAATTGTACACTTAGAAGGTGTTTGATTAGAAGAAAAAAGTGATGTTTTGTGTATTCATTTTCAATTTTTTGTGGAATCCAAAAAAAAAAAAAAAAAAAAAAGGGTTGGGTATGCAAATTTGTATTCAGTATTCATTTTTAGAATCCAAAAAATGCGGATTTGAATACAAAATATGAAAACAACTTTTAAGCATTTTCATTTTCAGCAAAAATGAACATAATGTAATTTTTGTAATAAACTTGAAATTTGTGACCCCACGCTTAGCTGTATTTCACTCCACCAATGACTCTCTCCCTCCGCCTTTCCCTTCTCTTTGGTCCCGTGCTGCCATACTTGGGTGGGGCCCGCTTACATCTCACTCATGGGCCCCACGCACCTTCATAACTTATACATAATCTTGCCATCAAGGCCTCGGACCCTGATGCATTGGGGTGTGTTATCTGATTTTGCGACAGACGCTTCTTTTCTTTTCTTCTTTCATGCGAGCAACTCTCTTAGATCAGGTTCTGGGTCACTCTAGACATCTTCCCACTTAGGCACGAAGGTACCTCGTGGCTTTGAAACTGAGCTTTCCCCAAATGGAGCCCATTGATCGTAAAACATGGTTTCCACTAGGTGAGCTTCTGCTTGCTTGAATGGCGAGGGGTTTGCAGCTATACGTATCATCCTGCCATTTAATCTTCCTTTCACACATTGGTGATAAGTGAACTGGACCAATCGGTGTTTGTGCAACCAAGGCCTTCCCAAAAGCAAATGATAGGATACTTCTGTTCTAACCACATGGAAACGAGCTAAAGAAGCTATATGACCTACTTTCAACCATAGTTGGATGTGGCCTGCGGTGTACTTGCTTCTTCCACTGAACTCTGTTACTTCCATTGGGCATCCTTGAATCTTTCTTTCTGAAATTCCTGCTGCTTGTAAGGTGTTCAATATAATGAGGTTTACAGAAGCATCTGTATATACCAAGACCCTCTTGATGGGGATTTGGTTTATGGATGCTGCCAAATAGAGAGGCCTCCTATGATCTGGGTGTCCCACCTTCATATTCTCATTGCTAAACATGATCTCAGTTGATTCCTGTAAGAAGGCTTTGTCATCTGGGATTTCTACTGATGAGCACTCTACTCCTACCCTAGAGGCGATACTCACTAGAGCCTCTATGGCTATCTTTCCTTTGCTGTGAGTCCCAACTGGTCAAACAAATTTTTGAATTTGGCACTTTGCTGTAGAATGGTAATCGTTGCAGTAGGCAGGGCCAAGTTCTCCTCCTCGTCCTCCCCTGGGTTTGCGCATATTACCACTGCTGCTACACCCTTTCCCTTGTGATTTGGGAGTGGGTTTCTTTGGACCTCTTGCTAGGTTAACTCCAGTGTCCCTTCTTTAATCCTGCGGTGCACCAATCTGCGGAGTGCCCAGCATTCTGTGATGGGATGTTGTACATAATTGTGTAGGCGGTAGAAACAAGGGTCTTTTCTTTCTTCCTTAGTAAGTTCTCTGGAAACCTGGTTGGGTTTAAAGATTCTGTCTATTATCAATTTGTCTAGCAGCACATCCAGCTCCTTAGGAGTACATGGTATGGATGGGGGCGTATCATATTCCCTCCCTTTGGTTTTCCTTCTCCACTCTCCAATGGACACCGCCATAGCCTGCGATGCGTTTCTTTTGTCTGAACTTAGTTTTACAGACTGGGTCGTCTTCCTGGCTTTCTGCAACAGTTGTGCAAACTGGGAAATTTCTAGATTTTCCAAGACTGCTTTGAATTCCCAAATCATGTTAGTCATACACATTTCTACTAAGGTTCTTTCTTCATAATGGTTATAGCAGTCAAGTGCTATGTCCCTGAACCTCTTAATGTATTCCATCAAATCTTCACCATTCCTTTTCTTGGTCGCTTGCAGGGTTACAAGTATCACTGTTTCCTCTCCGTGGAAGTACTTAGTGCAAAATACATCCACCATGTCATCCCAAGTTGGGATCGATCCTAGTTTTAGGCCAATGTACCAGGTATATGCCCGATCACACAATGACTTTGAAAATTCTTGAAGACATAAGTCTTCGTCTGCGGCGTAAGGACCAAAGGTATCAATAAACTTGCTCACATGCTCAACTGCACTTCCCTTCTTGCCATTATATTGTGCAAAGGCCCTCGGCTCATATCTCTCGGAGTATGGTTTGCTGACTCTCTCTTGTTCCAGGAGAGCTGCTACTTCAGCCATAATAATGAAACGTTATTCTGTATTCTGCGGGACACCTCCTACTAGTGTCTCTTCTCTGTCTGCCGTATGCTCTGGGTCATGCTGACTTCCTTTTTCCTTTGTCTTGTCTGCTTTTAGTTTACGAATTTCTTCCATCATTTGTTGCTGCGAGTGCTGCAGTGATTGCAATACTTCAATAAAAGTACTGACATTGTCCACGGGAATTCTTGGCTGTGGCTGAGGATCAGCCCCCGTTCTGTTGGCACCTTCCGTTTGGTTAGGCTGCTATTGGTGAGGCGTTGTTGGCCTGGACTCTGCTTGCGAGGGCACGACACTCATATTTCATGTCGTTCTGGATTTTGATGGCATTGTTTGCGAGGAGTTCTGTTTTTTCATCCCTATCTGTTTCCCAACTCCTCAGTGGAGTCGCCAATTGTAAAGTGGTGGGGTTGTGCTAGTAGTGTTAGGCTGCTTCCTGCTGCACTAGGCCCAAGTTTTCTGGATAAGGGAGTTGGGACCAATCCAGCTGCAGCTCAATTTGGTCCGGCTTGTGCGTAAACTTTGTCTGGTTTGCCAGGAACGTGCTTGCGACAGACAAAGCTGTTTCAGACAAGTTGTGGCAGACATAATAATAAGTATAATAAAAAATAAAATATTTGGCTACTTAGTAGGAAATGACCAAATGATCCCCAAACACAATCACAGTAATAATAATCACTTTTACCGAAAGAAAAGAATAGAACGAGAGGGAGCAAATAGTAATATGTATGAGTTAATCAGAAGATGAAGAAATCAACTAAAATCTGGTTCGCAGGAGCAAAACCAGAGAGGAAAGAACGTTCCTTCTCAACGCAATTAATTTCTCAGGAAAAATCCTACCGTGGAGATTAATTGCCCTGAGAATAACGGACCTGAATGGTTGATGCACAGAGGCCCCTTTTGGTTTTAATAGAGAGCAGGATTTCGTGAGGGAGAGAAGGAATCAATCTACCGGTGTATGCTTGCCATTCTAATTCTCACTTTTTTTTCTTTCTGGTTGTTTTCTTTCTTTCCTTCCCACTCATTTCTTTTATATTTCTTGGTATCTCTTTTCGAATTCCTATTTCTTAGTTATGATTTCCGTTGTTACTCTATTTTTTGTTCACGGCAAGATCCTCTTTTTATAGTGCCTGTCATGACTGGATTTTACTGTTTTAGCCCTTAACCTTTTTTGTCTGGTCTGGGTATACTAGCCGACTACCACTGGTTCGTCTGTGTGCCACCCCCCCATCACCAGACAAAGAATGATATTTTGTTTGTTTGTTTGCCGTGACACTCTTTCCTACTATGGTCTAGGTTCTTTCTCTCTCCCTATCCCTCATGGCATGTACCTAGTGGTTCTAACTCAGCTTACTTCTTTTGAGTAGTAAGTCATCCCAGCAGGACACTTCCCCGAAAGAACCTGAGCCAGAATCTCAAAAATAGATTTTTCCCCTCTCCCCACCACCAAACTATGCCCTCTAAATCTCTGACCCCCGACCTCACCATACCTTGTATTGGTTAGGTACAGGCTGGCGGTGCCTGGGCCTTGCGCGTGCCTTCCTTTCATATGTGTCCAAAAGCTGCCTGTTGGTCATTTGCCTGCCGTGGTCTGGAGGCTTGCCTACATAGCCTGCCGTCTGTTTTCTTTGACCTTTTATGTGAGCTGCTTTTTAATTTCCCGCTCCCCTAAGGAGCTGGGCTTTATTTGATACTGGGTTTTACATTTCTTTCGGCCCATTTCTTGATTACCCTCATTTTTTGCCATATTACTTTGTCACTCCTGCTGCAATGACTCAATCTTGCTGGGCCTCTTTGGGTCAGCCATTTACTCTTTCCCCCAGTGGCTTGGTATGGCCATTGGTTTTCCTACTTATGGGCTCCTGCGTCCCTTTGGGCATCCTTAGCCCACTTGCTTTCTTTGGGCTTCCTTGACCCTTTTACTAACTCTGCATTCCCATGAACTTTTATTAACTTCATTGGGCTTCCCTGGCTCAATTACCTTATTCTCATCCTTGGGGTTCATGGGCCTGCTATTAACCCCTTATTTTCTTTGTTTGCATTACTTTGAGCCTGCGGTAGCCCTTTCTCACTTTTCTACATCATATATTGTCCATGGGCATGCTATTTCTCTCTTTCCGGGTTTCTTTAAGCCCACTTGCCTCTTTAAGGCCCATTTGTTTATCTCATGGGCCTGTGATCCATTATTTCTGCTACTTGAGTCTAATAGTTTTGCCATCTGTTTGCTAATTCTTTGCTGCCCTTGTCGTTGGGCTTTCTTCTTCCTACTTGGGTTCTCACAAATGACCCTCAACAAGGAGAAAATACTTCAATGAGGTACCTTGAGGTTCATTGTATAAAATTTTTAAAAGTTATCATAACTTTTGAATAAAGTTGTGGTGTGCCTTTGTGTTAAAACTTCTTTTCCTCTCTTTTGTGTGTGTTTGTTTTTGAAAAACAAAAAATATTTTGAGGGTGCGCTAGAGGTTTTGGTTCATTAAGCAGACGTGTTGTTCATAAAACGATTTATATCGAAGAAGTTATTGTGGTGACATCAACAAGTTGCCTACTAGGTTGTAGACTATAGTCACAAAGGTTTTGTGAATAATTTGTAAACTAAATCAATTACTAGTTTGATATTTCGGTGGAATAATTAATATATGGGAATCTAAAGCAATAGTTTAATATCATGGCAAGAGGCTGGGTTTGGAAGTGGCACAGTGGGGCATGGAGTGCTCCATTGGTTGGGCCTTGGAGTATATATATTATAGGACTATAGTCCTTTATTATTTTTTTAGGACCTAAACAAAACAAAAGGCTAAAAAATGGAAATTGCCAACGTAAAGCCCATTATCTGGTATTTGGTTTCAGATTCGCTGAAGAACAAGGCCCCATGGCCATGAATTATAGACTACAGCGTGAACTAATTAAACAATTAATGCATCTTATTAAATACATGAATAATAAAGTGATAAACACGTTAACCAAAAAAAACGAAGAAGTGATAAACACGTACGTGGCAGGCCGGACTTTGACCAAAAACTCAACTAAACTGAGAGTCTAAAACGGAGGCCGAGGACTTCACCTACAGACGACAGTTACAGAAAGAAAGAAAGAATTACGTACAAACAAAACAAATGTACTAATTATAATTTGTTTCTGTCCTTTCATTTAATTTCCCCTTGCTTTACCAAAATCCAAAAAAGGAGAAAAGAAGAGAATGAAGCTAGTGAATCTGTTGGACGATGAGATAGAAGTGGAGAAGAAACAAAGGGTCAAAGCAATCCACGATAGCCTTCAAGAAGCTGCCATCAATGGCTCAGCTCCATCTCTCCTTCAAATACTCCAACAACACCCTCAAATCCTCAACACTCTCTCTCACTCTCACTCAGACACACCCTTACACCTCGCTTCTCTTCTGGGTCACTCTGCTTTTGCCAAACTACTACTCAATCACAACCCCGACCTCACATCTCACTTGAACCAACAAGGTTCCTCACCTCTACACTTGGCTGCAGCTAAAGGGTACGTCGATATTGTGAAAGACTTGCTCCTGCTCAACCCGGACATGTGTTTGGTCTGGGATCGTCAGGGCAGGACTCCTTTGCATCTTGCTGCCATCAAGGGACGAATTGGGGTTCTGGCTGAATTTGTCCGAGCCAAACCCGAGGCCACTCGGGTCTTCACCAGTACTGGGGACAGTGCGCTCCACCTGTGTGTCAAGTTTAATAGGCCGTTGGAGGCTTTGAAAGTTTTTGTTGAATGTGTTGGGGGAGATGATGAGTTTGTGAATTGGAGGGATTCTCATGGTAACACTGTCTTACATCTTGCTGTTACTAACAAACAATTACAGGTATGTTTGCTCTTTTTTATTTTTTACATCGTCCTGTACTTTCACTTTGTCATCAAAATTGATTCAATTATTGGTGGGTGTCTCGTAGGCATATGGTACTATCAACTATCAAAAAAAGAAATACAATACTATAGGGTTTATGATTGAACATTATTTTTAGAAGTAGGTGTGAGATTCAAAGATTATTTAGCCATCACAAATTTAAGACGAATGCTCCAGACATAATATTTTTTACAAGTACTGAGTTGGCAAGTTAGCCTATTATTTAAGTATTTAACCATATGGTGTGTCTGTGTGGCAACTAACTGTGTAGGAATGCTTTTGAGAACTTTCTTTGTCACCAAATTCAGAACAAGAAGTTGCCCCCTTCACCTGTAGCGAGTGTACAATGTTTTAAACTTGTGTAATGTGAATGTGCTTAAAAGTTGAGTTCTCTTGGAGTCCTTTTCTCTGGCTCCAACCTGCCTTCATTCATTTTATTTATACTTTAGACCGACCATTCAATGTTTCTAGGTTTTTTTCTTGAAACTCATTTGTTCGAGTTTCACATTCAGCTAGTTTTCCTCTTTCATGACAAATTAGGGAGATTAACTCTAATACCAGACGGACTAATCAAAACAGTTCAGATTAGTCTGACGTACCAATTACCATAAATAGATTCGACTTAGGAGCTGTATGTTAGATCCTCTTCTTATGCTAACCAGAAAGTAATCAATAACACACCACAATCACCTCCATATAAAAATTAACCATGTTGTACCACCACCTGAACTGAGCAGTTGCAGCACAATCACCTATCACACTAACTAGGTTGTGGTTCATCTCACCCCATTTCATAATAATGCCTTGAGTGGAATCTGTCATCATTCATGTATCCTCGCTGCATTCTTATCACTCCTTTCCATGTGGATGCCTTTAGTGCAATTTACTATAATGCTTAGTGGCAGCATTTTTCTCCCACTATTTCATTTCAATGCCTCTTTTGCTCCAGCCTATGTGGAGTTGCTTGATCTTTCTAATCATGGTACTGTCCCAATTCATGGTCATAATATTATGACTTCCAGCAACCACATTTTCTAGATCATGTAAACTCTTTAGTTTTTAACTAACAATGATGTTGTATCAAATTAGTATGTCATGTGGTTTCAAGAGAGGTTGCTATCTTTTACTCAATTGAAAGTAGAAAATAAGAACATTTTATTAAAAAAAAACAATTTACATATTTATATTTGAAAATTGAATGTTTCAATTGTTGCAGATCATAAAATTTTTGCTCAACCGCACAAAGATAGAAGTAAATGCCCAAAATGCAAATGGCTTCACTGCGTTAGACGCCATATTCCATGGGCCAACAGATATAAGAGATATGGAAATTAAGGAGTCCTTAAGAAAAGCTGGTGCTTCAAGGATCAATGAGACACCATCAAGTACCAATGATCCTGATATAGTTGAAGTTTCCCCCTTAACCCGGCCACTAGCCTGGCAAGAAAATGGTGCCAAACAACCAGTTAAGAAGCATAAAAACATCGATTGGTTGGGTAGGAAAAGAAGCGCATTAATGGTTGTGGCGTCACTACTTGCAACAGTGGCCTTTCAAGCATCAATATCCCCACCTGGTGGTGTTTGGCAAGATGACTATTTAGTCGATTCTGATGGCAACCCTGTGGAAAAGCCACATAATGTGGGCAAGGCAGTGATGGCTTATTTCATCGGAGATGGTTATGAACAATTTATGGTTTATAACACCATAGCTTTCCTTGCATCATTGAGCATAATATTGCTGCTTGTTAGTGGATTGCCTATAAAGCGACGCAGATGGATGTGGATTCAGATGGTGACTATGTGGATTGCAATCACTGCACTAACTAGTACATATTTTCTTGGATTGATACACATGACACCAGACCGTGTTAAGGGGACTCTGTATCAAGTGATGAAAGTTTCTGTACTCATGTGGCTGGCTTTGATGGGGCTGGTGTTTATTGGTAATGCCATTCGGATGATCTTATGGTTTCTTAGAAAGTTTGGATACATTAAGGAGAAAGTGAAAGAGGCTTCAATTTATATTGAGGATGATGAGAATGATGAACTTTGATAAGGAGATGATAATACAGATCGAAGCGTAGTTAATATTGTTGTAAAGGTGGCATTTTATGTTTTCAATCAAGGAAATTTTCATGCTGTTTGTTATGAAGAACCCTGTGATCAGAAAATAGTGTTGAACTCTTCAAATCAATATTAGCATTGCCAACACCAATTGGGAGTAACTCCTTTGATGTAGATTTTCGTGTGTGCATCTTTTTTGTTACTATGTACAAGAGAATATTATCATTTATCAGAGTAGTTTGTTTCATGGACCCTGAAAGATGTTTCATATGAAAAAGGAAGGAAGGATAACTCTAGTAGCTAGCACTACATCACCTCGGTCCTTGGAGGAAGCTTGTTCGACAATCAATTGTACAATCCTTAATGGTTGTGGTGTTTTGAGGCAAAAGGGTGGCTTTACACACACACACACACACACATATATATATATATATATATATATTGTTCACTAGTGTTCATTTAGGTGATTATGAAGCGGTCTATTCCATTCCCATATTTCTAGTCGAGTATTAATTAAATTTTGTCATGCGAGAAATTGTGGCAATTAATTAAGAAGTAAGATCTTTCTATTATCCTAGACTAGATTTGGGTTAAGATAATTGATTTATCCCAGGAACTGGGAAAAGAGGAGAGAGGATTAGAATTTTCCATGGCCGGCCCTAGGCCTAGGCCTAGGCCATTGCCAAGACCCCCTACTAGAGAAAGTCCCCAAATTTGGGGGAATTTTTTTTTTTTTTTTTAATAAATACTTTTGGGAGACATTAAAAAAAATTTAGTTTACATTTTTTTTTTCACTATTAAAAAGTCCCAAAGAATTAAGTAATGTTAAAAATAGAGAAAATACTAATTTAAATAAATAGGTCTTACCCCGACCCTTACCCTTACACCCCACAAACATTTATACTTCTGAAGTGATCACTGCGCTAAAGGTGCGTAGTGATCTACATAACTTTATAATTTGATGTGACAATAAATATGATAGGTGAACTTTAATAAACTATTGAATGCATTTTTAAATGAATTTTTGTGATTGGTGACATATTTTTGTAATTCTCATGTTGTAAATTTTATAATATCTCTAACATTTTTTAACCCTCATGTCATTGATCACATCTGTTACAATATCAGTTTGTAGTAAAATTTGTTGTAACTTCATCATTTTCTCCCAAAAAAAAAAAAATATTAAAAAGTAAAAAAATGATTATTTTTTTATAAAAATTATTATATAAAATGTTAGTTAAATATTATTTAAATGATAACATAAATGCCTCAGATTTCGCCTTAGGCCTCCCTGTCTACAACTATAAGGGGATGAGTAGCATCTCTGATTAGGGATGTCAAATGGGTGGGTTTGGAGTGGGCATAGGTGGGTTTGGGGTATGCATAATTGAGTTGGGTATATAAAACTCATTTATCCAATTAAAACCCATTTAACTAATTACTTCTAACCCAAACTCAACCCAACCCAATTATTATCGGTAAACTCCAACCCGCCCAATTACCCAATTATCAAAATTACCAAAATGCCCCTAAAGTGAAAAACTCAAAATTCTACGTTCAATCTTTTCCAACTAATTTTCTTGGCAAACAAATAGCAAAAAGAGATTGTGAATCTCATCCCTGAACGTATCGTCCAGTCGGATCTTTCTCCATAGCCTCACCAACCTCGGCTTCCGATTTTGAAACTACATCGAAATCCATAGCTAAAGTAAAGAGAGAGAGAGAGAGAGAGAGAGAGAGAGAGAGATTGTTTTTAAGAGGGAAAAAGAAAACAAATCGCAAACCCTATCAAAGAAGTTGTTTGATTTTGACGTTGATCAGAGAACGAAGAAGTTGTTCCGAGAAGGCTTCATAGGCAATGGAGTATGAATTGAATGTCGATCGGAACTGGAATCAGCATCCGATGATTAAACGTTGCATTGTGGAGTTGGATTCCATGGTAGAGCGGAGTTGGATTCCATGGTAGAGCGTAGAAGAAGAAGAGGAATTTTTGAGGTTGGAAAAGCTATACGAGATCGATTCGGAGAGGAGAGTGAGGTAGAGGAGTGAGGCGAGTAAGAGTGAGAATGAGAGTTGGGCGGTGGAACCACGCGCAAGTGGGTTTTGTTGGGTTGGTTTGCTTAGGTGGGTTTAGGAATCTAGGTTTTTTATTTTTATTTTGGATGGGAAGGGTTGGGTTGAATTTGGGTTAATTGTTTTTGGGTTAAATGGGACTCAATGAGTTTTTAGTTAAAACTCAATAAGTTGATGCGTATTTAATCAAAATAATAATTAAGTGGGTTTAGGTTCAATTAAAGTAGATAAATTTAGGCGGACCGTGGACAAATAGATTTGGGCTTATTTTACCCCCCTATCTCAGATCCATCTCTCCCTTTTGTTTTAAAGTAGGCGGCTTCTGTTTATGTTTGTACGAGTCCTTTCAAGTTTGTTTTGAAGTAATCTAGATGTGTCCACCACTCATTATCCTACTACTATTATTGTCTTGGTCTCTGTCTCAGTGTGTTTTACTTTAATTCATTCCCTTCCCTTCACGCTAAAAGGAAAAAATAATTTAATAAAAAGTATTAACTTACTGATTCCTCGTTGTGGAGTATGAAGTTCTGAACTTTTCTTTTTCGGCCGGCCAGGGCCCGAGGAGTGGAATGGCAGAGATACAAAGACAAATTTTACTAGTACTGTACTAGTAAATTGTTAACCTTTGTGGGCCTTGCATATGCAGCCCAACAGATTGTGCTCGTTTCGGAAAGAGCATGCGTGCTACTGAATATGTTTATTTGAGCAACTGTATCCGTTCGTGTAAAATTTTTGTTTATTTTGCAAGAAAAAATATATTTTTTTCTATTTTATACACTTACTTTTACAAAATATTCACATCAATGTATCTATTTTATCATCTATTTTATTTAAATAATAATATTTCTTTAATTTTTTATTATATCAAACAAACCATTACTCACATGGCTCCACCCACCTCTTTCTTTCTTTGTTGTGAGAAGAAGACAAATGAGAGAGCAAGATGAAGGGGGGAGAGAAAAAAAGAATAAAAAAATCATTTGCACATGAACAATAACCGTGCATATATGCACGGTTATTATAGCAGTTTTGTATATTTGCACATTTTTACAAGTACTGATGTGAGTGTTTTTTAGGTTAAAATTTGCAAAATTGAGCACTTTTTGTATTTTTCAAATTTTTGGAACCACTGATGTCGTTGCTCTAGTTAGAGCACTCACATATGGAAAAATTGCAAAATTTTACACAATATAGTATAAAATAGACTTGCAATAGTGCTTGCAAACTTTTGCATATATACAAACTTGCAATAATAACCGTGCATATATGCACGATTACTGTAGCTTTCTATATATTATTTTAATATTATCTTATATATTATTTTATGTTATAAAAACCTATTTCACTCTTTTCTCTCTCTCTCCTCTAACATGAGCAACACCTTTTTATTCTTTTCCCTGTGTTCATTCCTGAACTCAAGACTCATTTTCTCTCTTCGTTCCGCCTCTCTCAGCTTTTGCTCTTGCTCATTCTCTTCACCACAGGAAAAAATGTGATCAGTAATGGTAGTATGATGGTTAGAGACACCAATCTGTCGGCGGTCACAGAAGCCATTATTCTGGTCGTTTGGCCATTGGTGCTGGTGGTATGGTAGGTGGTGACACCAATCCGGTGGCGTTTGTCAGAGCCACTATTTCAACAATCCACCCAACGGTGATGGTGGTACAATAATCGGAGACACCAATCCAATGGCAGTCGCCAAAGCCACTATTTTGGCAGTATGGTGGGCGGCAAGACCAATCCGGCAGCGTTTGTCAGAGCTATTATTTCGGCAATTCGTCCATCGGACCTCCAGCACAAGTGGCTCCATTGGCCAAGCCACCGGTGTTGGTAATTTACTTAAAATATATGCTTACATTAAAAAAAAGTATGACCATTAGAGAAAATAATAAAAATTTAAGGAAGAATGAATATTTTATTGAAATATCTTCTAAAATAAATAAATTGATGTGAGTGTTTTGGAAATGTGGTTGTGTAAAATAGAAAAAGTACTTATGCTAAAATAGACAGAAATATTTTATACGAACTGATGCGATTGCTCTTAAATTAGATTAGTAATAGTAAACTTCCATCACAAAATTTCGAATAGGGAATTAACTACCAAGTTGGATTTGCTAGTAACTTGAAGATAATTATCTCATCAAAAAAAAAAAAAAAACTTGAAGATAATTATCTAAGCTGACTTCTTGTTTGTATAATATATTTTTTCCCTAACAACTAAGAAATCAGGCTTGGCGAGTATCACTTTCACTTGATAGTTTTTACTTTTGTATTTAGAGCTCGTACATATTATATATGTGGGTGCATTTTTTATTTTTATTTTATAAAATTTGATTATTTTGCAAGTGAAAGAAATTAACTCGTGACATTTTTATTTTTATTTTTATTTTTGAAATTAAAATCGTGGCATGTTGAGTAGAGTGGATTAACATTAGTTAACACATAAAGGGGAAGCATATTATGTAAGACATTTTTATTTAAAACGTTAATGGCAGCCTTATACTTAAAATTAGGAAGTTTTTTACTATTTGTTTGGGTAATTTAATGACCATCCGTTTCTTTTGAAATTAAAAAATATATATATGGGAGTAATTTTAATGAGTCAATGAAATAAAGACAGCAGTCTGTCTCCTCTCCTACATATATTAATTAATCAGAGAAGAAAATCGAAGTTTCCACAAAGTTCTGGACTGGCGTAGAGCCTAGCTTCTATACATGCGAACCTCCTGGAAGCTACCAGCTATGCTTTTATGCTATATCCCTCTAGAACTTTCTCTCCATTCTTCTTCTTCACCTATAAAAATGCCATCACCACCACCTCCTCTTTCAAACCAAAAAATTAAAATTATCTAGTTCCAAAACACAATTTTAGCATCCTTTTCTTCTTCAATCAAGAAATTAAAATATGGATTTGAGAATCATGGGTTTGGAATCATCCCCACTGTTGTCAACCCTGCAGCAGATGATGGAGCTGAGCGACGACAAGTCTTCTTCGGCATCCTTGAACGGCCCGAGTCGCACGTACGTCCGCGACGCCAAGGCGATGGCGGCCACTCCGGCAGATGTGAAGGAGTACCCCAACTCCTACGTGTTCGTGGTGGACATGCCTGGGTTGAAGTCTGGGGACATTAAGGTGCAGGTGGAGGACGACAATGTGCTTTTGATAAGTGGCGAGAGGAAGAGGGAGGAAGAGAAAGAGGGGACCAAGTACCTGAGGATGGAGAGGAGGATTGGCAAGCTCATGAGGAAGTTTGTGCTCCCTGACAATGCCAACACAGAAGCTATCTCTGCGGTATGCCAGGATGGTGTGCTCACTGTTACTGTCAACAAGTTGCCACCTCCAGAACCCAAGAAGCCCAAGACTATCGAGGTTAAGATTGCTTAATTATTACTCCATCATAATGGGACTTCTTCGTCTGTCTATCATATCATATCATATGGGAGAATAAATCAATCCAGTCTCTGTTTGTTTGCTTTTGTTTAGATGTGTGTCTTGTTATGCTTGTATTTGTGCTTACATTCTGTTGTTAGGAATGAATGAAGCATGTGTGCTATGTTATCTTCTTCTGTATTTTTTTTTTTTTTTTGGCTGAAATATGTACTGTTATCTTCTTGTAATGAGAATTGCATGAGTTTTTCAGCAAGTAAGAGCTTTTCTAGACTCTCCTATTTAATTTCTCTGATGAAGAGCTATACATCTGTTTGTAGCAAACGGTTCCCAATTTTTTTCTTCTTCACAATGGAACCGCCTAACCCCACATTGGTTAGTATGACATGAAATTCTAATCAACAGGCAAAGGAACCCAGTTCTAAAACTAAGAGCAACATAAAATCTTAATCCATTAGGTGCCAGAGCAACATATTTGAGCTAATATTCTTGCTGAGCACAATCACAGCAGATTTGCAGTAGCAAAATGAGTACTACAAATTCAGGAAGCGGGGCTGTGTGTATCAAAAAATTCGCTGGGATAGAAATTCATACTAGTTGTCTGCGACTATACCTCATCTTTAGAAAAGATAATTAAACCAAAAACTTGGATAATTTTCAAAATTCAAAAGCAATCAGTAGTCATTGGTCTATACGAGCCACCAGTATTGAAGTTGTCTCTTTTTCGCCTACTCTGTTTTGCATGCAACCACATCAGAAACAATTTAGTATGGGCAAAGTTTATTACAATTCTTTTCTTCCCATTTCTAAATCTACTGGTGCAGCCGTCTCTGGCAAGAGATTTGGAATTATTTCTGCAGGTTGCTTGCTTTTCGGAGTGATTTTTGTCGTCTCTCTTTGTAAATAAGGCAATGAAAAAGCCTTCTCCATCCTCAACAGGATCGGTTCGCAAAAGATGTTGAACTGCAAACATAAGAACCAAGCAGTGTGAAGATATTGGCCATCTCTGCGCTCTATCAAATACATTATCAGATTTCATTTTCTGGATAGAAGTCAGCTTATAGGGCATTAATATGCCATCTTAGTAAACAAATTGGCATTAAAACAGAACAGCACTTACAGCCTTCAAAAACTGGGAGGCCACGGCGCTGCCATTGGGGGAAGGGAGTTGCCAGTTGAAAACCATATGATGCAGCAAGAGGAAGAACAGATTTTACGACATCTTCATTTTCAATTTGGTGTATGGAACATGTGCTGTAAACCACTCTCTCAACTGCAGGAACTGCCAGCAGAATAATCGTTATTCAGAACGCCTTTTAAAAATACATTTAGAGTACTGTAAAACATGGGTCAAACAGCATTATTGTGCGGAGTATCCTCCTCAAAGGGAGGGAAAAGAAGAAACAAAGAATATTGTTTCATAATCTAGCAGATTTACAAGAATTAATGCTTGTTCACTGATTAAGAGGTCAAATCTCAGGGCTAAGATTTCGTGAGAAAGCAATTTGTTACGAAAACCTCAGAGAGTCCCGACATTTATTTGGATGAGTATATGCAGTGACCTAATGGAGCATATGCAGTGGCCTAACTACAAAACTTTGGGAAAGGAGAGCAAAGATATAAGCTTTGAGTGAAACTTACAAGATAATGCATGCATGAGCACTTTTCTCTGGAAAGCCGCAAGCTTGTTCAATCTTTCAGTATGAGTAACATCAGATGCATGACCTGCAGATTTAAATTAGCAGTTACCGATTAAAAATAGAGGGTAGCAGTGTGCTCCATAGTTTTAACAACCGGATCAAACTGACCAGTTTGACCGGATTGAATGTGAACCAGGACCATATCAGACTCATCCACGTTCAATAGCAAAAATGGTTAAAAAACGATCACAACCGGTCAAGCTGGTGGTTCAACCACCAGAACCAGTTTCGATCATATAAGAAAACACAGTAGAATAATAGATTATCTTTGAAAATGTAAATATCACTTATTTTAAAATCATTATTGCCACATAAAGGATATATTGACACATTTAACAAATCGGTTATATGAATGAATAACTAAAGCTGTAAAAAGTCATTTAAATAAATTAAAAAAACCAAATTTCCATTTTTTTTTATTGGTAAGTTACACAAGCACTTCATTGAGTTTTGAATCTATGATCTCATCTTTCGTTTATTCTTATAAAATAACAAAGTGTCACTTGAGCTAGATTCATTGGCCAAATTTCCAATTAATTTTTTTTAGATGAAACAAAATTTCCATTTAAAAAAAAAAAAAAAAAAACAGAAATAGCAAGTTTATCTAACATTACATCCCAATTGATTGGACAAAGTTTCCAAGAAGTTTTCCTGTTCAAAGTCTTAGCTATGACAATGATGTTTCTAACAGCCAACTATTAGCACCTTACATTTATCTTTTTGGATTAGTAAATGGGTCTTAAATCACCTAAGCTAAAATGAGTCCAAAAGAGTTTATACATCACACAATCAAAAAAATCCAAAGAGGCTAATAAAAGTACCTGCAGCATTAGATGGGAGCAGATGGTCCAATCTCACAGAGGCTGTCCCAGAACCAGAGCATGAAGGATCCAAAAGAATCGCACGAACCTACAATGTTGAATTGCTAGTCAGCAAAAACATAAATAGAAGATAGTGTGATTTTGTAGATTCAGTAAAGGGAATTTTGGGAAATTTCAGGACAAAATCTGGCCAGAATTTTTTTAGTCAAAACCAAGTTGAGCATTAGAGGTGAAAACCAACTTATTCGTGGTTAACAAAAGCAGCAATATAGGTAGTAACTTTGTCAGAGTCCAAGCCTGCTGTTTACAGAAGCATAAACCAACCAGATGCCAAGATGTCTGGGTTTCCAAAATGGCCCTAAAATTTCAAAAACCAGCCAGAGCTTTTGTTGATGATACAAACTTCAATTAAGAGACCGGATTAGGTTCCAAGTTTCAGTTATGACTAAGAATTCAAACAACTAAAGGTGAAGACCTTCCCCACCCCCTTTTTTTTTGTTTGATACGTGACATTCACGATAGGTCATGTGGAACCTAAAGACCATAACTGTGAAGACACAGCACATTATACTTTACCTTGGAAAAGGACGGATCATTTGGATTGCAGTTTAAGAAATCTCCATGCAGAACTTCTATATCTAAAATCCAGGTTAAGGAATAGCATTTTGTGCTTAGATGAGTGGAAATGGATGAGAAACTGACCCCAAAAAAAGAAGAAGCTTATAAACATAGCAGAATAATAGATTAAAAATGAATCACAATGATCACGAATAGACATAAGAGTTGGTAGATTGCTGATTGTGAACAATTTTGAAACAGATAAGAAATATCAAATAAATAAAGCAAAATAGAATGCCACTTTAAAGATGAGAAAGATCATAAAAGGATACTAGAGGCACCAGAGAGTTTAATGGTCTCTTTTAGACGTATAACCCTTTCCTTATTCAGCTCACATGCTATAATCTTCCCCTTTCCTCTCATTAGAGCGGCAAGGTGGACAGTTTTGTTTCCAGGGGCTGAGCATGCATCAAGAACCTTTAAAGAAAATATAATTATACATTGACTAAACCATCACATCAATAATAAAATACAATGTCTCATTTTCTCAACCTCACCGGCTAAAGCATGTATAGCAGTGCAGGTGTATAGAAAATGGTGAAAACTACTTCTCAAACAGTTATTTGCCATAAAAGTGTTAGTTTTCTGGTTTTCACTAGCATCTTCCTATATAAAAATTTAATTCATGCACATATTTCTCAAGTAAAGAAGGCATACCAAACTAAAACCACAAGGAGGGATAAAAACAAAATTCCACTTGCATTAAAAGTTGAAAATCATGATTCAGAATCCAAAATAAGCTAACCTCCACTCACTGACTTTCTTAAAAAAACAAAAATTTATGCAAATGACTAGTATTAACTGATATACTCTAAATGGTAAACTTGTTTCTTTCTTTTCATTATTTTTCAAGGTAAGCAACACACTTGTTTTCAGATCATGTCCTTATGTATTTCATGGCTTCTCAATTGAAAAGGAAAAAGAAAAAGAAAATGCTGAAGAAATTTGAAGTTGTGGATTCCTAATTTGAATGTAAACAGTCAACGATGGATTCCATCAACATATTAAAACCAAAGCAAGAGAGAGATAAGATAAGTCGATAGCTTGAGTGAAAAACTCAATCATCATTCACCAATATAAATGAGAAGCATTACTCACCTCCCATCCTGGTTTAGGATCAAGAGCTGCTGCCACCATAGAACTTGCCTTCCCCTGTGCAAAAAGATCACAATTTCAGTAAAAAAAATGTTAAATTAGAACCGCTGCCCAGGTCATGGAAATTTTTTCAGGGGTAAGGAAGCATGATAATTATTTTTCCATGAAATAAGAATCCAAATCACATGAAGGTGCTTTTAATTTTATTTTTAAATAAAATCTTAATACCAGACTTGAACAAACTCTCTTACTTGCATAAAGACACTTCCATTCGTGACCAGAGGATGATTATGCAAGTCAGTACTTGGTGGGAGTATCAACAAGTCAGGAACCATGTTATCCTTTTTAACCTGTTTAACACACAAATCAAAAGTGATGAAGAAAAACACAACACAGTGAAACTCTAAAAAAATAATTATCCCAGCAATAAAAACAAAACATATATTATTGCATCAAAAACATAGTAATTGTTGAACAAGTAAGGCCATCACGGTTACTATCAAAGAATTTTGGAGTTGATTGTATCCTGTGTTGTTTCTTCAGTTTTAAGTATGTAACATTGGTTGACAAGTGCAAAACATACTGTATATCATAATCCACGAATGTAAAGATTGCAGAAAGTACCATGTTTTGTTGCCCTAATTCAAGTAAGGCTGAATCAACATCCATTTTCAGAGTATTGACACGAACATAACGAGGCTTTGAAATTTCTGCATCATAAATTAGCAAACCTGGTTTAGAGATATTTTCTTTACAAGTAATATGGCATCTGAGTGGCTAAAATGAAACGGGCAGATAACTGATTAAGTGGCATAACAAGTTGATGTGAAGCTGGAGCATGAGAGAAGATCAAACCGTTAAAACACATGCTTAACTTAAAACATAAAATGAAGTATATCACTATCAGGGACACACACACACCAGGAATTCGATAAAGATCCACCAAATCTTGAGGGGTCTTCACTTTTTTCTTAACTAACAGGCGTGCTAGAGCTGTTTGTAAAGCATCTTTCTGGTGCATCAGAAATTTCTCGGCATCCCCAACTAATGAAACTGCCTGGGTGAGAAGAGTTGGCACAAATATAAGGTGATGATGATATGCACATTTGTTAATCTATTGAAGTCAATGGGAGTAAGAGTGAGAGTACCTGGCCAAAAAGAATGTCATATGTGATAATGTAAATTAAGTCCTGTTGCCTCTGCAACACCAAACAGTAAAAGTAAAATTAGAGAGATGAGATGATAGAACATATGCTCATTAATTGAATTGATACCACCTTCCATTTGGCATTGAGAATGGTAGCAGCATCCAAAACATCCTTAATAATAGGAAGATCTGAAAAACAAAATAATACTATAAGTGATGATTTAATTCCAAGGAATTAGGAAGTTGGGAGAGAATGAATTAAACATAAAACATACGCTTGAGTGTTTGGCAGACGAGAGCGAAGGTGGCCTTCTTGTTTCTGATACAAGGCCTATATATCAGAGATTTTATGGAGCCCACTGCTTGGCGACGAGCATCGCCTTGGAGGACACTTCCTAATACCTTCGCTGCCTCTCTCCTTGCGAAGTACGCCGACCGCTCCCCGTTGCTCAGCCGCGTCTTCCCACGCCCTACCGCCGCCATCGCTTTCCACTTCCCTGCCTTTCCTTTTGGGGTTTTCGGCTTGCCTGCTTTACAACTTTTCCGTTTAATTCCCAAACGACGACGTTCCTCTTTTACGCTTTAAACCAATCCAAATAAAAACCAATCCCCTCACCCAATAACAAAGCTGTTTTCATTTTTCACTTTTCACGTTTCTTTTTTTCTTTTTTTCTTTTTTTTTTCCAGGAGCCGTTGTTGACCAAGTCTTTCATGAACAGTATATTCACAAATTTCACTTTTCAGTCACTTTTTCATTAAGAATGAATTCGACAGTACTATTTACATATTTAAAAATTATTTTGCTCCAATGTTTTCAGTTTTTAGTTTCAGCAAAATAAGTTCTATCCTAACAGACCCTTTATTCTTTTCAGTGAGCATTTGGTTTGCACATCTCTTCCCCTGCACTATTCATGGAAAATGAACAATGCATTTAGGCTAATAAACAATAACCATAGTATGAACAGTATTTTTTTTTTAATTGTTTTCTGTAAAATACACGGTATCTAAGCGAGTGACAATAAGAACAACATGTCCCATATAATTTTTTAATTTTTTTTCAAAAGAGTTAGGATATGTTTGGTAATAGTTTTTATTTTCTATTTTTAACAACTTGTTTTTGGAAATATAAAGAAATTTTTTTTTTTTTTGTATTTTTGAAATCAAAAATATATTTGATTAGTTGAAATTAAAAAGATAGTTTTTTTTGAAGAAAAAAATAGAAAATATTAAAATATGTTGTTATAGGATTTGAATTCTAATGCTAACTTATTAAATGAGACAGATTCATTAAATTAAATACGTGTTTTTATTGACTTTTGAAAATTAGAAACTGAAAACAGCATTTTACATGTTTTCAGTTTCCTTCACAAATTGAATTTTGAGAACAGATTTTGTTTTCTGTTCATTTTGGGTTGTCAAACAAGTTTTTTAGTCTCAAAAATAAAAAATTATTTTTGAAAATAGAAAATAAGGAGAAAAAACTATTACCAACCATACATTTATCTTCTCTATATGTAAATCTCTAAATATCTCTATATATTATCTTCTCTATATATTAAAAGGATTTAAAAAGTTAGTTATGACTTCAAAAAATATCACAAATACCCCTAATCTGATTAGATAATCCTTATTTTTTAAAAATAAAAAATGGGATTAAAATTGGAATTCAACAAAATTCAAAAAAAAAAAAAAACTATAGAGAAACTTTTTTTTCTAAAAATTAGCATACTCTCTATTTAAATATATCTCAAGCAAGTTTAATACATTTTTTCTCTAAAAATTAGCACACATTAAATCACGCATGTGATGAAACTCTAATTTAATTAACTTATCTTTATTTCTTAAAAATAAAGAAGGGGTTAAAATCGTAAATCAAAGAAAATTAATAACAAAAAGTTAAAAATTCTCCACAATCCCCACCTTCTTCTTAAAAAAAACCATCCCACCTTCTATCAAAAAAAAAAAAAAAAACTCACTCATAAATCAATTGTGACTTCATTAATAAAAAAAGAATTCTTCTTTCATCTGTTCCTCTCTTCCGCTTTATAGGTTTGTGGTCCCTAAAACTGCAAATCCACAATATTCCTTCAGTTTCTTTTTTATTTTTTTTTGTTTCATATACTAAATTCTTCTCAATGGTCAAGCATTTCCTATCAAAATTGGTAAGCTTCTAAACAAAAATTATATTATACTTTCTCAACTACATATATTTTGAAATGGATAATTCTATGATTTTTGAAAAAAAAAAAAAGGTTATAAATATAAAATTATGAGACTAAACCTCAAAAAAAAAAAAAAAAAAAAAAGGCCTATCGCATGCACGAAGCATGTGTGATGAGGCTAGTCTTTATATATCTCTATACATTTTTCTATCAAAACCTCAAAAAAAAAAAAAAAAGGATTTAGAAAGTTAGTTATAGTTTCAAAAAATGTCAAAAATACGCCTAATCTAATTAGATAATCTTTATTCTTAAAAAATAAAAAATATGGTTAAAATTTTAATTCAACAAAATTCAAAATTCAAAAAAAAAAAAAAAAACTAGTAGAGAAACTTTTTTTCTAAAAATTAGCACATTCTCTATTTAAATATATCTCACTCATGTTTAATACATTTTCCCCCCTAAAAACTAGCACACACTAAACCCAGCAGTTTACTCAATTGTCATGTCTGGTTCCTCGGACCACAAATTTTGGGTAAATTAATACTCCTTATCATTTGTCTAAGTATTAAACAGAACCTTGGTTATGCCTGACTCCTTGGACCACATATCTTGGGTAAATTAGTACTTTTTATCATTTGTTTAGTATTAAACAAAATTTTAGTCATATTTGGTTCCTTAGACCACCTACTATAGGTAAAGTAACACCTATTTTTGTTTTGGTGTGCTATCAAGTGGATGATCAGGTAAAATTGTAAGTAAATACATGGTACACCATTATTTAATGTTAAGAGGAAGAGTCTAAAGCATATTTGGCAATGCAAGCAGTTTGTTTCAAGCATGGCAGGTATGTTTTTGAAGCTAAAATTACTCCTTATTACAGATTATAGGCTTGGAAGATTTAGTCTGTCCTATGATTGATGGTGTAAAGGGTAGCAACTATACCACAACTTGTACGGATAATTGTTGAAATTAAGGGTGTGGGTATATCCCAAGTTGGATGAAGCTATGTCTCATTTGTATGTCAATTAAGTGCAAGGTAATGCAATTGTTATATTTGAATTTACACAAGTACCAGGAATTTAAAATAAAGCTCATAATTGTCATTAAATTGAGCCTCAAAAAAGGCAAAATGATTACAACTTTGAAAATTTAAACAGTCATTACAAAAAAAAAAAAAAAAAAAAAAAAAACTAAAAGGAAAAACTGCTACAAAGTGTGTCTAAGCATTACTTGATCTTCAGTGGGGGGTTTTCCTTCCCTGTGGCCTTGGGGGGATTAGCAGTTTCAGCAGTAGTAGAGGCCAGACATTTGCCCTTGGGATCATCCTTAGCAGGTACAGGGAGGGTAGCAAGAACAATCTCTAAGTGTTGAGAAGTCTCTTTACCCTTAGAAGGATCTTTAGGTGCAACTAGAGGCTTGGTGGTATCAGGAACCACTCCCTTGGATGGGCCTTTTTCTTTTTCTTTTTCAGTGGCCTTGACTTGTTCTGCTTCCTTAGGAGGACTGGTAGGGGAAGGGGGGATCTTAGTCGGGCTGCCCTTGTCTTCATTTTCCTTATTGGAGACAATGGCAACCTGAGGGCCTGAAAAGCTTGAAGGGCCATATGCACGAATTACTAGGGGATAGTAGACATTCTTTGCTCTCCTAAGGGCAGAGGAGGCCTCAACCCCAGTCTGGTTGAGAGCCTCTTTCCACACTTGGAGGCAGTATGTCCTACCCACCCCTGAGATCTTAGCCTTGAGCACCTCTTTGGTCTTTGCTACTCCCACATCGTAGCCATCCTACTCGGCTTAGTCCTTGGCCTTTTTGGCCTCTTCAAGTTTCTTCTTCAGACTCGTGATTTGCTCCTTGGCTGTTAATAGCTGGTCCTTGACCTGGAGAAGCTGCTTACGTTGACTCTCCACTTGTCTCTCAGCTCCTTGCAAGGCAGCCTTGGCGCTTTTCTTGTACCTGTTAGCCTCCTGTAGCTTTGTGGTTAGCTCTTGAATTTTCTTTTCTGCCACGTCGAAAGCATCCACAACTGCGATGCGCCTCCCTTCCTCTTCCTTCATTTGCCTATAGGAGAAGTTTATCATCTCCTCAACCCTACATATGGCTTGAACAACTTGCCAAAGGAAGAAGTATAATTGTAAAAAAAAAAAAAAAAAAAAAAAAAAGAAAGGAAGGAGAAAAGGAGAAAAGGAGTGTAATTTCAAACGAAAGAAAGTTGGTTAAAGGACTTACCATTGCAAAATCCCTCTTCAAGCTAAGGAACACTTCATGCTTCCTTATTGACCTAAGGTTGGCTATATCAGAAGGCAGAAGTAGCGCTTGCTCCACAGCGTTGGCCACGTATCCAGCCTTGCTCTGCTGGAAGTCCCTGATAGAGGCATCACTGGGAAGAGAAGCTCCATCTAGCACTATTGAAGGGGTCTAGGCTGGGACTTCAATATGATGGTCACCCCTCCTATCTATGATAGCTCCCTCACTAGAGGATCTAGTTTCTGTAACTCGGGCATGCTTGCCCCCTTGCTGGGGCTCAGCTTCCTTGGATGGAAGATTCCTTCTCTCTTCCAACACCTCCTTTCCCTTTGGGTCTCGCTTCCTCTTTTTGTCAGCGAGATTAAGTTAGGAGGTCTGGGTAGAAGGTAAGGCAGGGGGTTTGGGTTGAACTGCTTTCTTAGGCACGTTGCCTCCAGTGTGGGATTCTAGGAAGCCAAGAAGGCTTGTTCTCATCTTACGCTATAGCACCATGGCGTTTGGAACAGAAGGAGCTTATTGAGTATAACTTACTAAAGCTGGAGGGAGGTCACTGAGGTCAACAATAGGAGGTTCCGAAGATAAAAGTTGGTTAAAAATCTCAAAATCATCCCCGGACTTCGAGATTTCAACTATGTCCTCTTCTTCTTCCTTAACAGTTGTTTAGGAAAGCACTGCTTGCTCCTCGACTACACGCAGGGAAGGCAGCTCTACTTGCTGTACACCTTCTGAAATAGGGCCAAGATGAGGAAACCAGGAACGACAATATTGATTTGGTGCAGGCGTGGGTCTCTCGCCTTGATCACACACTTGTATGCTTAGAAGCTAGATGAGAGCGGGGTGTAGCCGAGGATGAGGTGGGCCGCTCTTAATTGCCTGTCGGTGTGGACAAAGATTTCTGCCTTGAGTATCTTCGTCAAATCAGGTTCATTAACAAGGCCAAAGTTTGGAATAGCGAAATGCTTATCTGCAAATTCATCAAAAACCAAAAGTATTGTTAGAAAACATCACATACAAAAGGAAAGGTAAATTACAGGTACAATGAAAATGTTGAGCAAATAAAATGTTAGTATGAAAGGAAGGCATATTGTTAGAGTAATGGACCTAAACTTAAGTACCCCACCTGGTGTACCCTCTTGTGTTGAGCAGTGGAGTCCATCATGCCACTCCCCTTAGACGATTAAATAATCCTTGTCCATAACCTTGTTGGACTCAGGGAGGCATGATATGAGCCTAATTAAGGGTTCTTTAGTTTTTAAACAATGTCCCTACCCTGTTAGTTTATGGCGGTTGTAAACTCAGTTAACATTGTGATGGGTGAGGTTCACACCCATCTTCTCATTGAGGGCGTCAACACTACCTAGGATCCTAAGCATATTTGGGACACATTGGGTGGGGGCTAATCTATGGGTTATCAGATAATCCCTAGTGACTCGGCCCATGAGGATTCTTATCTCTCCCTCTATGAAGGAAATCATGGGGATTACTACTTCTCCCTCCTACCTTTTAGTGTGCCACTCCCTTTGTTTACAGTACCAATTAGAAATCCCTTAGGGAATTCGGTATTAAGCCTTAAAACTCTCTATAACTTTTGGGGTGTCTACTAGGTAAGCGAATCTACTCATATGAAATGAAGGTGGGAGGTTACAAAGAGACAAGGTAGAATTAGAGGAGCCGGGGAAGGAAGGGCTCTAAAATGAAAAGAGACGGAAGAAAAGGAGAAAATACTAAAGATGACTTACAAAAAGGAAGAAAAGCTCCTTGGACTAGCTCTTGAGTTTTGAGAGTGCAAAAAGTGAAGCAGTCGAAGCTTTTAGGTGTTATATATATGAGAGGGAAATAAGCGAGAAAGTTCCCGCTCCAATCCCCATAAAATCTCTAGCCATTTGATCTCCATTGCGCTGTAGAATGTGGGGAGCATGGAGCTGCAGAAATTAAATGCAAGTGTGTCCCGGATGTCGAGACGTCAGGAGCATGCTTCGAGTAGTTGAAAAGACGTTTGCACAGACAGAGATGATGTATGGTAAGATTAGGGTAATTGCAATAATATTGAAGTCCCTATTTTTTCCTCCAAGAAGCAAAAGATGAGAATTTTGAGGGGCTATTATAGGGAAAATAGGGTCAGAAATGTATATTGGGCCATGGGCCCTGTCCAAGGACACTTAGTAGTTCGAGGACAAAGGAACATTGATGTAGAAATGCGGGCTAGAAAATAGTGGAAAGTGACTGGTCCTAAGAGTTTGGGAAGGTGGTCTGAGGATAAATTCCTCCTCGGCTATGACAGTGCAGAGGTCAGAAGGGTTGACCTCCCATTAGCGTTTCGGGCAATTCTACTGTTAAGGATAAGTATTAGGAAGGAATGAGACATGGGGAAGATGAGAAATATCTGAGAAAAGGCTGCTACTACCATATTAAATGCTATGTAGCTAACTCTTTGGTTGTATTAATGTAAAAGTGATGCCTAAATAGTGATGTTCAACCTTACAGCTACCTCTAAAAAAGTTTCAGGAAGGTGTTGATGGGACAAGGACAGGAACCAGCCATCAAATCCACATGTGAAGGGTTGAGATAGAGAAAAGAGAGGTAATATAAAGGAGAGGAATCCCATTACATGGAGGGGATGGAAAAAAAAGAAAACACCGTAGCACAAAGAACTGTAACTATAACCAAATCTAAGAGAAATATAGAGATCCAAGTATTACTCTACTCAAACACTACCGAGGAAGAATTTCTTTTCACAAACTTGTTTTTTCATTGTTTTTCTTGCTTTCTCAAATACCTTTGGTCCATTATGAGTGTTATCCGATTCATTGAATCCTATTTGTTAGCCCACTCTCTACAAATTTATTGAATTGGGCTTTTTGGGCCTTAAGCCATCTTCTTGGTGGGCTAAGGATTCAAGGCCCTCCCTTACCGTTATAATGTAATTAAAAACTAATTTAGGTTTTAATTGAGTTTTATCTTTAATATATTATACTATGTGCTAGTTTGGATAGCACTTAAGTGCTGCGTTTGCGTTTTCACTCCTTTTTTTTTTTTCTTTTCAGCCGCAACAGTTGACCAGGTCTTCTGTGAACAGTGCACTTGTGTACTGTTCACGAGTCCCACAAACTCCACTTTTTATCAACTTTTTCATTAAAAATGAGTCCCACAGTACTATTCACACATTTAAAAATTATTTTGCTATAATGTTTTTAGTTTTCAATTTTCATTTCAACAAAATAAGTTCTATCCAAACAGACACTTTATGATTTTATGATTTTACGAAACCTTGTGTTGGTGATAAACTGATAAAGTGATAATACGTCAGCTGAAATGGTGTGCCTTAGGTATTGTCATCAATTATGTTCCTCAGTCCTCCGTGTTCAACGCAGACTAGAAAAAGACAAGGGGCTTCTCAAAAAAAAAAAAAAAAAAGACAAGAAGGGAAAAATAAAATGGTCCGGAGTAGAAAATTTATCTAGAAAACCCATTAACATAAGCATACACTGTGGGATGAGGCTTCGAAGAAAAAGGTTTAATCTGTTGGATTAGAGGAATATTGGACTACGACTTGGCAGATGCCAAATAAAGGCTATAATGCCAGGCAGTTTGGAATTAGACTTAATATAATAATTAACCATACCATTTTGATTTTGATTTTTTTTTTTTTTTTTGAGAAAGATACTATTTTGATTTTAATCCTTTATATAGTAATATAATATAGGGAAATCCTAACAAATACCCTTTGAGTAATGGTTAATAATTAATTTAAAGAAATGTTTTATGGGAGAAAAAAAAATTACTGTTTTAACAGTTTTTTCAATTTTTCATAAAAATTGTGTCAAAACTTTTTTAAAATGAATTATTAATCATTACTCTAAAGGCATCTGTTAGTATGACCCTATAATATATTATATACTATCTTTTAGTTATTGAACCTATAAAAAGTAATATCATTAATTAGAGTCATTAAACCAGCTTAACAATTTCAAAGTTTAATTGATTGTCAGCGGAGGCCATTCGGTCAGAGGACCATCCATGATGGAAAAGGCGAAAGCAATGGAAGAAGTTGCCTACTTTTGAACTTATTTTTCTACTCAGCCAAAAAAAAAAAAAAAAAAAAGAAGTTGCCTTAAAACTTCGGAGGTAAGAAATGGACTGTCCTTGTTTGCTGTTGACCTATAATGAGCTTAGATCAGTCTCAGTTCCATTGTATAGTATTATATATATAGTAATATATCCATAATGTAGGAAGAATATTAGTAAATGGAAAAAGTTTACCACTAAACCAGTTCGGAGGAAACTTCCTTTAACTTAGTATGTAGTAATTTATAAGACTATACAAATGTACTTTTAGTCACATGACATTTTTAGGTTGCGTTTGGTATGACTTAAAAAACCAATTTATTCTATTATTTAGCTTATTTTTGCTACTGTAGGAATGACAGGCTCAGAAGTGTATGTTGGGCCGTGGGCCCTGTCTGAGAAGACTTATTAGTCCGAGGACAAGTAAACGTTGGTATAGAAGTGCGGGCTAGTGAATGGAGGAAGGTGAGTGGTCATGAGAGTTTAGGAAGGTGGTCCGAGGATAAATTCCTCCTCGACTTTGACGGTGCAGAGATCAGAAGGGTTGACCTGCCATCAAGAGCAACGTTTCAGGTAGTTCCACTGTTAAGGATTAAACATCAGGAAGGAATGAGACAAGGGGAAGGTAAGAAATATCTGAGGAAAAGCTGTTTCCATTGCATTAAATGTTCTGTAGCTAACTCTCTGACCGCATTAATCTGGATGTGATGCCTGAATAGTGTTGTTCAGCCTTACAGCTACCTCTAAAAGTTTCAGGAAGGTGTTGATGGGATAAGGACAAGAACTAGCCATTTGATCTACACGTGGAGGGCTGAAATAGAGTAAATGAGGGTAATATAAAGGAGAAGAATCCCATTATAGAGGGGGATTTGATAATAAAGAAAAAAAAATTGTAGCACTAAGAACTGTAATTGTAACCAAGTCTAAGAGAAATATATATACCCAAGAATTACTCTCCTTGGACATTGTCGAGGAAAATTTTTTTGGCACAAACTTATTTTTCATTGTTATTCTTGCTTTTTCACCATCTTTGGTTCATTGTGAGTATTGTCCAATTCATTGAAACCTAGTTTTTAGCTTACTCTCTACAAATTTACTGTATTGGGCTCTTTGGGCCTTAATCCATTTACCTTTTGGGCTAAGAATCCAAAACCCGCCCTTACAATTACTATTTATGAGTTTTATTACACTTTTTGGTACTATTCATGAGTTCTACTGTACTATTTCAATTAACTTTTACTTTTATTTACAGTATTTTCAGAAAAAGGTTTTCAATTTCAACTAAATAAGTTGTTTTTAAACGGACAATTAATAAGCTATTTATTTTGTTTAAATAATACAAGTAAATAGTCTTATAAATTGATTGGGGAAGATCAAAATAAATACATCATTTAAGAGGAAATGAGTAAGCCACATGCCGCCTTAAAAGCAAAATTGTAGTGATGTGGGACAAAATCCTTAGGACCCTTTAAAGGATTTTTATTTTCTTTTGATCAATAAAGAGGAGAGTAGTATAGTTAAAATTCGGCTTAGGAAGCTATATTTTTATGTTTGCATTTTAAGGCCAACAAACTATATGTTAAAAATAAAACAAAGAAACGATTTTATGTTTGCTTTTTAAGGCCAACACACTTTTTAGAAAAGAAAAAAAAAATTCTAATAGTAGTTCTACATTAAGGATCCAATTTGTCTAAAGTGAAAGATTTCACATTGACAATTGACTATATATTCTAGCTTTCACATATACTGCAGTAAATTAATTCTGTAACCGGAAGAGATCATATGTTATATCTTGTAAAATATATATATGCAGAACGAGATGAGAAACGAAGAAGAAGAAGAAATGTGTGCATGTACACGCTTCCTGTTGAAGTCAAAATCTCCAAAACAAACATGTGCATTTTGTTACTACGTGTTTGTGTCGTGTGTGTGTATATATATATGAATTCAAGTTTGTCACCTCACCTGACCCTCCTGCAGCGGCGCATGTAAGATAATGTGGGCAATGAAACAAGGTATCACAGCTTAATTAAATCTTTTATTTTTGATAATCCACAGCTTAATTAAATCAGTATCAGTATCACTATCACATTTGACTTGTACGTATTCTTCTCCGTTGTGAAGGGGTTGGTCCAAGGACTCCAAGCACGAGACTCTGCACCTAAATTCACACAATCATAGCTTTATAAGTCTACAAAGTCTACCCCAAGTCATCCTCACCATGCCCCACTCTGGTCTTCACCAAAGGTTTCATTTTTTTTTTGGTTATGTGGCACTTCTCTACTCAGCATTAGCTTTGAAGCTTCCTACCCTCTCATAGGAAGCTGACGATGAACCCACCTCCTGAATCATTAACCATGGAGCTCGCCTAGCTAGCTAGGTGCTTATATATCCCAATTTCAGTTTTTATAACTACAATAAATCAAAAACAAATGCTTTCAAGCTTTTGTGTTTATTTTGACACATCAATATGTCTAATAACAATTTTAAACCACCTGCAGACTTGCCTGAGAGCAGAGAGTATGTCGATCAGTCCAATTTTGAGTTTTCCGAGTATTTAACATTTGATGATTGGCTTGATGAGGAGGATCCAACATCTAATGCTTCTGGGTCTACTCATCAAAATCCAGTTCATCAAGCTAATGAAGTGAGTGTGTTTGGTGGGAGTGAAAGCCACGTTGAAGGGTCTAGCAGCAGTAAGCAAAATTTTTTATAAAGTCAATTTTTTTTCTTTTTCTTTTTTAGTACAAATATGGCTCTACACGCCACTGTCATTGAATATAAACATTATTATTCTTCATTCATTATTTCATTGAATATCATCTTGAGCTCTGGTCTATGTATGGATGTATCTTAATTACCATATATAGGAGAAGCTGGAAGTGGACGGGAGAGAAGGGAAGTTAAAGAAAGGTTCGCCTTTAAAACAATATCAGAGGTTGAAATACTGGATGATGGATTTAAGTGGAGGAAGTATGGGAAGAAGATGGTGAAGAACAGCCCAAACCCGAGGTAATAGCTACTACATATTGATAAAGTCAAGGGTTCTCTAACAACCATTTTAACATCCTAGTAATTATAACTTTTTTTTTTTGGGGATAGAATCCTAGTTAGAACTTAATTTGAATAACAATTGCTAGCTAGAATATATTACTTTATATAAATTTAAAAATGGATTTGCTTATATATATATATATATATATATATATAAAGGATTTGAACATCGATAATTTTCTTTCAAGAAAAACACTAGTGATGTTCTAAATTTGAAATAATATCCTATATCTAATTATTTCCCATCCATATATTAAAAAAACTAAAGTTCATCCATAAAATTTTATCAATAGAAACAAATTAAACTTATCATTTTATACTTTGTTCAAGTAAATTAAACTAACAAAAAGATTATACTTCTTTCCAAATATTTCCAATCAATTAATAAACCCTGGTACTCTCGTTTAATTTAGTTTTATCTATACTAGGCTCGAGTTTTCCAAGCTAGCTAGGTATGCATCAAATCAAATATGATACGTTTTACATTATGTTAGACATATAAATAAACAAAGTTGGTGCATGAAAGGCCCCTAAATTGTGAGATATATTTATGTAAGATGATATCTTAATCTTATTATTATATATATAAGGCTATAATGAACACATATATTTATATTCTGTGATTATATTTATATAGGAATTACTATAGGTGTTCCATTGACGGATGCCCTGTGAAGAAGAGAGTTGAGAGAGACAGAGACGATCCAAGGTATGTAATAACAACATACGAAGGCGTCCATAACCACGAAAGTTCTACTTAATTAGCTCTGTAAAAGAAGTGTAGAGTACTATTGCTGGAACTGGAAGAAGACTCACATTAATTACATATATTGGTACATCCAGTCAACACTAAATATCTGTATTGTGGTTTCATTGCTAACTCTTTGTTATATTTATATTTTTGTAAGCTAAGGGTACCATATATGTCAGTGTCAGGCGAGTGATGTGGGCCATACTTTTTTTTATTTTTCTTTTTCTTTTTCTTTTTTGAGAATGATATGGGCCATACTTTGTACCATGATTATCTGCTCATGTACAATCAAGTATTTAATAATAAATTATAATATGTTAGAACCTTGACGTTGAAATCTAAATTTGGTGAATTACCTTAACAACTCACGTAGAAAAGGGGACTCCAGCACTGCAGCATTTTTCTACTCTTCCTATTAGTAGTAGTTGCAGTTGTTTTTTTTTTTTTTTTTTTTTTTTTTTTTTTTAAGAAAAAAAATTAAGCCAAATATACAAAATAGTAGTTAGTGTTTATTATTATTATTATTATTATTATTATTATTATTATTATTCCAATAGAAAGTTAATATTTAGAATTGTTTGTGTTAGTGTATTGATATTAACATGCTAGCTAGGGACTATTCAACTAAAAAGTTAAACCATTGATTAACCGCGCAATCTCTCTCTATCTATCTATATCTATATATATATTAATAGCCAAAACTTAGAGAAATTTCAATTAAATTTTCAATTATACACCATATGTTCCATTTAATTTTTAATTTTGTACCAAATGAATTATTGACTGTAAACATCAAAGTGTCCAAATCCGAGTAGATTCTTAATTGGACTTCAATTGAAGTCCAATTTTCTGCTATGTGTCCATCTAATTAAATTTTTCATTTTTGTGGCGAATGATTATTAGGTGCAAAAATCGAAAAAAATTTAAAACTAATTAAATTCTAAATCATATATATATATATATATATATATTAATAGGCAAAACTGAGAGAAAATCCAATTAGATTTCAAATTGGAGTTCAATTAGAGTCTAATTTTGCGCCACGTGTATTATCTAATTTTAAATTTTAAATTTTTGTGCCAAATTAGTTAATTCAGTGTAAAAATTTAGAATTTAATTTTGCGCCACATGTCTCATATATACAGGGGAAATTATACTTTACCACCCTAAACTATACCTCATGTTACACTTTACACGCTAAACTTTTTTAATGTACTTTTTGCACCCTGAACTATGACTTTTATTACACTTTGTACCCCAATGTTAAATTTGCTATTAACTTGGATGGAAAAATATGACATCATGTGAGAAGACCTAATTGACCATCTTCTCAATGCTTTAAAAACAAAAGATAAGTTACACTTTACTATCATAAACTATACTTCTTATTATACTTTATACCCTAAATTTTGAATTTTCATCCAAGTTAATAGCAAACTTAACGGTAGGGTACAAAGTGTTAAAAGAGTCATAATTAAGGGTGCAAAACGTGCATTCGAAAAGTTTAAAATGCAAAATGTAACATAAGGTATAATTTAGGATAGTGTTAGGGTACCTTTTTTTACACTTAATTTTATTTGAGTACCACCTATTTATTTCCAAACACGACTAATAAGTTATTGGGTTTTCCTAAATATTTTTTACTCTATTATTATGTTAATCACAAATGTTTCATATCTCATGTGGGTCCGGGAAATCTACAATCCGACCCAAACTCTATCTGGGCCCAGGGCCCGTGCCGAGGAGGTCTTTTGCTGAGGACGAATAATCGATGGTCGGGATGTCAAGGGGAACGGCTGAGAAACTACCTTGTCCTCGGCACTCCAGAACTTCAATGGGAAGACCAACATCTTGGTGAAGGCTATCCCCAAACAGCCCCCTGAAGGGGACGTGAGTGGAATGGGGCCCACAGGGAAGCGGGGTGTAAAATTGGATCAAGGAAAATGCGACCCCTCCGCATTAAATGCACCTGCCAACGTCCAGGTCCGATTAATGAGAAAAGACGTTTGGACGGTGTAAATTTCGATCTTCGCAACTAGTAGAAAGTAAGAGGGGACGGTTGATGGGATGGATGCAGAAATAAGCACCTGCCTGACCAACAAGTGGAGGGACTAGGATCAACCAAGACGGACTATATAATAAAAAGGTAGGTGCACCAAGAAAGAGGCTGGGAAAAATGGCCAAAAACCAGAGCCTCCCAGCCCACCTCCAGGAGAAAGACTCCAGGGGTGAAGACAACTTAACCAGGTGTGAACACCACGAAAAACCCACCGCCTAGTGACCAAGGCCTAGCCTTTCAAATACACGCTCTACAAATCATATTGTCTGGGCCTTTTTACGTGCGAACCCAATACTGTTACGGTTCGTTACAAAATCGTGTCCTTACATCTCATTATCTAAATTGGGTTATGATATAAAATAATACAAAAAAACTCAAAAACTCATATTTTATCCAATTTTATTATCATTATTTAGCTAAACCCGAAACCGGCCATATGAACTCAATAAACACATCCTATTCTATTTAAAACCCAAGAATACATATGCTTGACAATATTTGAAAAGCTCATGATTCAAATCCATGGCAAAACAATTTTATCAATGGAATTCAAATCCATAATCAAAGCCCATGGTTTAAACCCATGGCAATTTATTTATCCAAAACCCAATTCACATTAACAATATCAAAACTCAATTCTTATTGGCAATATCAAAACCCAATTTTTATTGGCAACATAAATCTCAATTCTCATTGGCAATATCAAAGTCCAGTTTTCACTAGCAATATTTAAAACCCAATTCTCATTGGCAATATCAAAGCTCAGTTCTCGTTGGCAATATTTAAAACCCAATTTTCATTGGCAACATCAAAACCCAATTCTCATTGGTAATATCAAAACCCAATTCTTATTGGCAACATCAAAACCCAATTCTCATTGGCAATATCAAAAGTTCAACTTAAGTTGGCATTATTAAAAGCCCAAGCTAACTACTTGACATTATTCTATCAAAAGTTTAAGATTATTAATACTTGGTAAAATACTATATCATAATTATTTCACTTAAAAGTCCAATAATGAATATTTATTATAAAGTTCATGGATTCATTTTATTTCTACTAACAACTAAAGCCCATGAGGAGTAAAAAACCTATGGCAAAGCATATCTTTAATGCCCATTTTGTAGGCTCAAGAATCTCATGAAGTAGGGAACAAGCCCAAGCAAAGAAAAGGCCATGTGGCCCAACTAAAAGTGTTGAAATGGAGCAAAGTTCCAGCCCAAAAAGGTCCCCAGCAAGAGGCTTGAAAGTGGGCAACCAGCCCTTATTCATCCCTAACCAAAAAACAACTAGAGACCTCTACAAGAGAACCAAGCCTTTGAAGATGAACTAAGGACTGTCCCATCAGTTTTCTGCCACCCTCTACCTGACGTGAACAATACCCGAGGGCTGTCATATCAGCTGAAGTTTAAAGGATGATGGAACTCCATCATCTTCCTCAAGACTGTATCTCCAACGGAAGGAAAGCTGAAACCAAGTTATCCAAACCTCAACAAATTGATGCTATAAATGTTAAAAAATTTCAAGACATGATTCATGTGCCAAGCCCATGAATTCCAAAGGGAAAAATTTAGGAACATGTGGTTTGGAGGGTATAAAGGGATCTCCAGCGGAACTCTCTGAAGTGGACTTAGAGTTTGACACCTGGCTTGGGGTGCTGAATCTTACTTTTTGGGGGACCAAATCTCAGTTGTAGCATTAGGATTTGTTCCTGATACACGCCTTAATCCCATTGATTAGGCTCAGTCCCAGAAATCCTGGCATTTAATGCAAAGCACTCTAAAATCCCATCATTACCCAAAGAAGCAAGGTAGCCCCTAAAGTAAATCTCCTAGTTTTGACCAAAAATCCCAGGAAGATTAACCTTGATTCACTACCTCTGATTAGTCATACGTTTGTTGGATTCTTGTTAATTAATACTTCTCTAAAGTTCCATAAAAAAAAAACATACACACCTCAGCCCATAGGGGGATAGCCACCCTCTCTGAAACTTTTGGTTTGTTTACTACTTTGCTCGTGGTTTAACTTCCCTCAAGCTCACCACTCATCATCTTTAGCCCACACTCATTTAATCTCAAATACTTTTTTCCCCCTTTCACACAATCACAGCCCATAAATGTCTCTCAACTAGTCATAAACAGCCCACCACTCATAAAAAGCCTTAATCTTAGTATTAATCCCATCTCACTCACTCAAAATGGCTCACATTCACCTCATTCATGCCTTATAAATACACACTCACCAAAATCTTAATTACTTGCTGCACTGAGCTGAGATATCTCTCTCCGTTCATTCCATCCTATTCTTCCTCTTTTATTTGTAACTATATAGCCTTTAATCCTTATTTATTATTACTATGATGAAAGCCATAATGTTCTGGATACTATGAAAGTTTTCCCTTATATTGACTTAATAATAATAAGGAAAACATATGATTTTTACCATGTAAATACACTTATTAACCTATAATTACTCTACCGCTAGAGATAATACTGTACCGCTAAAAATTTTATTTGAACTATGATGCTGTAAGATGACTAATAATATAACAAACTAACAACAGTAACGTGTTTATTGTGCTTTATTGTTGTTTTCTTGTTAGGGTGCAGCATCTATCTTTTGCTTGGGCGGACTTACACAACACCGAAAGTCTTTGGGCTTTATTTCAAGGGCCCATCAACAGATAGTAAAGTGAATTTTCCCATATATATATTAGATTCAAAATTGAATTTTATTTTTGTTAACTTTCCATACAAATTAAATTGTTTAGATTTTTGCTGTTATTTTTTCTTTGAACTAATGAGCATATTTTTTATACTATTTCTATTAAGATATTTTGTATGCTAGGATCTTGAACATAACAAATTGTAATTGAGTTGAACAATATCATGCATCTATCCTCATTCAATTTAGGAGATGCTATTGGACCAATTTACTCTTTTATTTTCTATTGTATTTAGTAGAATTTCACGGACAATGATTGTGAATTGATATTATATATGTAGTATCCAATAGTGATTTTCAAAATTATGTACATAGTAGCAGTGTAATGAAAAACTTGGCGTAACCAATATTATAAAAATTGCAAGAAAAAACTATTTTAGTACTTCCAAATGTCCTGATCAAAATAATATCCTATATGTTTTATAACTCAAGGTCCCAAGCTAACATCAGTAGAACCACTACAATTCATCATTCTTGTGCGTAAACATGAGTTACATACTAGTATATATAATGAGAAACCATTACATATTTTAGAAATGTATAATTTTAAAAAAACATATGCTAATATCATGTATAATTTGAACATCTTCTAAAAAAAATCAATTAGAGTTCAATTTTACACCACGTGTCTATCTAATTTTTAATTTTTGTGGCAAATGAATTATTGGATGCCAAAAATGAAGAGTCTAAATCCAATAATATATATATATATATATATATATATATAAAATGAGAAACTATTACATATTTTAGAAATATATGGTTTAAAAACGTGTAAGATAATACCATATATAATTTGAACCTCTTTTTTGAAAAAAAAAAATATAATTTGAATAGTAAAATTGCGATTATTTTTAATTGTACCCGGGCTTCATACTTGTGTAATATTATGATAGAAACATATGTTTCGTCCCCACAATTTGAGCCAATTCCTATTTTAATTCCTGAAAAAAGTTTAAACTATTAAGTTTAATTAGTACACTTTTTAACTTATGGTTTTTATATCCTCCATTGGGTTACCCAAATCGCTCCAATATTTCATAATGTTTTTGTTAAAAAGTTTATCAAAATAACTTTTCAATCTCTTTTTAATTTGCTCTTCTTCTACTAACACTCTTTGAACTTTATTTTTGATGCACCGGACATCATTCAAGTCTCTTGTTATTATTTCCATTGTCTTAGAAAGTTCATAAAGATGATTTTCTCCCTCCTCCTCCTGTTTTAGTAATCCATCATTTCACTTAATATTACATATGACATCTAATCTATAATGATTGTTTCTTACACTAAAACACAAATTAATAAAACAATCATTTTACAGATATAACTTTTTTCCACAATAAATTCTTTAATGTTGAGGCCACAAGTGACACTCAGGGACCTACCACTTGTAACCACCACTTATAATCGACTAGTTAAGCAATTAATTATAAAATTTGTTGGGAAAAAAAAGGGTGTCCATAGTGTTATTGGTCATTAATTTCTTTTCTTATGTAGGAGAAACTCAGTTTCAAATCCTGATTTGAAGAACCAAAAAAGAAAAAGATAAGATAAGAAAAGAAAAACTAATCGAGTTACCCGGAAATCACAAATATCAGACTAAAAATATTAGTTTATGGCAAATTGTGCCACTGTAGTCTGTATAGACATAAGACTACTCGGTCAACTTAGAAAGATTGCCGAGAAAAGCTTTTATCCCACCATGCCTGGCCCTTTTAAAGAAAAGGTCGGTGGATCCACGGCCCATATTAACATTCCAATATAGGATTTAACCTAGAAAAAGTCAATCAGAGAGATAGAATAGAAATCCAATGAATTTGTAAAATTGCATGAAGTTTCAATTAATATCTTCTAAAAAAAAGTTTCAATTAATATAAAAGAGAGTAAATCAAACTTACTTTCATTACGCTTTATAAAGTAAAGAAATCTTGTCCTATTTTCTATAAATTACATTTCCTCTTCTAAGAGATTTTGATTTGTATAATTGATACTCTTCGCAACCATTTACATGTTATTATAAGAATAATGCTAGATACAAAATATTTTACCAGATTTCTTCGCAACCATTTTATTTTTTTATTTTTTAAATAGAAGTCTCAAGAAGATAGAGGGAATTTTTGACATTTTACCAAACATTAAGTTTGTAAGGACCGGATTTGAGTCCGTAGCCCAAAGGGTGGATGGACTTAGACCCAAGAAGCCCAATACAATGAATTTGTAGAGAGTGGGTTGGAAAAACTAGGTTTTAATGAATTAGACAACAAATAAAATAGGTTTGATGACAAGAAAATGAAAATAGACAAGTTCAAACTAAAGAAAATCGTCCTCGGTTCAGTCCGAGAAGATCAGTTTTTATATCTTGATTCACAAATGTGATTACAAGTGCAGTTCTTGATTGCTACAATGTTTTTCTCTAAATTTACCGATCTCCTCCTCATTAGGGGTCTTATACATTATATACCTCCCTTCGAATGATCCTGTCTCCACTTGTCAGTCGTCCAAGCCACTACTTGAGTGCTTGTCTCATCGGACACCCTCATAGGTCTTTTGTGAGTTGGGGTGGCTAAGGCAATACTGTTCAGGGGTTTTCTTTACATAAATGCGGCTAGAGAATTAGCTACAGAGCATTCAATACAGTGATAGCAACTTTTCCCTAGATATTTCTCAGCTTCCATCTTGTCTTGTACGCTCATAATATATATCTTTATCAACAGAACTTTCTGGAACGTCACTCTGGATAATAGAACTTTCCTTCTGACCCCTTCTTCGCTTAGCTGAGGAGATACTCCTCCACAGCCTACCTCTTCCGACCTTTACAGTTATAGATTACTTATGAAGTTCAAAGTCTTACTCCTTCCTCATTGTTGATCTGTTCTCAGACCATTGTACCTCCTCGGATAAGGCCCAAGGCCTAATATATACTTGGGCCTGCGTCCCCACAAAGTTAAATCCGTAAACATAATTTACCCTACATAAAAATGTAAGTTTTTTATTCAAATCCATATATATATTATATGCCAATTTTTATTTAAAGATAGCGCTAACTATTCTTTTTTTGATGAACATAGCTAACTATTCATGTAATATGATCGATCACATGCACATTATATTCATGATGACCACAATAGATTTTTTCATCGTATACGTATATGTATGGCACCGTGGTACCTAGATCCATTTGGGCCTTGAATTCAGGCCCAGCAGTGTGGCCCACATCCCCAACCTCTTTTTACCCAAAACCCCAGCCCGAACCTGCACAAACTGCAGGCCCAAGTTTCATCACCTGACCCTTGCTCGACAAACCATTCCTGAACAGTAAAGAAAGAATAACGTCCAAACATACCATCCATAGCATGCCCGGTAGCGCCCAAGGAACACCGTTGCCAGGCATGCCTGCCTGAGTTGGAACTAAGTTCCAAGGCCACATTCGCCACATTCCATTCCCACCTAACCGTCCACTTACAACTGATGATATTGGACCTTCAATTGTACTAACAATGGTAGTACTCATGATCTCTCCACTAATCTAGAGCTATAAATATGAGAAGATGGGAAAAGGAAAGGGTTGTTGAAAGGTTCTCAAGAAAATAGAGAGTAGAGAAAAAGAGTGATTCACAGAGAGAGAGAGAGAGAGGAGCAACTACATTGAGTCTCTGTGCCGAGAACAACCCGAAGTAGAAAATCCTAAGCTCACATTACAAATAAGTTGTGAGCCCAAATGAGATTAGACCCAACAGTCTCACTTCCGGCGCGTACAGTATATGAATCTTATCATTCTCAAAGCCCTAAAACCATTTTCAGTATATTTTTCAAAGGCTTGATATGTAGCTAGTTGTGTATTACACTTTGTAAAACACGCTTATGGTTGTATATGAATTGATTTATTTATACAAAATTAAAGCTTAATTCGGAAAATAATTTGTTTATGTTTGTTTATTTAATAAACAATTCAAGTTCAAGTTCACGTTTATAGTTAAAAAAATACACAAATCAAGCTCAAATGTGATAATGTGTTTATGTATGAGATTCAATTTGAGCATATATTTATATGCATACATGTTTAAAAATATATTTTGGATTTGATTGTATAAATTAGTAAATAAATTTATAATATATTAAGTTTTTTATTTGTAATTTATTGATAATATAAAAATACATTTGATGTGCTTGAAATTTATATAATAAAATACTCTCATATTTGCATTTTTGGCCATACTTTTAAGCTATCTTGTGACTGATCATAAAGAATCTTTGTTTTATAGGTGATAAAGGTTTTACATGATAAAGGGAATTAATGAAAGAGAAGGAATAGAAAAATCATTGAAGAAGCAATTCACGTGGAAGTTAAATGCTTCAAGATGGGCCCAAAGTCAACCCGAACCTTGAAGAGATCTAGTGAAGTAAAGAAAAAGAAAAGAGAAGAATGAAAGAAAGCCCAATCCAGGCGTGATGTGTAGTAAGAATAAAAGAAAAGAAAGATTGAAAATTAAAGAATGAGAAGTGAGGCCCAATTCTAATGTCCTGGACGTGTGGCCTACAACTAATAATAAATAAAGTCCTTGTCTGACCTGTACTGAGAATGTGTTAGGCGGCTTCTCTCTTTTAAGAAGTAAGTTCGGTGTCACACATTTTGGCATAACAAATGTCACAACTCGTCACATAATGGGTCTATGTGAAAACACCCTTTCATCAACCACAACTCACCATGTGGCGAGTTGTGGCATTTGTTGTGCCAAAATGTGTGGCACTAGACTTATTCCCCTTTTAAGTGGTATAGGTCGGTCTTTGTGTGATATATAAATATGAGCAAACGATCCTATCAAAAAAAAAAAAAAATAAAATAAAAAATAAATATGAGCAAACAATTGAAAATAGAAAGGCTAGTGCTAGGGCTGATATGCAAAACAGAAAATTGGAGTAAGAGGTAGTATTACATGTGGCTTCTCTGTACCTTTTCTCCATAATAGTATCGTGACTATTTATTTCTCTATTTTATTTGTCTAGTTTAATGTTTAGTGTTTTATTCTTGTGTTTTATTTCAATTACCACGAGTAGCTAAATTTATAATTAGGGTTGAAAATGAAACCTTGTTAAAGATTTAATTTTCCCACAATAGTTGTTCTTTAATGATTTAAATTGTTCTTACTACATATCAATTGACTAAGATGAGATTTTAGATATGAGTTCAATTATGTTTTTCTCATGATTTGAGATTTGTCTTAATTAATTGAATACTTAGTTTATTATTTCTCGATTATAAACTTGGATATCTCTTGTGATTTGTTTGTCAACGAATATAATTGATGATTTGATTTTATACCTAGGAAGCGAAGAAGAGCATGCTTTAGATATTTAAATAGAAGTTTCAACGATAATATTTTCCATGGTAGCAAGATTGATTTCTAGATTATCATGTAGTGGTTGGAAAAAATTAATGATTGTAAATATATACTAATATGAATTAACAAGGCAGATTCTAAAACCTCAATTCCTTTCTTTAGATTGTTTACATCTCTCTACTGTTTTATATTATATCTTTTCTTAGTTTAATTATTTGCTAAGTATAATTAACTTCAAACAACCAATTTTTATTAAACTAGATTAGGATTAATTTGATTAAAATTTGATTAATTTTCCTACGTTCATTCAAGTCCCTGTGGGTTCGGCTTCATTCTTATCAAACTATACTTCGATACGGTTCGTGCACTTGCGAGTACTTTAAAATTTCACAACAACATTGCATCGTAAAAGTTATATATAATTTTTAACAATATAAGGTTGGTGAATTTAATTTTTATAAGTTTATAAACAAAAGTTATTCTATGTAATTGACTCAAAATAATATAATTTTTTTCTATAATATAGTTATTAATGGAGAAAAATAGGTTAGTCAAGTGAACCAAGTTGAAGAAATTAACACTTCCCCCTTTTATTTATATTAATATTGAAATATTCTAAAATTTCATAAGAATCTCTATAAAAAAACAATTAATCATGATTAGTAAAAAAATAACAGATAAATTTAAAATAAAATGCAAAGTTTACCAAGCACCAGAAAACACTTGCAACAGAAAATCTCTTTCTAGGCCATTGAAAAAAGAAAAAAGAAAAAAGAAGAAGAAAGAAACTTCATATTTTAAAATATACGTACTTTAATTAATAATTTAAAACTATGAATTTTAATTATAAAATAAGATAATTTTGGAAATGTGTCCTTAATTAAGCAAACGACTGGTTAGTACAAAAAATTTTAAATATTTCTACCAAAAAAAAAAAATTTTAAATTTACAAAGTACCAAAAAACAATTGCAATAGAAAATCTCTTTATAACCTGTTGAAAAAAGAAAAAAGAAAAAAAGGAAGGAAAGCATCATCAAGTAGAGAGAGAGAGAGAGAGAGAATGAATAAGATAACGCAGGTACCGTACGAAGCGACAGTTCGGTTGATGTTGGGTTCACTGGAGCGGAATTTGCTACCGGACGCCGTGATTAGGAAGCTGACCCGTCTCCTCTTAGCCACTCGCCTTCGCTCCGGTTACAAGCCCTCTGCCCAACTCCAACTATCCCACCTCCTCCAATTCGTACTTTGTAACTACTACTACCTTCCTCATTATCATATTACCTTTTCCATGAAGTTTTAGTGGGTTTATTCAATTGAGTTCTTTTATTATTATTATTTAGCCACTCGGTCATTTATGAATTTATGTTAAGGGTTTGGGTTTCAGATTCTAGGAATGTTGGTGCCTTGATATGTTCCCCCCACCCCCTTTTTTTTATATGTGTAAAGGTGAAACTTTTCGAATAAGCTTTTTGTTTTTGGCTAATTAATTAATTGGAAGTAGGAGTGTATGAAAAGGTTTTATGTTGCAGCTCTTAGAGAGATGCCCATAGCCATCAAGACTGATGATCCAAAGACTCAGCATTATGAACTCCCAACCTCTTTCTTCAAGCTCGTCCTTGGAAACAATCTTAAATATAGGTATTTTCTATTCATTTTTCTGTTTAATTTGGATTGCTTGCTTCTGAAAGTAATTGATCATATGATGAACACCAACTAATTGAATTTTCTTTTGAGTTTACTGATTTGTTCAAAGTGTACAAAACTACACTTGTACCTAAAATAAAGTTTACTGATTAATAACACAAATTGTATTTAATCAAATCAGCTTTAAAAATTGGTCCTAAAAGCTAATCCAAACGGATATGCATGTGTCTTATACTACTAAATTGTTAAAATCTTATGGGGATATAGCAAATTGTTGATATTTTCATATAATTCTAGAACTAGGCTGTCAGCATATATAGCTTAATATCAAAGAAAATTGTGTTAACCTGATATGTTTTGTATACATGACTAGTGCAGTTGTTGTTACTTCTCTGATAACTCAAAAACCCTAGAGAATGCTGAAGAAACAATGTTGGAGCTCTATTGTGAGAGGTCACAGTTAAAAGATGGTCACAGTGTTCTTGATGTTGGATGTGGCTGGGGGTCACTCTCTTTGTACATTGCTCGGAAGTATAGTAATTGTAGGGTTACAGGGATTTGTAATTCAACAACCCAGAAAGCACATATTGAAGAACAGTGTCGGTATGCTACTCTTATAACCACCACTAGGATACTTTAATTTCTTAGAACAAAGTTTCTCTCCAAACTAGTTTAGAGAGAAACTTTATAAACTCCTCATATATCTCTATATTGAGTGTAACTTTTGAAAATCTAACCGTTAGATTGCATATTCTTATTATATTCTTCATGCATGTAAAATTTCAAGAAAATCAAAGATCAATTGCTATCTTATCAAACAAATGTTAAAATTTCAAATTTTTGTGATCTAGAATTGTGTATAAAAAATAAGTTTATTGATCAAATAATAAATAATATCTAATTTGAAAGAAATTTGATATGCATGTTAAGAACATAAGGAACATGAAATTCAATGGTTAGATTTTCAAATTTTAAACAAAAAAAATGAGATATATGAAAAGTTTGAAGAGTTTCTCTCTAAACTAGTTTGGAGAGAAACTTTGTTCAATTTCTTAGATTTAAACCAGAATGGCTTACATGCTAATGCTATGGCAATGGCCTAAAACACTCCTTTTTAATTGTTTTGTAGGGATCTTCAGCTGCAGAATGTGGAGATCATTGTTGCAGATATTAGCGTATTTGAAATGGAAGCATCCTATGACCGAATATTTTCCATCGAAATGTTTGAGGTCTTTTTTTTTTTTTTTTTTTTTTTTTTTTTTTTCATTATTTAAAGCTGTGCCATAGATTAGATTTGGCGTTTATTGTTGAAATGGTTCAAGAATTAGTTTTACCCTTTGACACAGCATATGAAGAACTATGAGGATCTTCTGAAGAAGATATCCAAGTGGTTGAAAGAGGACAGCTTTCTCTTTATTCATCATTTCTGCCATAAAGCATTTGCTTACCACTTTGAGGTATATTGACTTTATTTAAAAAAAATAAAAAACCTTGACAGTGAATGAGTCTACATTGCCACTTCTGGTTTTGGCATTATTCAAGATATAATTTCCAGTACCTGTAGATGTTCTTTTATAGAATTACTCCGGAAATTGAACCCTTACATGTAATAGTAATGACAGTCTCCTGCCAAATTTTTAAGTAGGACATAAATGAAGATGACTGGATTACTAGATACTTCTTTTCTGGAGGTACAATGCCTTCAGCAAATCTGCTTCTTTATTTTCAGGTGAGTTCCATAGACTTTGCCTTCTCAAACTTGTGACATCTATTCCCGTAATGTACTGAATTTTTTGATCATAGAATGCAGTCTACCATCATATGATCATTCATCATACTAAAACCATGAGGTATTATAGAGTTAGTTTCACCTGTCAATGACTTCTTGGCTATGGTTTTCATGCAGGATGATGTTTCTGTTGTTAATCATTGGCTTGTGAATGGGAAGCACTATGCACAGACAAGGTAAGGATGAACGCTAGGTAATACTAAGGGTCTGTTTGGATAGAACTTATTTTGCTGAAACTTAAAACTGAAAACTGAAAACACTGTAGCAAAATAATTTTTAAATGTGTGAATAGTACCGTGGGACCCATTTTTAATGAAAAAGTTGATAAAAAGTGTAATTTGTGGGTCCGTGAACAGTGCATATATACACTGTTCACTGCAGAAAGTCAACAATTGTGGTTACTGTTCATTGAACAGTAACCGCAATACTCCAAATGAAAACGCGTGAAAAAAAAAAAAAAAAAAAAAAAAAAAAACAGAAACGCAAACGCAACCATTTTTAAGTCCAACCCAAACACACACTAAAGCTGATTTGATTTTTTAGCATATCAGGGTGGGCTTGGTTAGGAAGCTTAATTTTCTAACCAGAAGTTCTGAACTTTGATAGTGATTATTCCGTTTCTAACTTATATTGCTGTCTATCTCAGACCACGGGACACAAAAATAAAATAAAATACTGAGAACATTTTGTTTTGCAGTGAAGAGTGGTTGAAAAGAATGGACAAGAACTTGTCTTCCATAAAGCCAATTATGGAATCAACCTATGGCAAGGATTCTGCTGTGAAGTGGACTGTCTACTGGAGAACATTCTTCATCGCTGTTGCAGAGCTCTTTGGATACCATGATGGAGAAGAATGGATGGTTGCACATTTCTTATTCAAAAAGAAATAAAAGCAGAAGCCAAAGCTTCTTCCTAATTGATTTTCAATTTTTTGTGAGACTTTCCATTTTAAGATGGTATCAAGGAATCAATCTACTATCATTTTGAATAAGTGTCACTTGTTTTGAGTGGAAATACTCATTACTGAGTTTTACACGTGGAGTTATTTCAAGGATGTTCAAGTGACAATTATCACTGATATAAGCATAAATTGATGCTACGGTTCTTATTTTGTTCATAACCATTTTGTGTTTTGAGTTTTGTTCTACCTTATATTATTATGTTACCAACTGTTTTTTGTGACATGCTAGCTTATGGAAGTCTAGGAAAGCCATGCTGATCATGGAAATTGGAGATGAGGTTGTGAGATTCATTGCAATAGGCTGATTTTGGGCCAAGGTGGAAACCAATATTCAAGCTATATGAAATAATATCTACCACACTGACAGAATAAAAAACTTTCAAACGTGATATACTGCTGCCAATGGAATACAGACTGTTTAATGATGCCACTATATTGATTTCCACTAAAACATGTGGAACCTTAACTTAACAGATCATACGGGGACTTGAAATCATTCTACCACTCATCAAAACACATTATCAAAGTGGTTTTGGTTTGGAACACACCATCACCAGACAGGGGAAGCCCTGGTAACTTGGTCAACTGGATCCATTTCTGAGTTATAAAGAGAATTGAACATATAAGCATAGAGAGTTGAAAAATCAAAGAACAAAAGCAAGGAACGGAAAGAAGGGTAGCAAAAATTATAACTAGTTAGTTAATGATCAAAGAGGTGCAAAAAGGAATTCCACGTAACAAACTACAGCCACTGGACAGCTTAGATTAGCAAATGAGTGTTCTTTTTTTATAGCAGATTAGCAGGAACCAAAGGTCCTTACTTTGATTTGCTGTCAATCCACCCTTGACAAGCCCCATGTTACATCTCTTCTTTCATCTCCACAAATAAGCATAAGCACTTTAATTTCTCTGGACCAAAAAACATCACTGTTATTACCAGCCAATCATCCACTATAATTGCAGCATAAATCGTAATCTGAACCTATTGCTCTTGAGTTTGGTGATCTTTCAGAAATAAGCACACAAGAAGTTGTTCGTACAGTTTAAATGGGGTTATTTGTGATACTATCCTCTGCTAGGCATTACATTAAATTCAACTACTAAAAAGATTTATTGGTCAATTCAATCATGATTAAATTTAATTAGAAAACTTAACATTCAATACTTAAATTACCTCTTGGCGGAGTCAGTGAGATGCAATTCATTATGACTTAATGACTATTTCACTATTAATTTGAGTGCACTATTTTTCAATAAAACTTCAGGAACTGTCATAAAGAAAGGCAGTTATGCAGACAAGAAGCTCCAATCAGATCATAGAAGATGAGAGATAATAAGACTTAACAAATAAAAGGCATGGGAAGAGTAGCAGAAATGAAGCTTCCACTACCACCTACAATACAAGTGGTCAGTCATGCACTCATGCTGCTGGAAGGTATCAGACATGGGCTTCAAGTTTATAAAGACACTCATAGTGGGAAAGACACCCATTGACCTGCATCTAGAAGTTCAAATCCAATAGCAGCAATACTAGCAACCTGAGGGTGCTTTTGACCTGAAAAGTGCCCATCTCCTAGCCATAGAGCCGCTGCCTGATTCTCCTTTTCAGGGCAAATGGATTTGGAAGCTATATACCTTGCTCAGGATCCAAACTTTTATCTGGAAATGTATGCACCAGATTATAGGAGTTGAAGATTGCCTAGCAGCTAGGGGAATGCTGATTGATACCTCCTGCCCCCTCTGCCAATGCAGGTCTGAATCCATCATGCATGCCCTTCGCGATTGCCTTATTGTTAGAACAACCTGGCACCAACTGGGAATATATCATACAAATACCTCCTTCTCTGCCAACCTTCAAGACTGGCTCACTTCTAACTGCAAAGCTGCTGGTTACCATGCTCCAGGACAACCTCCTGGGAATCAAATTTTCATGTTCGCTATCTGGCTGATATGGAAAAACAGAAATCAGCTGGTGTTCAAAAGCAAGAGCTTGAATCCAAGCATCGCAGTGGACATTATTAACTGAGCCTTAGAGTACATCCACTGTGCTTGCAAGCTGCTGGTGGCTAAACGCATGGTTATGAAGAGAATTTGATGGGAAAAGCCTAGTAATAGTTGGATGAAGCTCAACACAGATGGATCATCCCTTGAGAACCCAGGCGTGGCTGGAGGAGGAGGCCTCATAAGAGATGAGAATGGAAACTTGGTTGTGGGGTTAACTAGGAGAATCGGGATAGCAAATAGCTTTATGGCAGAGCTCTGGGCTCTCCGAGATGGCCTTCTATTATGTCTGCAGTTTAATATTCAAGCTATTATAATTGAATTAGATGCTAGAGCTATAGTTGATGCATTCAATCATCGATCAAACTCTAACACTATTATTTTCTCTATTATGGATGATTGCAGGCAATTGGTTACCCAGATTCCCCAGTTGAGTTTTAGACATGTCTTCAGAGAAGCTAACAGAAGTGTGGATTGTCTAGCTAGTTTAGGACCTAACTTAGAGTCTGATTTTGTGTTGTTTTCTAGTCTGCCTGTGGACTTAATTTATATTTTGGAGGCAGACTGCCGTAGGATGTACTTTAACAGGCCATGTCCTGAACCTATGTTTGCTCTTTAGTTTTAATGAATTTTCCATTTCTACCCCCAAAAAAAAAAAAAAAAAAAAACTAGCAATTTCTAATACAAGTATACCACTAACAACTGCAATTTTCTGGACTAGCCAAGCATGGAACCTCTTCTGCTATATTTGTATTTTACTAAATCCTATATGTTGATTTGAAGGTCTCAAACTACGCCAATCAAATGGCTGACTTAAAGTTATAAATTTTTTCCTGTAGAGTGTTCAACTTGTATAATGTGTAGGGATCCTCTACCACATAACACCATGCATGAACCAAATTCATTGAAAGACATTTATTAGAATTGTTGAAGGGAAGTGCATGACAGGAATAGGGCTCGGATTGCTTGCTTCTGAAAGTAACTAATCATATGATGAACACCAACAAATTGAATTTTCTTTTGAGTTTACTGATTTGTTGAAAGTGTACAAAACTACACTTGTACCTAAAAAAAAAAAAAAGACTAACACAAATTGTATTTAAGCAAATCAGCTTTAAAAACTGGACCTAAATGCTAATCCAAAGGGATATGCATGTGTCTTATACTATTAAATTGTTAAAATCTTATGGAGATATAGCAAATTGTTGATATTTTCATATAATTCTAGAACTAGGCTGTTAGCATATATAGCTTAATATCAAAGAAAATTGTGTTAACCTGATATGTTTTGTATACATGACTAGTGCAGTTGTTGTTACTTCTTTGATAACTCAAAAACCCTAGAGAATGCTGAAGAAAAAATGTTGGAGCTCTACTGTGAGAGGTCACAGTTAAAAGATGGTCACACTGTTCTTGATGTTGGATGTGACTGGGGGTCACTCTCTTTGTACATTGCTCGGAAGTATAGTAATTGTAGGGTTACAGGAATTTGTAATTCAACAACCCAGAAAGCACATATTGAAGAACAGTGTCGGTATGCTACTCTTATAACCACCACTAGGATACTTTAATTTCTTAGAACAAAGTTTCTCTCCAAACTAGTTTGGAGAGAAACTCTATAAACTCCTCATATATCTCTACATTAAGTGTGAATTTTGAAAATCTAACCGTTAGATTGCATATTCTTATTATATTCTTCATGCATGTAAAATTTCAAGAAAATCAAAGATCAATTGCTATCTCATCAAACAAATGTTAAAATTTCAAATTTTTGTGATCTAAAATTGTGTATAAAAGATAAGTTTATTAATCAAATAGTAAATAATATCCGATTTAAAAGAAATTTGATATGCATGTTAAGAACATAAGGAACATGAAATTCAACATAAGGAACATGAAATTCAATAGTTAGATTTTTAAAATTCAAACAAAAAAATGAGATATATGAGAAGTTTGAAGAGTCTCTTTCCAAACTTTGTTCAATTTCTTAGATTTAAACCAGAATGGCTTACATGCTAATGCTATAGCAATGGCCTAAAACACTCCTTTTTAATTGTTTTGTAGGGATCTTCAACTGCAGAATGTGGAGATCATTGTTGCAGATATTAGCATATTCGAAATGGAAGCATCCTATGACCGAATATTTTCCATCGAAATGTTTGAGGTCTTTTTTTTTTTTTTTTTCTTCTTTTATTGTTATTTTCATTATTTTAAGCTGTGCCATAGATTAGATTTGGCGTTTATTGTTGAAATGGTTCAAGAATTAGTTTTACCCTTTGACACAGCATATGAAGAACTATGAGGATCTTCTGAAGAAGATATCCAAGTGGTTGAAAGAGGACAGCTTTCTCTTTATTCATCATTTCTGCCATAAAGCATTTGCTTACCACTTTGAGGTATATTGACTTTATTTAAAAAAAAATAAAAAACCTTGACAGTGAATAAGTCTACGTTGCCACTTCTGGTTTTGGCATTATTCAAGATATGATTTCTAGTACCTGTAGATGTTCTTTTATAGAATTACTCCGGAAATTGAACCCTTACATGTAATAGTAATGACAGTCTCCTGCCAACTTTTTAAGTAGGACATAAATGAAGATGACTGGATTACTAGATACTTCTTTTCTGGAGGTACAATGACTTCAGCAAATCTGCTTCTTTATTTTCAGGTGAGTTCCATAGACTTTGCCTTCTCAAACTTGTGACAACTATTCCCATAATGTACTGAATTTTTTGATCATAGAATGCAGTCTACCATCATATGATCAGTCATCATACTAAAACCATGAGGTATTATAGAGTTAGTTTCACATGTCAATGACTTCTTGGCTATGGTTTTCATGCAGGATGATGTTTCTGTTGTTAATCATTGGCTTGTGAATGGGAAGCACTATGCACAGACAAGGTAAGGATGAACACTAGGTAATACTAAAGCTGATTTGATTTTTTAGGATATCAGGGTGGGATTGGTTAGAAAGCTTAATTTTCTAACCAGAAGTTCTGAACTTTGATAGTGATTATTCCGTTACAAGTTTATATTGCTGTCTATCTCAGACCACGGGACACAAAAATAAAATAAAATACTGAGAACATTTTTTTTTGCAGTGAAGAGTGGTTGAAAAGAATGGACAAGAACTTGTCTTCCATAAAGCCAATTATGGAATCAAACTATGGCAAGGATTCTGCTGTGAAGTGGACTGTCTACTGGAGAACATTCTTCATCGCTGTTGCAGAGCTCTTCGATACAATGATGGAGAAGAATGGATGGTTGCGCATTTCTTATTCAAAAAGAAATAAAAGGAGAAGCCAAAGCTTCTTCCTAATTGATTTTCAATTTTTTGTGAGACTTTCCATTTTAAGATGGTATCAAGGAATCAATCTACTATCATTTTGATTAAGTGTCACTTGTTTTGAGTGGAAATACTCATTAGTGAGTTTTACATGTGGAGTTATTTCAAGGATGTTCAAGTGATAATTATCACTGATATAAGCATAAATTGATGCTACGGTTCTTATTTTGTTCAGAACCATTTTGTGTTTTGAGTTTTGTTCTACCTTATATTGTTATGTTACCAACTGTTTTTTGTGACATGTTAGTTTATGGAAGTCTAGGAAAGCCATGCTGATCATGGAAATTGGAGATGAGGTTGTACTCTCAAGTACCATGTATTTGTATTTGTACTCTTCTTTTCTTTCGTTTTTCTTTTTTCCCTGGCCGTGAGATTCATTGCAATAGGCTGATTTTGGGCCAAGGTGGAAACCAATATTCAAGCTATATGAAATAATATCTACCACACTGACAGAATAAAAAACTTTCAAACGTGATATACCGCTGCCAATGGTATACAGACTGTTTAATGATGCCACTACATTGATTTCCACTAAAACATGTGGAACCTTTACTTAACAGATCATACGGGGACTTGAAATCATTCTACCACTCATCAAAACACATTATCAAAGTGGTTTTGGTTTGGAACACACCATCACCAGACAGGGGAAGCCCCAGTAACTTGGTCAACTGGATCAATTTCTGAGTTATAAAGAGAATTTAACATATAAGCATAGAGAGTCGAAAAATCAAAGAACAAAAGCAAGGTACGGAAAGAAGGGTAGCAAAAATTATAACTAGTTAGTTAATGATCAAAGAGGTGCAAAAAAGAATTCCACGTAACAAACTACAGACACTGAAGAGCTTAGATTAGCAAATGAGTGTTCTTTGTCTATAGCAGATTAGCAGGAACCAAAGGTCCTTACTTTGATTTGCTGTCAATCCACCCTTGACAAGCCCCATGTTACATCTCTTCTTTCATCTCCACAAATAAGCATAAGCACTTTAATTTCTCTGGACAAAAAAACATAACTGTTATTACCAGCCAATCATCGACTATAATTACAGCATAAATCGTAATCTGAACCTATTGCTCTTGAGTTTGGTGATCTTTCAGAAATAAGCACACAAGAAGTTGTTTGTACAGTTTATATGGGGTTATTTGTGATACTATCCTCTGCTAGGCATTACATTAAATTCAACTACTTAAAAGATTTATTGGTCAATACAATCATGATTAAATTTAATTAGAAAACTTAACATTCAACACTTAAATTACTTCTTCTCACAAAAAAAAAAACACTTAAGTAGTTAAATTACTTTATCTAAATTTTATCGAACTATTATAAAGGTCGAGATGCTCTTGGCGGTGTCAATGAGATGCAATTCATTATGACTTAACGACTATTTCACTATTAATTTGAGTGCACTATTTTTTCAATAACACTTCAGGAACTGTCATAATGAAAGGCAGTTATGCAGACAAGAAGCTCCAATCAGATCATAGAAGATGATAGATAATAAGACTTAACAAATAAAAGGCATGGGAAGAGTAGCAGAAATGAAGCTTCCACTACCACCTACAATACAAGTGGTCAGTCATGCACTCATGCTGGTGGAAGGTATCAGACATGGACTTCAAGTTTATAAAGACACTCATAGTGGGAAAGACACCCATTGTCCTGCATCTAGAAGTTCAAATCCAATAGCAGCAATACTAGCAACCTAAGGGTGCTTTTGACCTGAAAAGTGCCTATCTCCTAGCCATAGAGCCGCTGCCTGATTCTCCTTTTCAGGGCAAATGGATTTGGAAGTGAGACACCTTGCACAGGATCCAAACTTTTATCTGGAAATGTATGCACCAGATTATAGGAGTTAAAGATTGCCTAGCAGCTAGGGGAATGCTGATTGATACCTCCTGCCCCCTCTGCCAATGCTGGTCTGAATCCATCATGCATGCCCTTCATGATTGCTGTATTGTTAGAACAACCTGGCACCAACTGGGAATATATCATACAAATACCTCCTGCTCTGCCAACCTCAAGACTGGCTCACTTCTAACTGCAAAGCTGCTGGTTACCATGCTCCAGGACAACCTCCTGGGAATCAAATTTTCATGTTCGCTATCTGGCTGATATGGAAAAACAGAAATCAGCTGGTGTTCAAAAGCAAGAGCTTGAATCCAAGCATCGCAGTGGACATTATTAACTGATCCTTAGAGTACACCCACTGTGCTTGCAAGCCGCTGGTGGCCAAACACATGGTTATGAAGAGAATTTAATGGGAAAAGCCTAGTAATAGTTGGGTGAAGCTCAACACAGATGGATCATCCCTTGGGAACCAAGGCGTGGCTGGAGGAGGAGGCCTCATAAGAGATGAGAATGGAAACTTGGTTGTGGGGTTAGCTAGGAGAATCGGGATAGCAAATTGCTTCATGGCAGAGCTTTGGGCTCTCTGAGATGGCCTTCTATTATGTCTGCAGTTTAATATTCAAGCTATTATAATTGAATTAGATGCTAGAGCTATAGTTGATGCATTCAATCATCGATCAAACTCTAACACTATTATTTTCTCTATTATGGATGATTGCAGGCAATTGGTTACCCAGATTCCTCAGTTGAGTTTTAGACATGTCTTCAGAGAAGCTAACAGAAGTGTGGATTGTCTAGCTAGTTTAGGACCTAACTTAGAGTCTGAATTTGTGTTGTTTTCTAGTCCGCCTGTGGACTTAATTTATATTTTGGAAGTAGACTGCCGTGGGATGTACTTTAACAGGCCATGTCCTGAACCTGTGTTTGCTCTTTAGTTTTAATGAATTTTCCATTTCTACCAAAAAAAAAAAAAAAAAAAAAAAACTAGCAATTACTAATACAAGTATACCACTAACAACCGCAATTTTCTGGACTAGCCAAGCATGGAACCTCTTCTGCTATATTTGTATTTTACTCAATCCTATATCTTGATTTGAAGGTCTCAAACTACACCAATCAAATGGCTGACTTAAAGTTATAAATTTTTTCCTGTAGAGTGTTTAACTTGTATAATGTGAAGGGATCCTCTACCACATAACACCATGCATGAACCAAATTCATTGAAAGACATTTATTAGAATTGTTGAAGGGAAGTGCATGACAGGAATAGGCTTGGAATGTGGTTTATCCTATGAAGTACAATTAGTAGGCACCTTTGTAGCAAACAATGTTGCTGCCCAGTTGTTGATAATTAAAGACCATGGGATGGGGTCTCTCATTGTTCATGAAGTCCCTCATATGGGACCAAACTTAGAAGCAAGTTCTAGCTATTAATTACAGGGAAAAAGTTAGGTAGCGTCTTAGGTATTGGCGAATGAATCATACGGTTGAAGTAAGCTATTGTTGGGAAAATATAACAGTGTTTAATTTAACTTCATTGGTCAATTAATACAGCCACGTAGTTAAAAAATTCAATTGAGGAAGTTGAGTTGAGTTACAACACTTGTAGAATAGGTTTTGGCGTGAATCGTATTGTATGCCACAAGCATGAAAGGATAGGCCTAGAATAGAATAGAATAGAATAGCAGCAGACATGATTATGAAAGATAAGGTAGTTTCAATAAAAATAACAAAGAATGTTGTTGTAGTTGTAGTTGGATGAAATGGATAGGTAAAAATGTAAATCCAGATGTGAAGAAAATTAATTACCTTTATTATATTAGTGAGGTGGTCCGTTAAGTGGATTCGTTAAGATTGACAAGGGTATCAGCTTCCAAGAATCGACTCAGATGCTTATCATCCAAATGTTCCTGAGAACAGAACAATAATCAATCGTTTAAGAAAAGAGAAAGGATGGAATATTCCAATTAAAGAAAAGAGAAGAAGATACGTACAGCCAGGCAAGCTCTGTATTTTTGCCACTCAGAAACACATTCCTCTTTCTTCCATTCACCCTTCACGAACTTCTCTGAATACCATCTGTACATTAAAAATTTTTTGTTAAAGACGAATAAAAAAAAGAAGAAGAAAAAGAGAGCCCCTTTTTCTTTTCCCTAAAAAATAAATTTTTATTAAAATAAAAAAGAAAAGAAGAAGAAAGGATTTGGAAGTTGAAGTTGGAACCTGTTGAAGCAATTGTGGTAGGCAGCTCTGAGATGGGCACAAGGGGATGTTGATGAATGAGTATGAGTATGAGTACGAGATTTAGAGGTCTTACTATCTCCCATTGAGAATCTTCTAAATTAAAATTCACACTGCTTTCTTTGTGATTGTGAGTCTCAATTCTCAAAACAAAGTTGCACCACTCTGATTGATATTCGCTATGTGTTTTCTATTATTCCTATGTTTTCCGTTTTAGTAGTTACGTTACGCCAGTCGCCAGGACCAGAAGCTGCTGGGGTGGGGTGGGGAACTCTTCCTCTACCTTGCTCCCTTCGACTTGGACTTAAAAAACACAGATGAAACATGTTTAGACAAATAAATAAATAAAAAGAGGAAAAAACAAATCACCAACAAAAAGAAAAATGCACAGGATAAACCCCTTTGAAAAACAAGTTTTCTATGTAACCCATGACTCAATTCAACTCAACCAATAATTTCAATGGATTGACCCATTTTTCATGGGTCCAACATCCATACCCAAATTTATATTTTTCCGTCAAGATCGGTGAATTATCAGGTTTGGGTTTATTTTGACAGGTCTAACCTGTCTCCATCGACATGGTGACTAATTCTATAATTCTTATGGAACTAACTCTAGGTATTGCTTAGACCTGGTTAGAAAAAAGGCTTTTTTTTTTTTTTTTTTTTTTTTTTTCTTTTTTTCTTTTTCAATTTGAGAAGGGTTAGAAAAAGGCTTTAATTTTTTTTGGAAAAATTACATTTTTTACACTATAGTTTAGAGGTGTAGCAAATTAAATGTTTTAATTTCAAAAGTAATAAATTGAACTCTAAAGTCTTAAAAAGTAACAAATCAAACCTCATAATTTCAAAAGTATTACATTAAAGTTTGAGGTTTCATAATAAAATAACAAATTAAACACTATTTTTTGCGCTTAAGTGGTACGACGTTTAATTTATTACATTTAAACCTCAAGTTTTAATTTGTTAATTTTGAAATTACAAGGCTTAATTTGTTAATTTTTGAAAATTTGGAGTTTAATTAGTTACTTTATAAATTATAAAGTTTAATTTATTATACTTCTTATATTATTGGGCTTTGTTGTTGTTGTTGTTTTTTATTTTTTTTTAATTTATAAAAAAACACTCTCACATGCCCCATCTATTAGTATTAGGAATACAGCATGAAACATCAATAAATTTTGACACAGTGTATACGTACACACATGTTGAAATCATGTTTTCAAAACACGATTTTCAGTATTTTTATTTCATAAGATATGTGTAACAAAAATTGGCATTCATGAAAATTAAAGACACAAAATAGTAGGAGGAAACATCCACACGGTTTTGCTTTAGCTACGAAGAATCAATTCATGTGAAATAATAGAATTGATGATTTCTTATTAATGAAGTTCACAAAAAGTATTGCTTGCTTACTAAAGCATCTAGCACGCTATGCAGTATGCACTCAGAAAAACGCAAAGCAGCCGATTCTACAAAAACTTTATTCGTCCTTCAAAATTTTCCATTATTCCCAGCAATACCTTTAAATTGATTGTGAAGAAGATACAAAATTTCAAATTACAAAGATATATTATATTTTATATATTGATCGAGGCTTTGCATCTTCCACTTTTATTGCTTGTCATTGTTCTTGATGAGTGAGAATCAGAATTAATGTTTTCTTTGTCTTTACTCAAAGTAAGCTGATTCCTTAATAATTTTGAAATTGTTATTACTTTAGATTAGGATGGTACTACAACTTTAGTCCCAAAACCAAAAGCCAAAACTGAGCATGAGCAAAAATAAAATACGAAAAAGAAGAAGAAGCTATTTATATAGTAATGTTAAACATTAATATAAGAAATATTATATAGGTATTTGATCTAACACAATCTTCTTTTTCAAGAAGAAATTGCGTAAGAATGATAATAAATTAAGGAGGAGAAGAAAAATGATACAGAGACCAGTATATAAAAATATAAAATCATAATAAGGAATGGTAGAGAAAGGAAGCAAATTAAAATACAAAATAAAATTCTGGAAGATGAAAATTGGAATTTAGAAAAGAAAAGAATAGATTGCTTACTTCAATTCGTTCCATATCAAGCTTAAGCTTCAATCTCATCTTCATTCACTCAACTGCATGCGCGCTAGCTACTATATTTAAGAAGCTTAATAATTGTCTGTTCTCTGACTCAGAAATTGATACATCTGATCTGAGTTTATTGTTTTCTCCAATTGGGTATCACTAAAATTTGCCAAATACGTGGTATCATGTTGATATCGTTTACGGTCATCATCGGATTGGTCATCGCTCTGGCTAGTTATTTTTACATGCAATCTAGGCGTCGTCCCAATTTGGTATGAAATTCGTATTTCTTTTCTTGTTATCAATTCAGCTCAGCAGTGTGATCAACAAACATACTACTATTACGTACCACATTATAACTTTCTTAGACTTCAGTTTCTAACGTTAATTTTCCCATATCCAAACTCTATAAGTTAACATATATATATATATATATATATGAGTCATACATTTTCTCCTAACCAATCCAGAAAAACCGTATTCAAGAATATCCAAACTCTATAAGCTAACATATATATATATATATATATAAATACTATAATTGGTTGACTAATTCAAACATATTCATATACACTTCTTCCTTTAAATCACTATGAAGGAAGGCATTGTTCACATCAAGCTGACATAGATACCAACCTTGCATAGCAGCCATTGCAAGAAGGCATTTGACAGAAACCAACTTAGCAACAAACTTAGCAACAGGGGAAAAAGTCTCAAGATAGTTAAGACCTTCCTTTTGAGTGAAGCCTTTAGCAACCAATTTAGCCTTATACCTCTCCACACTCCCATCAAACTTATACTTCACCTTATACACCCATTCACACCCAATAGTCTTCTAATGAGAAGGTAAAGGAGTGAGAACCCAAGTATGGTTAGCTTCAAGAAGAATATATATATATATATATATATATTTTAAATGTACACTCTTATTCCATGGAATATATGTAACATGTTACATTAAATTTAAATTTATTATATAATTTAAGAATTGTCGAATTTTTTTTTTTTCAAATATAAGCATCATACCTATATTATTGAAATTTGAATTTTAAGATAATTCTGTGAGTATTTATTATTTTATTGCTTTTTAGGACCCAATATCGATAATTTCTAAAGAGTTTGGTTAAAATAGAATAAAATTTCATACTTTTTCAACCCAAAAATTGAAGGAAAAAAGAAAAGAAAATTTGAGCAAAAAACTAAAAAGGCAATCTATAAAAAGAATCAATTTAAAGCTCAAATAGTTTGAAAGGTACCAAATGGACTAAAGTAGACTCAATTGGACCAAAGTGCATTGAATGGACTAAATTGGATGGAATTGACCGAAATGCTATGCTAATGTAATTTAACAAAAGAGTAACAATAATAAATGCTACACTTAAGGTTTTAAATATTATATAAATATGGATATATGAAATAAAAAAAGAGTTGTGTCATAAATGTAATAAACGGTCAAAACATTTTCAAAATAACTGAATCTTGTAGGTCAAAATAAAATAAAATAAAATAATAGACTGTGATCCACTATAACTAAAAAAAAAAATATTGTAAAAATATTGTGACATTTTATTGTGTCGATATATATATATATATATATACCTTTTCAAATAGAATACATAATCCTATGCATAGACACAGCTGTTACTAGCTTACTATTATATTCGGATTAGACTTAAGTTTTACAAATTAAAAGTTTGAAATAGTCTATCATTTGCAAATCTATGTAAATTCCTACACAGAACTCTATACTCTATATATGGTCCACTGTCTACTCTTTCACTCATCACTCAGACTTTGATCACTGTCTCACTCGTTTCAACTTTCAACCTCACTTCCTACTCTGCTTTGCTAAAAAAAGCAGCAAAGCATGGAACAATTCAAAGGGCAACCTCGGCTCCCGAAATTCGCTGTTCCAAAACGCTATGACATACGGCTGAAACCGGACCTGAGCGCATGCAAGTTCAGTGGCTCCGTGGCTATCGAGCTCAACATCGTGGCGGATACGAGGTTCATAGTCCTCAACGCCGCCGAACTCTCCGTTGATACCCCCTCCGTATCTTTCACTCACTCTTCTGATTCGAAGGTATCACCCTAACTTTACTTTTAAACTAATGGTAATGGTAATGGATTTTTTGGTAGTAACATGTAACTGCTTTAACTTAACATTATTCCAAATTATTCTTGCTAACTTTATATAGTTTTGCTGAGCTCTAGCTTATATGTGAATGAACAATGAATGAAGTTTTGAATTTGGGCAGGTGTTAAGGCCTTCAAAAGTTGATGTGGTTGAAGAAGATGAGATTTTGGTTTTAGAGTTTGCTGACACGCTTCCCATTGGGATGGGACTCCTCACAATCCGCTTTCAAGGAACTTTGAACGACAAACTGAAGGGCTTCTATACAAGGTACTACAATGAGTGATGCTTGTTTTCATAATATTTTGCAAATTTTATTACATAACTCTTATAAACTAGTACTAGGCTCTCTCAGTCAACATAAAATGAATAAAAATAGAAGACAAAACACTTTCACACACTCACAAAAGACGCGAAAACGTGACTTGAAGTTGCAATTTATACTAAAGCTACTGTCATGTTTATTATAAAAACTTTAAAATTAATGTAGCATTGAATGTCATTAGTGCACTCTAACAATATAATAAACAAAATTGCCTAAGGTGTTGTTTCTTTGTAACTAACGATACATCTAGCTTTGTAAAATTTATATAGTTAAAAGATGGGGTCAAGATATGTTTGGTCCCTTTCATTTTTTTTAGAGAGGCTGATTCATAACTTAAACCAATTAATAACCTATCACTTTTTGTGGAAGGCAACTGTCAACGCACCAAAACTTAACCTCTATATATTAAAAACAGTAAAAAAAAAAAAAAAACAGTGCTTTCAAATATACTTAATGTGATCTTTAATGGGATTGAAACCTATGATTGCATGCTTCGCCATTTTACTTATAAATGGAGCTAAATGTCTTCTGTTTTTGGCTAAATGATAATTTTACTGGTAAGTAGTAATGTGAATATGTTTAAGTTATTATTTTGCTTTCCAGTACATATAATCACAATGGTGAGAAGAAGAATATGGCAGTTACACAGTTTGAACCAGCTGATGCTAGGCGATGCTTTCCGTGTTGGGATGAACCTGCTTGCAAGGTGTCACAATCGCTCTCTCTCAATTAATTTAAATTCTTGTACTTCTTTGCTTCTTTTGCTTAAATGAAATCTTATATCCGACCACTCTTCATGCTGCATTTTAGAAGCTTGTGTACCTCTCATGAAGCTAGTGTTTTGATTATTGTGACCAAATTAGTTTTGGATTAGAAGTAGATTTGCTTGATTCTGTTTCGAATGAATGCAAACAAAAGCTTATTGGATCCTTCTTTTGGGCATTTGAGTGTTGCAGGCTATGTTCAAAATCACATTGGATGTGCCATCCAAACTGGTAGCTCTTTCCAACATGCCAATTTTTGAAGAAAAAGTGGATGGGGATCTGAAGACAGTTTCATACCAAGAATCACCGATAATGTCTACATATTTGGTGGCAATTGTTGTTGGTTTGTTTGATTATGTGGAACATCTTACATCTGATGGTAAAACAATACACTATGTTCACTATTTCCTGTGGTATTATGATCCTTGTTCTTGATAGTGTAATCTTATATCACTTTGCAGGTGTTAAAGTTAGAGTATACTGTCAAGTTGGTAAAGTAAATCAAGCGAAATTTGCGTTGGGTGTTGCTGTTAGGACGCTTGAATTATACAAAGAGTAAGCTTTACTATGAATCACCACCAATCCATCGATTGCGAGACAAAGTATACAAGCTTTAGCTAAATAATGCATTTAAGTGGACATTGGATCATGGTTATTGGCGATCCCTCAAATTGTTACATGTTGGTGCTTACGTTGTATTATTTAAAATTCCAATTAACTAGGATCATTTCTACAGCTACTTTGAGGTACCTTACTCCCTGCCCAAATTGGATATGGTTGCAATTCCTGATTTTGCTTTTGGGGCCATGGAGAATTATGGTTTGATTACATATCGTGAAACGGCTTTGCTCTACGACGATCAGCATTCTTCAGCTACTAATAAGCAGAGGGTAATGTGCATATTGTGAACACTGCTCTTTTTGTCCCAACTTACTTTGGCTAATGCAGTATGGAGCTATTGTTTTAATATGTGTACACAAAATGTTTAATTATTATTATTATTTTGCTACTGTAAAGGTTGTGATATGTGTAGCACATGAACTGGCACATCAGTGGTTTGGAAATCTTGTAACGATGGAATGGTGGACTCATTTGTGGCTGAATGAGGGGTTCGCAACATGGGTATTTATTACATCGGATTTTAATTGATCTGAACTGAGCTGTCTGTTAAAATTTAAAGATTGGTTTATTTAGTTGTGTTTTGAACATGAGAGCTCAAGCTTGTCACCAAGCTACATAACATGTTTTACATCATTTATTTTGTCAAACAAGCTGAAGCTTGCTCATGCGTTTATTTATTAAATTATTTCCTTCTTGTATAAAGTCATAGTTTTTTTTTTTTAGAAGATTTAAAGTCACAGTTAACTGTTCATAACTTGCTCATATATATATTATTTATGCTTAAGGTGATCTGATCAGGTTACTTGATAGATAACTTCTTTTTATTCATGGACCTATAAAAATTAACTTCATCTACCTTGTATTCACACATAACTTTTAACCATGAATTAGACTATTTATAAGACCAAGTGAATAAGTTGAAACTGGTAATATATATCGTATATATGATCTTATAATATATACAAGCCTCAGGTCCATGAGCTTGCCCACTAACTTGTTACAATGCTTCAACTTGGGTTGTTTATCAATCAAGCTTGGCTTGAGCTTGGGATCATTGTTAAATAAACTAACATAAACCTTTCTTTCCCCGGAATGTAGCCTGAGTTATTTGTAAGGGTCCTATGTCTATAAATTATTGCTTATTTCATTGCATTCTTGTAAATTATATATCGGTTATTTGAATGTGTTCAGGTTAGTTATTTAGCAGCTGATAACTTGTTCCCAGAATGGAAAGTGTGGACTCAGTTTCTTGATGACTATACAGAGGGTCTTCGGCTGGATGGGCTTGCAGAGTCCCATCCCATTGAGGTAATTCTGTATGCGCTATTTTTTTTTTCTTGGTATAATTGCTTTAAGAAATTATATTATCACTTTTTTGAGTATATCTCAATATAAGCAAACTTTTTTAGGTGGAGATAAATCATGCTAGGGAGATTGATGAAATTTTTGATGCAATAAGTTACAGAAAAGGTGCATCTGTTATCCGGATGCTGCAGAGCTATCTTGGAGCTGAATGCTTTCAGGTTGGTTGTTAGAGTTGCTGCTGGTATATGTTTCTTGTCCAAATAAAAATATTTCTTATGATTGAAGAAACTCCTTTCTCTCCACCCCAAATTGACATGAAATTAAACCCTTCATAAATTAAGTCTTTGAGAAAGATAGAACAATAGGAATTTTCTTTTTTTGTGAGTTCTTAAGAGATTAGAGCGGTTTTGTTCAAAAATATTTGGATATAATGAAAGAGGTTTAGGAAGTAACCATTAACATTATGAATACTGTATAATTCATATTTTGAAAAGTGCTTTCTGTTTATATATAGAAACAATGGTAATGCTCATCTAGATAAGAAATAGTAGAAAGTATATCTACTTGATATCTGGTGACATGGCCTCAGCTTGATTAACTTCCAGATTATTTCTTGGCCTCCATTTATTACTTAAATGAGTGCAGTTAAAGTTCGTTCTTTTAAGGTTCATCTTTGCCAACAAATCATCTTCTGCAATATACGAGATAATTGTTCAAATTTATTCATTGGATTAAGATGCTCAATTTGGCTTTCTCATTTGTAAAATATTTCTTATGTAATTATATATCAATTAATTATCTTTTTTCTCACATATGTAAATTCTTTTCCCCCCTGGTTTTAATTGTTTTATTCTCTCTCTTTTTTTTTGGTAACCAGAGGTCACTTGCTTCATATATAAAAAAATTTGCTTGCTCGAATGCAAAGACAGAAGATTTATGGGCTGCACTTGAGAAGGGATCCGATGAGCCTGTGAACAAGCTAATGAATTCATGGACAAGGCAAAAAGGGTACCCAGTCATCACTGTTGAAGTCAAAGATCAGAAATTGGTGTTTGAGCAGGTTTCTTGTGTCTGGTCTCTTTCACCCACTTTTTCTTGAAATAGCATATCTTAACCCTGATGCATATTGAGTTGTTTCAATTTGTAGTGAGCTTCACTTAATAATATTTTGAGAACTTTCTGACTTTTGACAAATCAATGTAATCATGGCAGTCGCAATTTTTGGCAAGTGGTTCTCATGGGGATGGGCAATGGATTGTTCCAATAACATTATGCTGTGGCTCATATGATGTGTGCATGAATTTTCTATTGGAATCAAAGTCTGGAACTCTTGATATGAAAGAATTCCTGAGTGACAAAAGCAATTTGGCATCTGCTTGGGTAAAACTTAATGTCGATCAGACTGGTTTCTATAGGGTAAAATATGATGAGGACCTTACAGCTAGACTCCAACATGCAATAGAGAACAAACACTTGTCTGCAACAGACAGATATGGTAATTTTGATATTTTTACTCATACCTGCTATTATCTTATGATGATATGTATGTATGGTAGAAAAGAGCTCTTAATACAACTCATTTGTTTAACAGGCATCCTGGATGATTCATTTGCCCTTTGTATGGCTCGCCAGCAGTCTTTGAATTCATTGCTTACCTTGATGGGTGCTTATAGGGGGGAACTTGAATATACTGTGCTGTTTAATTTAATCAATGTAATGTTCACCTCTTGTTTAAGACTCAAGTATACTTCAGTTGTGCTGTTAGTCCTAATTCTGATCTCTCTATTCACAGATAAGTAACAAAGTTGAAAGAATTGCAGCTGATGCAACACCTGAGTTACTGGAATACATTAAACAATTTTTTATTAGCCTTTTCCTGCATTTAGAAGAGTAAGTTGTCCTATATACAAATAATTGAAATTCCTATGGTGGCCTTTGTTTATTAGCATTCAGTTTGCTCTGTCTACTAATTTTTCAACATAAGTGATACCTTTGAAGTTGATTATATTCCATTTGTGAAATTTTGGTTGAGTAAGCCCTACCTATATGATGTTAACTATTAAGGTACTGGAATGTATGACATTGACAAAGTTGATTATATTCCATTTGTGAAATTTTGGTTGAGTAAGCCCTACCTATATGATGTTAACTATTAAGGTACTGGAATGTATGACATTGACAAAGTTGATTATATTCCATTTGTGAAATTTTGGTTGAGTAAGCCCTACCTATATGATGTTAACTATTAAGGTACTGGAATGTATGACATTGACAATACATTTCAACAGATTTAGAGCATGAGAGTATCATTTCTTTATTTACTGAATAATTAGAATATTAATAGGCGTTTAATATGTTACTATTGAGTATCAATTATATATATATATATATATATGGCATTTTTTTTCTCTGAATTAAGTCAATTTATTTCTTTCTTAAATAGAGCTGCTAATAGTAAATAAATAACAGAGAGAGATATTTTTTCATTAAATCTAGGGGATATATGTAGATGTCTCAGAATGTAAAAAGAGAGCTTTAAGGAAGAAGAAAGAGTCATTAAAGAATCGTTGCAAATAGTAATATTTATTTCTTTTATTTGGAGATATTCTATATATCGTAGTCAAGATAAAAATTGTCATACATATTAATAATTATCTAAAGTTGCTAATGTAATATGTATAAAACTATCTAAGGAATAAGGAAGCATGTAGGATGTTTGAAAAAGTTTAGGGAAGGTATCTTTGACCTGATAGTTGCAGACCACCAACAATTTATATCAAACCTTACATGCTAATAGAAACCCAGTGTATCACTTACCTAAATAATGAGCACTCAAAACGTTGAGCAAGGCCAAGAGCCTTATAACTCAGTAGCATTGCTTGCTCTTATTAATAAGGAGAACCAAGGTTCAAATCCCCCTCCCTTATTTGTTGTAACTATCGAAATATACCCAATGTGTATCACTGACCAAGATAATGAGCACTCAAAAACTTTGAGCAATGCAAAGAGCCTTATTGCTCAGTAGCATTGCTTGCCCTTATTTATAACGAGAACCAGGGTTCAAATCTCCCTTCCTTATTGTTGTAACTATTGAAATATATATATATATATATATAAACTTTGAGCAAGATTAGCTTTTTTTTTTTAATATATATAATTTTTCATTTATTTTTGTTCAATGTTTGAATTTATTTTGCAGTAAGCTTGGATGGGAGCCTAAGACAGGCGAGAGCCATCTAGATGCAATGTTGAGAGGAGAGGTTTTGACTGCCCTTGCTGTGTTTGGGCATGATCTGACACTAAAAGAAGCAAGTAGACGTTTCTGTGCATTCTTGGATGACAGAAATACACCACTCCTCCATCCTGACATAAGAAAGGTCGGTAAAAAAATAAAGCATTAATCAATCACTAGAATTTCTCAGTCTACAATATCTATCAAGTACTCTAATGGGCTGTGGTTGCAGGCAGCATATGTGGCTGTAATGCGTAAAGTCAGCACTTCAAACAGATTTGGTTATGAATCTCTTTTGAGAGTTTACAGAGAGACTGATTTGAGCCAGGAGAAAACACGCGTTCTAAGTAATAACATATCATTATTTAAAATGTTGCAAAACATTTGAATCTCTCTAGTATGTTGGAGACATATCTCTTTTTGTGCTTGTAGGTTCATTAACATCTTCTCCAGATCCCAACATAATTCTTGAAGCTCTCAACTTTTTGTTGTCTTCTGAGGTATATATAATTGTGGAGGTCAAAAACCTTTTAATGCAAGTTGATGAATAATGGTCTGATGGGGCTTGGGATGTTGATGCTAGCTTTATTTCCCATTTGATCTAGGTTCGTCCCCAAGATGCTGTTCTTGGACTTTCTGTTAGTAGGGAAGGACGCGAAACAGCTTGGACATGGCTGAAGGTAATACTCCATTTGTAATGTAAAATGCAAAAAGCACATTGCAGTGAAGAAATTCAATTGTTCATGTGCATGCACTATATCCATGTTATACATTGATCAAAATTGTGCAAAACAATTAGGTGACTGGTCTAAGATCTGGCATGTGGATTTGAGAAAGACAAAGGAGTTTTACCATATACAAGGGACAGGGCACTCACCTTCCTTCCTGTAGGAAAAACATGCTTATGGTGCATCTCATGTATTTATTGATGATAAAAGGGAAAATGGGAGAGATGCTAGAAGCGTATGTTAGAAATCAACACTAACTCTATTGTTTCTAGAAACTTCTAGAACTTCTCACACAATCTCTCTCTCTAGAAATTTCTAGAGTTCCACTCAATTTACTTCTTTCCGAAATTCTCTAGAAAGTTCTCTTGCATTCTGGAAATTTCTTCATGATGCTCTTTCCAGATTTCTCTATGAGATATCTCTAGAGACTTCTATGAAGAAGTAAATCTTAGCCACATGTTTATAGAATAGTCTAGAAGCTTGGTAAATAACGTATTCAAAAAGAAGATGCTAGAAGCTTCAAGTTGGTTTCCTAACCAACATACACCTAGTATAAATAGATGTGGTGGTATGTGAAGGTGTACAGTGTGAGACTAGTGAGAGACTAGTGTGAGAGACTAGTGTGTGAGACTAGTGAGACTAGTGTGATGTGTGAGAGACTTGTGAAGAGTGTGAAGTGAAGAAATAAGTAAGAGTTATTGTGTAGTGTACATTTTGACAAAAGACCCACACCTAAGTTCCATAGCTTTGGGTCTGCTATCCTGATCATGATTTTCCTACCCCAGGGGTAAAGGCCCTTCCCTTTTTGGCTGGTTGTGGGCGAGGAGGGATTCGAACCCCCGACACCATGGTTCGTAGCCACGTGCTCTAATCCTCTGAGCTACAGGCCCCACCCCATCTCCAGTGGATCTGTTCCCAGGAGTACCCTAAAAAAAAAGAACCTTTCCTCTCCCCAGCCAGTTTGGGTTAAGAAGATGTGAAAGCGCCTCTCTCTCTATAAGAACGGTACATTCCGAGGCGTGAAGTGGGAGAGAAGGGGTTTCATAATTGGGGTTTTGAATAAGACAACCCTTTCATTTTTTTTTTTTTTTTTTCCTTTTTCATATTGAGAAGTAATAAGAATGAGAGGTGTCAAGCTTTTTATCATCTTGGCGTTGAGCTATTTTTCCGTAGGACCTCCCCTAAAGTATCGTCACCACAGTAGAGTTTAACCACCAAGTTCGGGATGGATTGGTGTGGTTCCTCTATGCCTAGGACACCAGAATATCGAATACATAGGTGTCTAGAGAGTTGGTGTGTGTCTTGTAAAAGCATTAGTGCTTGTAAAGTGTTGTAATTCAAAGAGTCAAGTTTTAATAAAAGCTCTCTTGTTCAGTCATTTGTTCAATAAACTAGTGTCAAAGCTTCCGCTAACTCAACAGCGTATATTTATCTAGTCAAGAAATCAGTTGGAAGAGATGCCATTGAACCTTTAAGATCCCTATGCCTAAGGAACTGTCCAAGTTTTTTATTTATTATTATTATTTATTTAAGGCACAAGTATTTGTGCAATCCCATTAGATTTGATCAAAACCAAATATTTGTGCCCCAGAGAAGATGAAGTTGTCTGTGAAAGTAGCTTGTAGGAGTTTTAGATTCTGAAATATATCTTAGATTTTATGTTAGAAATATCAAGTTAATCCACATAGATCACATATATATCAGAATTGCTAGTTTGAACACAAGTACATTTATAGTTTATCTTGGTTAGAAATTCCTTGATGCGGTTTTTAATTATTCTTTTTCTAGCTTATTGTTGCTAAAATCTTTATGTATAAATGAAAGGGTAACTTGTTTTGAATTACTTTGGCACTGATCCCATGTTATTCTATTTTTGTTTTCATCATGAGTACATTCCTCTTTGCTATCTAATGCAATTTTTCTCCTATGTGATTGAAATACAGGATAATTGGGAGCATATTTCAAAAATCTGGGGTTCTGGATATTTAATAACTCGCTTTGTCAACTCAATTGTATCGCCGGTTTGTCTCTCCCTTTCCTTCCTCCTCCTCTTTTTTGTTGTTAGTTCTATAAGTATCAGTTTTTGTCCTTTGTGTCTCGATTACAAATACACTTGTTAGTTGTTATTGTTATTGCTTATCTTTTTTTTTTTTTGTTTGTTCTATTCTATTTGTCCCCCAGTTTGCTTCGTTTGAGAAGGCCGAGGAAATAGAGGAGTTTTTTGCAAGTCGTACTAAGTCCAAGATTGCTAGAACCTTGAAGCAGAGCATTGAAAGGGTTCACATAAATGCAAATTGGGTTCAGAGTGTTCAGAATGAGGAACATCTTGCCAAGGCCTTGAAGGGATTGGTACTCGGGAAGATCTAGGAGATACTTTTATTTGGCCTTTGTTGTCAAGAAGAAAGCAAGTGGATTACATTTCACAACTTTCATAATGTAAATTTGCCAAACAGGTGTGACAGTAATAAATCAGACATATACCATTTTTATATTAACTAGTCACGAACCTGCGCGTTGCGTGTGATAAATATTTTTATGGTGGTTTTATTATTATTATTATTATTTTTTTACAATTTAAACTAATCTAATAATGAGTAATGTATTTCGAAAATTATATTTTTATTTATTATAGGAACAATCATAAAAAGTAATATAGGAATGTGGGGGTTTTTTCCCGCGCACACTCAGCTCATTGTCCGCTTTGGAGAGCCAAGTCCGCACGGATTTGTCCTTGTCCCCGAGTGTGGGAACCTTGGGTGGACAGATCTTCGGGCCAAGGGCTTGCCTTGTAAGAGGGTGTGAATAAGAAGAGACAAAAATAAAGGAAGATGAAGGGAAAGAGGAAGAATGATATTAATGTAGAGGGTAGTGGGAAGATAAAAATGTAAGTGATGGAGAAAGATTGTAGAAGTAGTGGGAAGATGAAATGGTAAGGGAGAGAGAAATGTTGGAGAAGTGTAAATATTAAAAAAAAATAAATGTTAAAACAATTATAGGAAAATTGGAAAGGAAAAAAAAAAAAAAAACCCTAAAGCTTGAAAGGCTTCAACGTTTTGTTTTGTTTTGTTTTTTTGGTTTTGTTTTGTTTTGTTTTGTTTTGTTTATTTATTTATTTATTTTAACCTGGAAAGGCTTTGGGTTGGGCTTGATAGTAGAACTAAATAAATAAAAGGTGGGTTGGATTAATTATACAAATTTATTATAGGATGATAGTGGAAGTAAATAAATAAGTAGTGGGCTACATTTATAGGGTTGAGAATTGTAAAAAACATTTTAAAATTGTTGGACAAATTATATTTAAAAAAAAAATGACATGGCAACTGATATGACGCAACGTGAGAGTAGCAACATTAAACGCTACGTTTCAGCTTTTAGTAATATATAGATATAGATAGATAATATATCTTCTGGATCTCCCTTTTGTTTAATTTTTCTTCCTTTTTTTTATTATTTTTTATTTACAATGGAAGTTCTAACCTCTAATAGCATTCTTGGTGTTAAATCGTTAATGCATGTTTCCTAAAATAATATCTGTCCTCTATATCTACAATCCTTTGCTATGTATACTATGCATTGCTTGATTAAGTCTACCCTAATGTGTAAGGAATTTATTGCTCAAATTGAAAGTCTAAGGAAAATAATACTCATGTCAAAAGACTCAAAACTCAAGGTAATATTTGTAGAAATCCCTTAATATAATGCCAAGTATTTTACTAAGTAATTATACTTTTGTTCCCTACAATTTGAGATAAGTTTGATTTTAGTCCTTCAAATTAAAAAAAACTTTGATTAGGTTCTTGAATTCCAAAAAATGAACAATTCCATCCCTTTGTCTATGGGTCAGTTTGATTTTGGTCCTTAAATATGAATTTTTTTTATATTGGTTCTTTAAATATGTGGTTGAGTAAATTTGGTCCCTAAAAAATTGGGTGCCTCATATGCCAATTAATCATGTAAATAGAAAATCGATGGGGAGATCAAATTGTGTTCCTTTTTTTTAAATTTCAAGGACCAAATTTGAGGGACAAAAATTGAACATACAAGGATGAAATGTATAATTTACCATTCTATTATCCATCTAATGGCATATTTCCAAATTGAACATTAATATTTACATCAATCCTAAACTCAAAAGTTTTTATTTTATTAGATGCTATAGGAATATAGGTGACTTGATATTCCAAACTAATACAATGAAGTTACCAAATACAAAAAATATATTTTTTTTCCACCAAATTCTTGTAAGCTTATGTCATATTTTTTTTAGGGTTGTAAGTGAATTAAACTATTTATTAATAGCTTGGATTCAGCTAGAGAGAAACATTTTCTTCATTTATTTAGCAAATGAGCCAAGTTTCAGTCTATACTTAGGCTCAATTTGATAGGTCTAACACCACAGACAGTGGCGGAGCCAAGATTTCAGTTTAGAGGGGGCAAGATTGAAAAAAAATACTAAAAACAAAAGTAATCTAAAAATATTAATAGATAATAAAAACAAAATAAATAGAGAATTGTAACTACAAGTATATATTTCATATTATTAAAACAAAGAAACAAAAATGATCAATCATAGTTACTAACAATCAAAGTGAGAAATTAATTTAAATACATAAAATTTAGACATAATTTGATTGCTTAAAATAAATTAAAAAAATAAATCAATCTACAAAAGTTAACTCTGGAACCTATTAATTGAATTGTCATACAAAAATAACTTTTTCATAATAAATTTTACGATTGTTAAAATAGTGGACTGTGACTTGTGAAGGAAATAAAGTAGTGGGTTTATTAATATAAGTTGTTCACCCTTTACAGTTAACTATTTTCATAATTGTGAAATTTATTGTGAAGAATGTTATGTATATAGCATTATAATTATAATAAGAAAAGAAAAGAAAAATTAGAATAGGAAAGAAAAGTACTGTAAATAGTAGAATGGATGGGACAAGATCAAGACTACTTGAAATAAATACTACTTAAGAATAGTAAAATAGGTGAAAGTGTGATGGCAGGAGAGAATTGAGGAGCATTTTTTTCTTTTCTTTCTTTCAGGTGTCAGGGCTGTTTCATAATGGTAGGAGTGCTTTTTCCATTTTTTTTCACTAACGGAGAGCAAACTACTTAAATAGACTTCGTATAGCATGTACCAAGGCATTTTTTAGAGGAGTCAGGGGGGGGGGGCAATTGCCCCCTTTCCCCCCCCCCCCCTTGGCTCCGCCCCTGACCACAAACATGGGTAACTCACTCTAAGTTCTTACGGGGCCAACTCTAGGCATAAGCTGCTTGGGCAATTGACTAGGTGGGGTCAGAAAAAAGCCTTAAAATTTTAGAGAAAATTACATTTTATACCCTATACCTTAGGTGTATAACAAAAAAAAAAAAAGGGTTGTTTGGTACCTCATCTCAAAAATAGTTTATTTATTTTTTAAATAAACAAACAAAAAATGGATGGATTTTACTAGTTTTGAGTTGTTTGGAAACTCTTTTTTTTTTTTTTTTTTTAATAAACAATTCGTGGAAAACAATCTTCTAAAAGCAACTTTGTGCTTTTTTTTCAAATCTCTTCTTTTCTTTTTGTGTCATTTTTGTAAGTAAGTGGTAGATATTGTTATAATAAAACTAAACATACTCTAAAACTAAACATACTCTAAAACTAAACATATTAGTTTCAAAATTAATAAATAGAATCCCAATGTTAAAAAAGAAAAAAAATCAAACATTAAAGTTTCAAAAAGTAACATATTAAATTTCAAACTCAGTTCTTTTTATATCAAAAAGTAAGTATTACTACCGCACACCCTTGGTGTAGTGGTCACTCCATAATTATAAATACTTGTGGGGTGTGAGGGGGGCAAGGACCGGTGTTCAAGTCTCTAGGAGGGAGTTTCACATACATATACACTTAGATTAGGTTAGAGTAAAAATTCTATTTTGTATAAAAAAAAGGAAGAAGTAAGTATTAAATCTCAAACATAGTCCCTTTCACTTAAATGGTATTTGGCCTAATATATCATATTTAAATCTTAGGGTTTTATTTATTATTTTTAAAATTATATGAGTAAATTTGTTACACCTTAAATTATAGGGTTTAAATTGTAATTTTATCCATTAAAAATAATGTAGTTTATTTTAAGTTAGTTGTTGGTTTTTTATTTTCTGAAAAAAAAGAAGGAGAAAATGAATATAGGTGGGATGGGTTAAAAAAAAAAAAAAACTAAAAACTTGAATAAAATAATTTTGAAGGAAGTCGTAGTCGTAGGGTAGCGAGTAAATGGTTGTGCTAGCGAAGAAACAAAACCTGCTCTCATTCTCATTCTCACTCTAAACTCTCCCATTAATTTGAGGTAATTCTGTTTCTGTATGCGCTATTATATTATTAGAAACAATGGTGAATTACTTGAAATGAGTGCAGCAGAGCAGTAGTTAAGGTTCATTTTTTCTAAGGTGGTCCGGTCCATGCATCTTTGTCAACCAATCAATCATCTTCTGCAATATACATATACATATACATATGAGATGAGATAATTAATTGTTCTAATCTATTCATTGGATTAAGATTAAGAAACTCAAAATTTCTATCTCGCTGAGTTTATGACAAATCAATGTCATGTAATATTTTTGGAGTTCCCATCTCATGAGGATGGGCAATGGATTATTGGGTTCCCAAAAACGTTATGCTGTGTACATGTATGTAACATTGAATTTTCTACTGGAATCTAATCTTGATAAAATCAGTTTGGCATCTTTTGCTGCTTAATGTCTAACTCTACCAGACTGACTGGTTTCTATGCGATGAGGACCAATTGGCAATTGCAGATAAACGAGAACGAATACTTGTCAGATTTGGTACTTGTACATTCTCATACCTGCTTACTTTTATCTCATTCTCATTGATGCCCAAGTGTTGATGGTAGTAGAAAACAGCACTTATTCATTTAATAGGCATCCTGGTCCTGGGTTGGATGATTCATTTTCCCTTTCTATGTCTCGCCAGTCGCCACCACCATCATTGCTTAGTCATGGGTGTCTAATTTAATCTATGTAATCTTCACCTCTTCTTTAAAACACTCAGTTCTGCCCCTACTCTTAATTTAATTCTGGTCGGTCCCTCTATTCACAGGTAAATTTTCAAGTTTAAAGAATTGCAGCCGATGCAACCCCCGAGTAACACTAGAATTCCTGCTTTTAGCACACTAAGACGTCCTATATACAAATAATTTAAATTCCTATAATGTGGTGGTCCTTGTTCATAAACATTTAGGTTGCTCTGTCTGTCTACTGTTTTTTTTTTTTTAATAAATATAATTGATATTTTTGAAGTTGATTATATTCCATTTGGATGACAATTCATTTCGACATATTTAGAGTATGCCAATATCATTTCTTTATTTATTCAATAATTAGAATATTAATATGTGATTAATATGCTACCATCAATTTTATATATATATATATATAAATATAATACTTTTTGGGCTTTTGTTATTTATTGAGAACTGGAAACGATGTCTTCTGAAGGAGTCTGCTTAACACTGTGATTACTAGCTAAACACATATCTACTATGAAAATACAAATGAAACCCAGAATCTCTGTGCAACAAAAAAAAATTCGATCTTGGAGAATATTGCTGTTATCTCACTATTCCTTCTTGTTATGATATCTGTGTATGATCCTTCATATTTATATCTTTTTATGAATACTTGCTAGGAATGAAAGCACTTTAAGACGGTGACCCCAAGTGGGGGGGGGGGGGGGGCAGTGGGAACACGTATAATGGAGCATTTTGAAATTCTAGAGCAGATTGGGAAAGTTTCTTTTGGTTCTGCTCTTCTTGTGAGGCATAGACATGAAAACAAGAAGTGAGGACACTTACTGTTTATGTTTTAACATTTAATTTGACAGTTGAACTACGTTCGAGGTGAAATTGCTTGTTTCCTATGTTCAGGTATGTGTTGAAAAAATCTGTCTTGCTTGCCAGACTGATAGGACTTGCACATCTGCCCACCAGGAGGTCAGTGTTTTCATATTATTCTTCATTTTCTGAAAATGAAAACAGCTATATCAAGGTCATTATCTCTTTCCCTACAAGTTTAATGGATTGAAGGAATTTACTTCTCTTATGCTGGGAAATTTCTGAAAAAGGTGAAATTTAAGTGTCATTGTTCGATACTGAAAGATATTTTGTTGTCAATTGATTGTAGATACATAAATGGGAACCATCCATTAAGTCTCATTTGGTGCTTTTGGGAAAAATATTAAGTCTTATATTTGCTTGATGTTTGGATCCTGGTATGGTTCTTCATAAGTACTAACTACTAAAACACATTATGTTCCCTAATGATTTGTAGTTTAAATAATGATGCCTTTATTGTACATCTATCTATAATTTTAGCTTGTAAGATGCTTTCTTCTTTCTTTTAATTCTGCAGATGGAGCTTGTTTCTGAAGTACGGAATCCATTTATTGTAGAGTACAAAGATTCCTGGGTGGAAAGGGTTAGCATCATGTGTGCTTTAATTGTTTTACGTCTAATGAATGAAGCCTTAAGAATTTTTTATTATGACCCCCAAGCATTTTAAGGAACATATGTCCTCATTTATTACTAGTTCTACAATTGACATTTTAGTCTTTTCACTTCCAGGGTTGCCTTGTATGCATTGTCATAGGATGTTGTGAAGGAGGAGACATGTAAGTTATAATTCTTGCTTAATCAGCTATTTGATATATGTTAAAAAGACCGAATAGTCCAAAATTAGATTCTATTGTTGTATGTATTTTTTATTATTGTCATATTATAATTCTATATTGTAGACTGTGTTTCTTTTAATTTTTTTTTTTTAATTTTTATAATTATAAATATCTGTTAGAGAATATCAACTTGGATATGGAAAAATTTAGAAAGAGAGAAAATAATAGAAAAATTAAAATGACCAAATGGACCTGTGGGGGCCAGTCAATCAACAGGCCCATTAAGGTCAGGATCGTTGGGCCTGTGCCCATCTGAGGATGCATATCCGTTCGAGGAGGCCAAGTCAGGTCATAAGGGTAATTACCGAGGGGGGGTGGTAGTCAATATCACGAAAGTAGAGCTCCGTATTCGTCCGATGACGCCATACTCCTCGGCAGTACGCGTCCGAGGACGATCAGGACGCGGTCTTGTTACAACCGGATCTCGGAATTATGTCACCACTGAAGATGGGATAACAGACCAAGGGTAAGAAAGAAAAGACAAACAAATATCTATAACTATAGCTGCCTCCGCATTAATTACCTTTCAACCAACTCTCCAGCCGCATTAATGTGGAGGTGATACCTAAACAGTAAGGAGGTAGCCTTACAGCTGCCCATAGGAAGTTCTAGGAGGTGCTAGATGGGACAGAAAGAAATCTCTCGAACTCAACCTACATGTGTGTGGTGAGGATGGAACACAGAGGGTGGTATAGAAACTGAAGAAAGAACATGCAAAAAGGGGATCGGAACATAAGAGAAAGAAAGAAGCATAGACTGAGCAAGAAGAACGTGAAAAGCAAAAGAACTGTATCGATTACCAGAAAATAACCGATTGTTGTGCCAGCTCGGCCTTCAATATACGTGAGGGTGAATCTTTTCTTTCCAAAAAAGTTAATCTAGCTCTTAATACCCACGCTCTACAAATTATATTGTTTGGGCCTATTTACGTGCGAACCCAGTACCATTTTGGGTCGTTACAAATTGAGTCCTTACAATTGGCGCCGTCTGTGGGGAGAGCTTGTGTTAACTTAAAGGACTTTCGGTGCAACGTTTTTGATGGAGAAAGTGGGTCCACATCACCACGCGGCGGGACCGCATCAGGAGGATGCCAACCTGCACCAGGCAGAGTCAAGGGGCTCCCAGCATGGTGATCCCCGAAGGAGTCCCGAACGGAGAGAAGGCCATGAGGAGAGTGTACGTACGACTCATACCACTAGAAGCCACTCTCGTGGGAAGAGTCTCGTCTCCCACGCAAAGCATGATGGGAATCTGCAATGTGAGATTGCCGATTTGAAGAGAGAGTTGCGCCATGCATGGCGGGAGTGCTCCCCTCCTTGCTCCGAACTATCATCTGAGGAGTCGGATGGAGCTAGTTATAGGCGGAGATCGAGAACTCCGCCAAGCGAGACTTTCTCCTATGAGGAGGAGCACCGCCATTGACGTAAGTGTAGAAGTCCACATAGCAGGGGCTTGGGTAACGATGCCATGAACAAAGCCTTGAGTCAAATTTCCAAGTTGCCCTTTACGAGAAACATAGATAATGCGATTCATCCTCGGCGATTCCATCAGCCTACGTTCTCTCTGTATGATGGCCGGTCAGACCTGGTAGAACATGTAAGCTATTTTAGCCAGAAAATGGCTATCTACTCCAGGGACGAGGCTTTGATGTGCAATGTTTTTCCATCGAGTTTGGGTCCGATGGCGATGAGGTGGTTCAACGGCTTAAGTGCCAATTCTATTGGATCTTTCAAAACACTGACCCGGGCTTTTAGTGCTCGCTTTATTACATGCAGCAGGACTCCTCGGCCTTTGGGATCTTTGCTAGCTCTGTCTATGCGAGAGGGCGAGACTCTCAAGAATTACTCGGATAGGTACTGGGAAATTTTTAATGAAATAGAGGGAAAGAACGATGGTGTGGCTATAACCACTTTCAAAGCTGGCCTCCCAGCTGATCACGATTTAAGGAAATCCCTAACAGGTAAACCTGTCACCAGTGTGCACCAACTGATGGACATAATAGATAAGTACAGAAGGGTAGAGGAAGATCAACTTCAGGGAAAAGGAAAGGCCAAAGTGATCCCTCAGGAGAGGAGGGATTTCAGGTCAGACCGTTATAATAGCAGCCGACCCCGGAGGGATTTTGTTGGGCAGTCGGGTTCGGCGGACGCCCAGGTGGTTAATGCAATATTTCGAGAGCCAGTGCAGCAGGTTTTGGAGAAGATAAAGAACGAGCCATTCTTCAAATGGCCGAACAAGATGGCGGGAGAGCCTAGGAAATGCAACCCGAACTTATACTGCCACTATCATCAGGATCATGGGCACACGACGGATAATTGCAGGAATTTATGGGATCACTTGGAACAGTTGGTCCGTGAAGGGAAATTAAAACAACTCTTGCATCATTCCAGTGGAAGGGCGAGCCAAGCAGGTTCAAAGGTGCGTGGGGACGCTTCATCAAGACTCCCTCTAGGTACGATTAACGTCATCTTTGCTGCCCCGGGAAGGACTAGGTCTTGCCCTTCCAGGGTATTGTCGGTGTTCTGATCCCCGGTTGAGGATCATTCCCAAGCATTGAAGAGAGTCAGGGTGCGTGTCCCCCTGATTCTGGGCTTTTCAGATGAGGACATGGTTGGGACCATACAACCCCATGAGGATGCTTTGGTGGTAACGTTGAGAATTGACGGGTACGATGTCGGAAGGGTGATGGTTGATCAGGGTAGCGCTGTGGATGTAATGTATCCAGACTTGTACAAGGGGCTAGGTTTGAAGCCAGAGGACTTAACAACCTATAACTCTCCTCTAGTAAGTTTTGAGGGAAGGATGGTCACTCCCAAAGGACTGATCAGGCTGCCTGTGCAAGCATGTACGGATGTGGTGGAGGTGAACTTTATTGTCGTAGATGTTTTTTCTCCGTACACGGCTATTATGGGCAGACCTTGGCTTCACACCCTTAAAGCGGTCTCGTCTACTCTGCATCAGAAGGTGAAGTACCCATCCGGAGACCAAGTGTTGGAAATAGTAGGGAGTCAAGCGACTACTAGGCAATGCCCAGTAGCGGTTATACAGCATCGGCCAGAGGCAGAAACCTCGGCTACGGCCGACAATGAGTTATAACAATTAAAGTCCCCAATATCAGGCTTGGACATACCAGCCGATGGGGGTAGAGTGTGAAGATCTGGAGAAGGTAGTTGTTGCTGGCAATCCGGAAAAATTCTTCCAGGTTGGGGATAAATTGCCTTTGCAAGAGAAGGTGAGGTTGCTGGAATTCCTCCGAGCCAATGTGGACGTTTTCGCATGGAACCCGTATGAAGCCCCAGGGGTGGACCCGAATTTCATTTGTCATCGACTCAACGTGAATCCCGCCGTTATGCCTAGGAGCCAACCTCCTTGGCGACCATCGAAGGAACACGCCGAGGCGGTTAGAAGTGAGGTTGCCAAGCTCAAACAGGTTGGGGCTATCAAGGAAGTTTTTTATCCTCAATGGTTGGCCAATATGGTGGTAGTATAAAAGAAGACTGGAAAATGGCGGGTGTGCGTCAACTTCACGGATCTCAATAAGGCTTGCCCCAAGAATCCATTTCCCATGCCGAAGATCGACCAATTGGTGGATGCGACCGTGGGTCACCCTAGGATGAGTTTCTTGGATGCCTTCCAAGGGTATCACCAAATACCGCTGGCCGCCGACGATTAGGAAAAGACTGCTTTTGTAACCCCGATTGGGAACTACCATTACAAGGTGACGCCCTTCGGCTTGAAAAACGCTGGATCTACCTACCAACACATGATGACGAAAATGTTTGAACCGCAACTGGGTAGAAGTATTGAAGTTTATATCGATGATATGGTTGTGAAAAGTAAAGTGGCGTCCGAACATGTGGAAGACCTCACGAGTATCTTCGGGATACTGAAAAAACATAAGTTACGCTTGAATGCTTCAAAGTGCTCCTTTGGTGTAGGTTCCGGGAAGTTCTTGGGGTACATGGTGACCCATAGAGGAATTGAGGTGAACCCAGAACAGATTATGGCCATTAACGATTTGCAAGTACCTTGGAATCCAAAAGAAGTGCAGAAATTGACTGGAATGACTGCTGCGTTGAATCGGTTCATCTCCAGGTCGGCTGAGAGGTGTCGTCCTTTTTTCCGCCTATTGCATAAGTGGCAAGGATTTGAATGGATCGTGGAGTGTGCTGTAGCGTTCCAGCAGTTGAAAGAATACCTGTCCAGGCCACCTATCATTTCTAGCCCTGAGGTGGATGAGGTGTTGTTTGCTTATCTGGCGGTTGCCCCTCATGCAGTTAGTTTCGTCTTGATACAAGAAGACAATGGCGTCCAAATGCCAGTTTATTATGTAAGTAAATCCCTCCATGAGGCCGAGGTGAGATATTTGTCATTAGAAAAGGCCATATTGGCGGTGGTCCATGCAACACACAAACTTCTGCACTACTTTCAGGCCCATACCGTGGTTATATTGACCTAACTACCTCTTAAGTCCATACTCAGAAGTGCTGACTACACCGGAAGAATTGCTAAGTGGGGCACGATTCTGGGTGCTTTCGATATCAAATACATGCCTCGCATCTCTGTGAAAGGTCAAGTCCTTGCCGATCTGGTGGCTGAGTTTGCCGAATGCCAAGAAGAAGTTAATGTGAATCAAGGTCACATGGATGAAAAATCGGTTGGCCTAATATCCGCACAAGGTGGGTCCTTTTGGAGGGTGTACGTGGATGGGGCCACAAACCAACGACGAGCAGGATTGGGATTGGTGTTGATATCCCTCGAGGAGGTCATCATCGAGAAGTCGTTAAGATTAGGGTTCTCGGCTACTAACAACGAATCAGAATACGAAGCTTTGATAATGGGAATGAGTATGGTCCGAAAAATGGGTGGAAAGCAATGAAATTATTCTCAGACTCGAGATTGGTAGTCGGTCAGGTGAGAGGAGAGCTGGAGGCCCGAGACCTAAGGATGCAAGGGTATCTGGACCGGGTTAGGCGTATGCAAACAAAGTTTGAGTCTTTCGACTTATTGCATATTCCTCGAGGTGAAAATACCCACGCTGATTCCTTGGCAACCCTTGCCACCTCCTCAGTACGAAATTTTCCTCGGGTGATTATCGTCGAAGACCTGTGTACCCCCACCTCACCAGAAAAGGAGGTTTGCCAAATCAATCAAACCAGTCTGTCGCCAAACTGGATGGATCCCATATTAAAATTTCTTGAAAGTGACATATTGCTCGAAGATAAGGTGGAAGCTGAGAAAATATGAAGGAAAGCTTCTCGGTACTGGTTATTTGAAGATAAAAAGTTATACAAATGGTCCTTCTCTGGGCCATACTTGCTCTGTGTGCCTCCTGAGACAGCAGAGTCAATCCTGGAAGAATTGCATGAGGGCATTTGTGGGAGCCATACAGGAGGAAGGTCTCTATCATGTCGAGCCATCACACAAGGATATTGGTGGCCAAATATGCGGAAGGAAGCGCAGGAGTACGTTAGAAAATGCGATTAGTGTCAAAGATATGCTCCAAATATCCATCAACCGGGAGGAGTTCTTAACCCTCTCTTTAGCCCTTGGCTTTTTGCCCAATGGGGGCTGGACATTGCCGGTCCTTTTCCCAAAGCCATAGGAAACAAGAAGTACCTGCTGGTTGGCACAGACTACTTCACTAAATGGGTCGAGGCTGAGCCCTTGGTGAACATCAGAGATGTAGATGTGAAGAAGTTTATTTGGAGGAACATTGTTACGCGATTTGGAATTCCCCGCACTCTTGTCTCAGATAATGGACTCCAATTTGATAGCAATGCCTTTAGGGAATATTGTTCAGAACTGGGTATAAGAAACAGATATTCCACTCCGGCTTATCCACAAGGCAATGGGTAGGCTGAAGTTGTTAACAAAGTAATAGTCAATGGGCTTAAGAAGAGACTGGATGACGCGAAAGGAAAGTGGGTGGAAGAATTGCCACATGTGCTTTGGACGTATCAGACAACACCCCGACGTTCAACAGGGGAAACTCCCTTTTCCATGACCTATGGGGCCGAGGCCGTCATTCCCCTAGAAACTGGATTCCCAACGTTAAGGACCAGTACATTCTCTTCGGATAGTAATGATGCGATGTTGGAGAAAAGTTTGAACCTGATTGAAGAACGAAGGGAGAGCGCGATGGTTCAACTAGCTTACTACCAACATAAACTCAAGCAGGGTTATGATAGTAATGTGAAGATGAGGCCGTTAGCCGTAGGAGATTTGGTGCTGAGGAAAGTTCTGGGGGCCACCAAGAATCCAAATTGGGGAAAACTGGGACCTAATTGGGAAGGGCCATATCGGATCAATTCTGTAGCGGGAATAAGAGCCTATTATCTAGAAGACTTAGATGAAAAAGCTGTACTTCATCCTTGGAATGTAAATAATCTTAAGAGGTATTATTATTAATAAAAGTATTTCAATTCAAATATTTCTTTTAATTTACATCAACCATGCATCCTGTGTTCCTGCGTCCTATGATGTATATTGAAATGTTTAACAGAAACTAAGTTATGTTAGGTCCTCGGACCGCAAACTTGGTGGAAATTAACGTCCTATGATGTATATTGAAATATTAAACAAAAACTAAGTTATGTCAGGTCCTCAGACCGCAAACTTGGTGAAAATTAACGTCCTATGATGTATATTGAAATGTTAAACAGAAACTAAGTTATGTCAGGTCCTCGGACCGCAAACTTGGTGGAAATTAATGTCCTATGATGTATATTGAAATGTTAAACAGAAACTAAGTTATGTCAGGTCCTTGGACCGCAAACTTGATAGAAATTAACGTCCTATGATGTATATTGAAATGTTGAACAGTAACTGAGTTGTGATAAATCTTTTGATCACAACCTTAATGGGAAGCAATGCCTTGTAACACTCATTGGGGAATTAAAGAGAGATCTATGGACGTAAGTTGGCGTACAATCAAGGTACTGAAGGCATGATTTTATTTAGTTTATGAACTTTCATAAAGAATTGCAATTGATTGGAAAGAATACGTGCATATCTAAAACGTCTCCCTAAGACCCTGTTGTATTAATGCTTATTGCCTATTGCTAATTATCAATTGACGACATGTGTGAGTAAAATTGCCCCATACAAGCAAAGGGTAGTTGAAATAAACCTATCCAAATTACAATAATACAATGAATGAGTACAAAAATAACATAAAGCAGTAAGAGCGATAAGAAAATGAGCAAGGAAGTCCCCTACTAAATGTCTAGTTAAACTACAAAACAAGTTCTACTTTTTCAATTTCAATTGGATCTTTGGGTTCTGATCGGCGGATATGTCTGCCTCTGAAGTGGTGATTCCCTCTTTGGCTTTGGTAACACCCCCAGTTGGTAAAACTGTGGAGTCCAAATCTTGTTGAAAACCTTAGGAGGCCGTCTCTGCCTTCGAAGCGGTGGTGGTCTTGTCTGGGGAAGCTCCTGGAGGGGCAAGTCCCCCTTTAGCTAATTCCGACTGGCCAAAGGGAGGAAAACTGTGAGGCAAAACCTCCTCGTTGAGATTAATAATTGAAGAAGGAGCATCAGCCTGATGGGGTAGAAGAACTGAGGGGTGGATCACCTCGGGATAGAGTACGTTCTCTGGTTTATGTAACTCAGATGAGGTTTCAACCCCAACACGGTTAAAAGCCTCACTCCAAGTTCTTGCGTAGTAGATACGGCATACCTCCGGAACCTCGGCTCTCAAAGCCTTCTCAGTTTTAGCTATACCAACCTCGTAGCCTCTCTGCTCAGTTTTGTTCATTGCCTGTTTGGCATCGATTTTTACTTTCTCGGCTTGCTCCTTGGACTTTTCAGCTTGCTCCCTTAGTTTTTGAGTTTCCTCCAGGTGCTTCCTAAGAACTAGGACTTGCTCCTGAGTCTTCTTTAGTTCGGCATTCGCCTCATGTAGAAGTTTCCCTTGGTCCTCGGCCTTCTTTTGGTAGCCTTCTAATGCCAACTCGATGCTCTTGCGAGCTTGCTCTTCGACCTGTAACTTTTTCCTTGCATCGGCCAAGCCTTGTTCAAATTTGGACAAGGTCTGTACAGCCGTTGTCCATCTTTTTCTTTCATCATCTAGCTGATCGGAATAGGCGTTGAGCATCTCATCTAGCTTGAAAGTATTTTGGATGATCTGTAGGAAAAAGGTTAGCACTATAGTCAATGAAAAGTGCATATTGGTGAGTAACTGTCACAGAATGAAAAAGATAAAAGTTAGCTCCTTACCATGCCCAAATATCGTTTGTTGTTAAGGACGAGTTCATTCTTCCTCATATTCTTTATTTCGGCCATATCTTTTGGGAACAATAAGGCTTCCTCTATGGCCGAGGCTACGTGACACCCTATGCCGCCGTTAAAGTCCCTTATAGATGCATCATCTCGCAGGGGCTCCCCACCGTGCATAGGTGCTGGCAACCATGCTTGTGGTTGAGGATGTTGGGAATCAGATTTCTCTTGGCCCCGCGCGGCTTGGTGTTTGGTTTTCTGCTGCTTTGCAGCTCGTTGGGCATCCTCCTCGCGAGTTGGACGAGACTTGCTCGTGTCTGCCACCTCCTTGCCCTTCTGTTCCCTGCGCCTTTTCTGCTCGGCAGCGTTAGGAAGCGCTGGCTGTGGTGATGGCCGAGGAGGTTGATGAGGAGCAGGAGGAGGAGACCTAGTAGGAAGAGATGAAGCCTGGGATGGTATTGATTTTGCAGGCACACTCTTTCCCGGCTGACCTTCCATCAGCTCCAGCAAGCTTTTCTGGGGTTTTCTTTGTATCCCCATCTCGTCAGGATCTTCCTCGGGGCTTATGAGTTGATCAAAAATCCCGAAATCATCCAAGGACTCAGAGACTGCTACAACCTCTTCCTCGCCTTTCTCCTTTTCCTTTCTCCCTTTTATTTCCTTTTCCTTGAGGGTAGGTAGGGATGAAGAAGTTCCTGCCGAGATGCTGGCTACGAAAAGAGGCTCTGTGCGAGATGTGTACTGGGGAAGTAGAATACCTTCTGGAACAATGAACCCTTCATAGGCAACACTGATATGGTGAAGCCGAGGATTGCGGGCTCTAATCACGCACTTCGGCGCTTGAAAAGCAAAAGAAAGGGGGGTATAGCCGAGAATTAAGTGTGCTGCCCGGAGCTGATCGTCAGCCTCGTTCACGTATTTTTCGGCTTTCAGTAACTTATCCAAGTTCGCCTTATTGACTAACTTAAGATTGGGCTTTGTGTAGCGTCTATCTGCAAAACCGTTGAGTCGAGAGTGAAAATTGTTGGAGACAAAAATAATTAAAAAGAAAAAAGTAAACGAAATGTGCTCGCGAACTAAATATTATAGATCTATGACTACGCGCCCACCTGGTGTTCCCTCTACTGTCGAGCAAGGTAGACCATCGTGCCATTCCCCAGAGAAAATAAGGAAATCCTCCTTTAGGTTCTTGTTTGAAGTGGGAAGGCACTGAATCAGCCTTATCTCAGGATATCTCGACTTGAGATAATACCCCTGACCGGTTAAGTGATGGAGGTTGTACACCTAATTCACATTATGATGGGTTAACTTTAGGTCCATTCTCTTATTCAAAGTGTCTATACTTCCCAGGACCCTAAATATGTTTGGAGCACACTGGGTGGAGGATAGCCTAAAGAAGTTGAGGTAACTCCTAGTGATACTACCCATGGGGATAGTCATCCCGCCTTCTATAAAGGCAATCATGGGAATAACTACTTCCCCAGTTTGTCTGGCATCAGCCCATTCCCCTTGGACTGCGTACCTCATTCCTACCGTTGAGGGGATTTTATACTTAGAGCGAAAATTTCTAATACCTTCTTCGGATTCAACGAGACATCGAAATGAATTCTTTTATTTCCCCATTTTTCTAAAAGACTTAGCAGAAAAGACTGTTGGGTTTGAAATAAAAGTGGTAAAAACTTCGAGAAGACTTACAGGTTCAAAGGAAGGACCTCAGACAAAATACGATTATTTGTAGTCGCCAGGAAAATAACGAAAATAGAGAAAGGCAGGTTCAATTTATGAACTCTGGAACCACGTAATCATCGAAGGTAAGGTATAGGGTTAATTTGAGAACGCCTTTATAGTCATATGAGGATTGTGAACGGTAAAGTTCCCGCTCACAAAACAAGAGAGGCCCTCTGCCGTTTGATTTAAATCTCACCGTTGAACGTGGGAGACAAGGGCGTTGCCAAAATTTAATGCTGCCAAAATCGGGATGCTGAAGCGTCAGGGGCATGCCCCAAAACACGCATAGGTACAGGCTTATGACGTCAAAATCCACCTTCTCTCCCGAGGAGTCGAAAAGTAGGATTTTGAGGGGCTATTGTGAGGGCTAGTCAATCAACAGGCCCATTAAGGTTAGGATCGTTGGGCCTGTGGCCCATCCGAGGAGGCCAAGTCAGGTCATAAGGGTAATTACCGAGGGGCGATGGTAGTCAATATCACGAAAGTAGAGTTCCGTATTCGTCCGAGGACGCCATACTCCTCGGCAGTACGCGTCCGAGGACGATCAGGACGCGGTCTTGTTACAACCGGATCTCGGAATTATGTCACCACTGAAGATGGGATAACAGACCAAGGGTAAGAAAGAAAAGGCAAACAAATATCTATAACTACAGCTGCCTCCGCATTAATTACCTCTCAACCAACTCTCTGGCCGCATTAATGTGGAGGTGATACCTAAACAGTAAGGAGGCAGCCTTACAGCTGCCCATAGGAAGTTCTAGGAGGTGCTAGATGGGACAGAAAGAAATCCCCTGAACCCAACCTACACGTGTGTGGTGAGGATGGAACACAGAGGGTGGTATATAAACTGAAAAAAGAACATGCAAAAAGGGGATCAGAACATAAGAGAAAGAAAGAAGCATAGACTGAGCAAGAAGAACGTGAAAAGCAAAAGAACTGTATCGATTACCAGAAAAGAACCGATTGTTGTGCCAGCTCGGCCTTCAATATACGTGAGGGTGAATCTTTTCGTTCCAAAAAAGTTAATCTAGCTCTTAATACCTACGCTCTACAAATTATATTGTTTGTGCCTATTTACGTGCGAACCCAATACCATTTTGGGTCGTTACAAATTGAGTCCTTACAGGACCAAAGTTAGATTATATTGTTTTACATATTATTTTATTATTTTCATATTATAATTCTGTATTGTAGATCGTGTTTCTCTTTTTAATTTTTTATAGTTATAAATATCTATTATAAAATATCAACTTAGATACGGAAAAATTTAGAAAGTGAGAAAATAATAGAAAAAATAATTGAATTGCAGATAAGATCTCTTCATAATTTTATTATTAGTAATATAAAAAATACAATGACAAGTTTGTATTAAAAAAAAAAAAAAACCAAAAGAACAAGAAAATTATAAAAATAATTAGAAAATAATGAAATAATACAATAAAAAGATAGCAATGAAATTAATTATACTGATGTTCACATATGCATTATAACAATTTTTTTTTTTTTTTTTTTTTTAGTGCGAGTATTATAACAATTCTTGATTATATAGAAAGACTACATTATTTTGTAAATGCATGTATCACTAACAAAATATAAAAAATACAATGACAAGCTTGTATTAAAAAAACCCAAAAGAATAAGAAAATTATAAAAATAATTAGAAAATAATGAAATAATACAATAATAAGATAGCAATGAAATTAATTATACTGATGTTCAAATATGTATTATAACAATTCTTAATTATATAAAAAGACTACATTATTTTGTAAATGCATGTATCACTAACAGAATTTTACTAGCACTATTTGTTAGTGTTGTTTAAGCAAAAATAAGTTTTTCAAATTTAAAATTGACAAATTCCCATTTAAGATAGATTTTGTCACAAAAAGATTTAGTCAATTAGTCATATTATCAACCAATAAGAAAATGTTTACAAAACCAAAATATAACAAGTTAATTAGTAGTTTTGTGTCTCAAAAAACAAGAAGAACGGATTTTAAATGAAAAAAATATTAATTTAAAAAATTAAATTAATATTATTTAATTAATATTTAAATACTTTAAAAAAACATTTTAAGCCAAAGTGTATTAAGTCGATCATAGTTCTATTTTTTAATCTGAGAGTTAAAAAAAACAATTAAAACCATTTTTATTGTTCTTGACATACTGGGGTCTATGATATAATAAATATCACTCATAAAAAATTTGTGTCATGGTTTTACTACATAGGGTAAAAGAAATAAGTTAATCAAGTAATTTGTGAGCAAGCTCGAGCTTGTTTAACAAGAAAATGATCCAAATTTGAATATGTAATTTTGTTTGATAATAAGCTTGAACTCGGCTTGTGTTTGAAATAAAAATAAACTTCTAATATCTGGCTCAGATTGGCTCATTTATAGTTCTACTTGTAACATCTCTTATAAAAGATATCTTGACACCACCTGCCCCCCCCATTCTTAATCCTTTCTCTCCCATTCCTTTTTTCCTTCTCACTCTCCTTAGTCAGTTAGTCCTTTACTCATTTTCCATTTGTGTCAAAAAATAATGTAATCTATAACGATTTAGCCTCAACTGTATAGATATTGTCCGCTTTGAGTCCCATACCCCTCATAGTTTTGTTCTCTCCCAAAGCACATTACAGTGGGGAAAAAGCCTCTACACATTGGAGGGAGGTCACTCCTTATAAACACATCCCCATGTGCTTCCCTAGGCGATGTGGGATTCCAAGACCTCACTTTTGGGTCTCTACAATCCACCCCCCTTACAGGCACACACATCCTTGCGTGTGGGGTCCATATTTTTGGCTAGGGCATGACTCTCACGGTTTTGTTCTTCCCTAAAGCACACAACAATGGGAGAAAAGACCTCTACACATTAGAGGGAGGTTGCTCCTTATGAGCACATCCCCATGTACTTCCCTACAATCCATCTCCCTTATGGGCACGGCTCTGATACCATCTGTAACGACTCCGTCCCAACTATGTAGATTTTTTCCATTTTGGAGCTCATATTCCTCATGGTTTTGTTCTCCCTAAAACACACAGCAGTGGTAGAAAAGATCTCTACACATTAAAGGGAGGTCACTCCTTATAAGCACATCCCTATGTGTTTCTCTAGGCGATGTGGAATTCTATGGATTGCAAGACCCCACTTTTAGGTCTTTACAATAAATAATGTGAGGAACATCTCAGGGTTATGACTAGTCATAGAGTGTTATGACTAGTCATAGAGTTGAAGTAAACAATGGGAGGTAGCTAGCTTGGTTTAGCTATGAAGAATCAATTCATGTGATATAAAATTGATTTTACACAACCAGAAAACTATTAAAACCATGACTTCTTATAATAAATAGTTTTGTGCAATAAACACAGCCCTTCTTGGCCGTTCTGGGAATTTTTGAGGGTGTTCATTAAGAAATTTAAATTATACACAATCTAATATAAAGAGAATTTTATATATTGACCAAAAAAAAAAAAAAAAAAAAAACCCAAATACATAAAGTCTTACAATTTTCTTCTATGAGTTTTCTTATTTTGAAAACGTTGCATGATAGTTTCATTATCAATGCTGTGAGTTACATCTCTTTAAAAATATATATATATATATATATATTTTTTTTTTTTGGTAAAGGCCTATTATATTTTTAATGGTACAAAAGTTTAAGGATAAAATTTGGTTACAAATTTAGTTATAACCTTAGGTTACATCTCTCACTAAATAAACTAACATGACTACATATTTTGAAAATTTAATCGTTAAAGTGCATGTTATTTATGCTCTTAAAACATATCAAATTTCATGCCAATTAGATGTTATTTACTATTTGATCGATAATCTTATTTTTTATGTGTAATTTTAGATTACAATAGCTTAAAATTTAAACATTTTATTGATAAAATAGCTATTGATCTTTGATCTTTTAGAAATTTTGCAAGCATGAAGGATATAAGAAGAAAATGTAATTTAATGATAGATTTGTCAAAATTCACATTTAATAAAAAATACTGAGTTGAGTTATAACTTTAGTTTACAACCAAGTTTGTTACCAAATTTTATCCAAAGTTTTATTATGTTGGGCTTAAGAAAATTTAGGGAGGTCACAATTTTTTTTTTTTTTTTTAAAGAGTAAAAAAATCATAAATTTTTAAAATTTATATATAATAATAATTATTTTTCCAGGTCACGTGGTCGTGTGACCACCCTGCCTTCAAAGGGGAGCCGCCCTTGCCTTCATATAATGAAGTCCACAACATCCTTCAGTACATGTATTGCTTACTATAAGCATTTGGTAGTACGCAGTCAGAAAAAATTCTGCAAAACCTTGAGTCTTTCCATCATTATTCCCCTTCCGCCACGTGAGCTACACGTTTGGTTTCATCCAACACCTAGATTGTGCAGATACAGAAATTCGAAGGTCAGAGAGTGCATCTTCCACTTTATTGCCTGTCATAGTTCTTGAGTGAGAATCAGGATGTTTCAAACCAGTTTTATTGCCTTTTTTCAAAGTAAACTGATTCTTTAATAGTTTTGATAACAGAGGAAAAGAAAATTCATACAGAGACCAGTATATAAAATAAAAAATCATAATAAGGAATGAGAGAGAAAGGAAGCAAAATACAAAATAAAATTCTTGAAGATGAAAATTGGAATTTGGAAAAGAATGAGAAGAAAGGAAGAGAAAAGAAAAGAATAGATTGCTTTCTTCATTCCATATCAAGCTTAAGCTTCAATCTCTCCTTCATTCACTCATCTGCTCCTATATTTAAGAAGGTTAGTCTGTCCTTACAAAGGTAACCTGCAAATCATAAAGCAATCCTTGTTAGAGGATGCGAAAGACATAAATTTCTGACTCTTGAATTGATTCACAACATACGAGTTCATTATTTTCTCTAATTGGGTATCTCTAAAATTTCCCAAAATGTGGTTCCTTATTCCAGTGGCAGGGATCGTCGGTGTGGCGACTTATGCTATCATACAATTCTTTTCGGTATGAAATTCATATTTCTTGTTATCAATTCAGCAGTATGAACAAACCTATTTTTGTACTTACATACCACATAACTTTCTTAGACTTAGTTTCTATCATTTAAGTTTTTCCATATCCAAAGTCTAAAAGCTAACCGGTGAGTAATAATAGATTACATAGTTCCTCATTCTATATTGATTGTCATCAGCTTTTGACCATCTAGGATGCTATTTATAAAAACAAAACAAAACAGAACCATCTAGGATGATAGCGTGGATAATTGTATATAGACTAATTATATTGATTTTACATCAACAATAAGCATTATTCAAAACTTTGAAAGGTCAGTTACAGATATTCAATAGACTAGTGAGGCTCAACTTATGTATTTTTTATCTTCATTCTAATCTATATGAAGTCATGTTTTTTTTTTTTTTTTTGGTTTAACATGCTCATAAATTTTGCTTTTTCAAAAAAATAAAACCCAACAAAATCAATTTGGCAAAAACAATAATACTAATAATAATATTTGATAAAAAAAAAAAAAACCACCAAAATGGCAATAAAATTCTTAGCTAGCCCATTCCCCAGCATTGCCCTCCAAATATTAACGAAACGCTAATTCTCCTTTAACAAATTCCAAATCACCTCTCTCTCTCTCTCTCTCTCTCTCTATATATATATATATATACATACATACAAATCCTCTATAATGTATTTTTTTTTATCTTCATTCTAATCTATATGAAGTCATGTTCTTTTTTTTTTTTTGGTTTAACATGCTCATAAATTTTGCTTTTTCAAAAAAATAAAACCCAACAAAATCAATTTGGCAAAATAACAATAATACTAATAATAATATATTTGATAAAACAAAAAAAACCACCAAAATGGCAATAAAATTCTTAGCTAGCCCATTCCCCAACCCATTGCCCTCCAAATATTAAAGAAACGCTAATTCTCCTTTAACAAATTCAAATCACCTCTCTCTCTCTCTCTCTCTCTCTTTATATATATATATATACATATACATACATACAAATCCTCTATAACCCTTTCCCCCACCCCCCCTCCACCCCAAAAAAAATGTTCACTGGTGTAACACATCAAATACTTCCAAGCATTTAATCACTACCCAACACTTGAGCAAGTAGGTCCCATCTCCACACTTGCAAATCCCAAATAAAGTTCCTAAATATATTCCCTTAGTTCCCATGCATTTTGCTCCATTGATGCCTTATTGTGAACTTTTGTAGCCGGATGAGGAAAGAAAGCAAAAGAGGAGAATAGAGGAGGAGAATGAAAGAAAGAGAAGAGAAGAGGAAGAGAATGCAAGAAGGAGAAGGGAAGAGGAGAATGAAAGAAAGAGAAGAGAAGAGGAAGAGAATGCAAGAAGGAGAAGGGAAGAGGAAGAGAATGCAAGAAGGAGAAGGGAAGAGGAGAATGAAAGAAGGAGAAGAGAAGAGGAGGAGAATGAAAGAAGGAGAAGGGAAGAGGAGGATGCAAGAAGGAGAAGAGAAGAAGAGGAGAATGAAAGAAGGAGAAAAGAGGAGGAGGATGCAAAGGAGAAATTTGAATCTCACAAAAAAAGGATGGAGCAATTAAAAGGGCAACCTCGGCTTCCGAAATTTGCTGACCCGAAACGCTACGACATATGGCTAAAACCAGACCTGAGCACATGCAAATTTGCAGGGTCTGTGGCTATTGAGCTCAACATCGCGGCAGATACTTGCTTCATTGTCCTCAATGCTGCTGAACTCTCCATTGATATCGCCTCCATATCTTTCACTCATCACCTAGCTGCTACAGACGCTTCTAATTCTAACCAGGTCATAGTTATCTAACCTATCTTATCTTTCTATAACCCTAACTACTTTACTTTTAAAGTTAGTTTAAACTAATATAACTGCTTTAACTTATATATAAAGTTTCTAAAAATGTCTTGTTAAACTTTAGTTTAGTGCTTTCCTTGCTTTATTGATGCGGTTGATGTTGTTGAGCTCTAGCTTATTAAGTTGATCAAAGAAATAATCAACCTTTTTATGATTTGGATACAAGAATGACTTACTGAATTTACATTTATCATGCCAAACCAAACGCCATGTCATTTAAAAATAAAATGCTGAATGAATAAATGAATTAATTTTTGGACTTGGGCAGGTGTTGAAGCCTTTATATGTTGATGTGGTTGAAGAGGATGAGATTTTGGTTTTGGACTTTTCTGACACACTTCCCATTGGGAATGGACTTCTCACCATCTCTTTTAAAGGAACTTTGAATGACAAAATGAAGGGCTTCTATAGAAGGTACAATACCCGAGTGATGCTTGTTACGGTATTACTACAAATTTTATTACATAACTCTCTTTATAAACTATCAGGGTGTGTGTGTGAACTTTTAAGCTTAACATAAAAATGAAAATGCTAAACCTACTGTTGGAATATTATTCACAAGTGAGTAGTACCACAATTGGTGAAGTAGTGAAGTTCACATTGGATACTATTGACAAGTGTGAATAGTTAAATGTTAATATAAAATAATTGGACTCATACTCATTGGCTTAAGTTTTTAGGTTAAGGGGTGTCCCCATATGATATATTTAAAAAAAAAAAGTGCTTTCAAATATGCCTAGAATGATTAAAAATTTATTTTCAATGATGGGTGAGATTATCAGGCAGGCCTTTGACCATAGCATTTAAAGATTTAAGTTGATGTATATACTCTCTTTAATGGGATTGAACCCATGAGTTCACCCTTCTCTATCTACTTATAAATGGAGCTAAATGTCTTCTGTTTTCTGCTAAATGAAAATTTTACTAGTAATGTGTATATTTAAGTTGTTATTCTGCTTTCTAGTACATACGAGCACAATGGTGAGAAGAAGAATATGGCAGTTACACAGTTTGAACCAGCCAATGCAAGGCGATGCTTTCCGTGTTGGGATGAACCTGCTTGCAAGGTGTCACATCTCTCTCTCATGGTTAATTTAAGATCTTGTGCTTCTTCTCTTCTTTTGCTGAAATCACATTTTATATCCGACTGCATTTCATGCTGCAATTAGAAGCTAGTGTACCTCTCATGAAGCTAGTGTTTTGTTTATTGTGACTAAGTTATTTTTGGTTTGGAAGTAGATTTGCTTGATTCTATTTCAAATGAATGCAAACAAAAGCTTATTAGGCTCTTATTATTGGGCATTGCAGGCTATGTTCAAAATCACATTGGATGTGCCATCACAACTAGTAGCTCTTTCCAACATGCCAATTATTGAAGAAAAAGTGGAGGGGGATCTGAAGACAGTTTCATATCAAGAATCACCCATCATGTCTACATATTTGGTGGCAATTGTTGTTGGTTTATTTGATTATGTGGAAAATCTTACGTCTGATGGTAAAAAAAAATACAATGTTCACTGTTTCTTGTGTATTATGATCCTTGTTCTTGATAGTGTAATCTTACATCACTTTACAGGAGTGAAAGTTCGACTATACTGTCAGGTTGGTAAAGTAAATGAAGGGAAATTTGCATTGGATGTTTCTGTTAGGACACTTGAATTTTACAAAGAGTAAGTTTTACTGTGAATCACCACCAAACCATTGATCACGAGACACAGTATACAAGTCTTTTGGTGCTTATGTTGTATTATTTGAAATTCCAATTAACCAAAATAATATTGGCAGATACTTTGCAGTGCCTTACTTTCTTCCTAAATTGGATATGGTTGCAATTCCTGATTTTGCTTTTGGGGCCATGGAGAATTATGGTTTGGTTACATGCTGTGAAACAGTTTTGCTCTTTGACAATCAGCACTCTGCAGCTGCTCATGAGCAGAGGGTAATATGAATGTTGTGAATATTGCTCTTTTTGTTAGAATTTTGTTTGGCTAATATAGTTTGGAGCTATTGTTTTAATAACACTAGACAAAATGTTTTATTATTATTTTTCTCTAGCTTGCGATTGTCGTAGCTCATCAATTAGCACATCAGTGGTTTGGCAATCTTGTAACGATGGAATGGTGGACTCATTTGTGGCTGAATGAGGGATTCACAATATGGGTATTTATTGCTTTGTGTTATAATTGATCTAAATTGTTTTATTTAGTTATGTTTTGCACATTAGCCAGTCCTAATTTTTATCGCCAAGTTAAATAACATGTTAATCCTTACGTCATTTATTTTGTTCACTAATTTGAAAATTGTTCACACATATTTTGATTAAATTATTTCCTTCTCATGTAAAGTCATGGTTAACTGTTCGTTTATTTAAAAAATACGTGCTCACATATATAGACTTATATTTTGGGTGATATTGATCAAGTTACTTGATAGATTACTTCTCTTCATTTATGGCTCTATAAGAATAAGGTTCATTAACCTTGTATTTACACATTACTTTTAACCATGAAAAAGACTATTTTTATGACCAACTGAATCAGGCAAAAAACCGATAATTTTATATATCTTATGACTATATCTATAAATTTTTAAAAGAAAGTTAATTTAAAGTATATATTTTATTATATATATACAAGTCAAGCCTCGAGTTCATGAACTACTTGTCCACTAACTTGATAATATGTTTCAACTTGATTTGTTTATCAATCAAGCCTCAAAGGTTGGCTTAAGCCTGTTCATTATTAAAAAAAAAAAAAAAAAAAAAAAAAAACTAACATATACATTTTTTGTTGGAACGTAGCCCAAGCTCTTCGTAAATGGTTCAGTTTTTTACAGCCAGCATGGGTCATGTCTCTATATATTATCCTTAATACACCGCATGCTTTTAAATTATATATCGATTATTTTAATGTGTTCAGGTTAGTTATTTAGCAGTTAATCACTTGTTCCCAGAATGGGAAATGTGGACTCAGTTTCTTAATGACTGTACAGAAGTTCTTAGACTGGATGGGCTTGCAGAGTCCCATCCCATTGAGGTAATTCTGCATGCACTATTTTTTTTTCTTGGTATAATTACTTTTGAGGAGCTATTATTATTACTTTTTTGAGTATATCTCTATATAAGCATACTTTTTTAGGTGGAGATAAATCATGCTAGAGAGATTGAGGAATTTCTTTTTGACACGATAAGTAACAAAAAAGGTGCATCTGTTATCTGGATGCTACAAAGCTATCTTGGTGCTGAATGCTTTCAGGTTGGTTGCTGGATTTTCTTTCTTTTGGTATATGGCTCGTGTCCCAACTAAAAATATTTCTTATTATTCAAGAAACACTTTTCCCTCCACCCCAAATTCACATAAAATTTAAGTCATGGAAACCCTTCATAAATTATGTGATGTAGGAGGCACAAGAAGATTTTTATTTAATATTATTTATGTTTGTAAGTCAATTGTATTTTTATGTTTTAGGTCCTAGAAGTAATAAGGTAATTAGGGTTTCTTACGCCAAGTAGAACTAGGGTTTGGCGATCCTTTACAAGAAAACTATTGTACTCCTTTTGGAGATAGTTGATAGTTTAATGAATGAAAAAATGGCCTTTTGGTTTATTTGGTCTAGCATTGACTCCAATTCCATGTTAGGTGCTGACTTTTAGTGGTTTTCCTGCTTGGTGCTAACTCCAAGCTAAGCCTAGGTGCTGACTCTTAAGTCATATCCTTTTATTTCTTGTCTTCAATAGTATTATTCAAATGTTCTGGTTGTCATGCATCATTATGTCTTTGAGAAAGATAAGAGCAACAGTAACTTTCTAGTTGAAAGTTTTGAATAGGTTACAGAGGTTCTGTTCAAAAATAGTTGGATAGTATGAAACAGGTTTAGGAAGAAATCATTAACGTGATGAATACTATATAACTAATATTTTGAAAAGTGCTCATTTCTATTTATATATAGAAACAATGGTGATACTCATCTAGATAAGAAATACTCTTAGAAAGCTTATCTACTTGATATCTGGTGACATAGCCTTCAGCGTGATTAGCTTCCAGATTCTTTCTTGGCTGCCATGTATTACTTATGTGATTGCAGTTATGGTTTATTCTTTTATGGTCCATCTTTGTCAACCAATCATCTTCTGCAATATATGAGATAATTGCTCAAATCTTTTCATTGGATTAAGAAACTCAATTAGTCAATTTTTGCTCATTTGTAAAATATTTCTTATGTAATTGTATGTCATTTAATTATCTTTTTTCTTGCATCTGTAAATCAGAGGTCACTTGCTTCATATATAAAAAAATTTGCTTGCTCGAATGCAAAGACAGAAGATTTATGGGCTGCATTTGAGGAGGGATCTGGTGAGCCTGTGAACAAGCTCATGAATTCATGGACAAAGCAAAAGGGGTTCCCAGTTGTCTCTGTCAAAGTCAAAGATCAGATATTGGAGTTTGAGCAGGTTTCTTGTGTCTGATCTCTTTCTCCCTTTTTTTTTTTCCTGAAATAACATATCTTAACCCTGATGCATACCGAGTTGTTTCATTTTGTAATGAGTGTCAATAATATTTTGAGAACTTAGTGAGTTCTGACAAATCAATGTAATAATCGCAGTCACAATTTTTGGCAAGTGGTTATCTTGAAGAAGGGCAATGGATCGTTCCAATAACATTATGCTGTGGTTTATATGATGTGCACAAGAATTTTCTACTGCAAACAAAGTCCGACACTCTTGATATGAAAGAGCTCCTGAGTGACGAAAGCAATTTAGCCTCTGCTTGGGTGAAACTTAATTTCAATCAGACTGGTTTCTATAGGGTTAAATATGATGAGGACCTTGCAGCTAAACTCCGATATGCAATAGAGAAAAAATACTTATCTACAATAGACAGATTTGGTAATTTTGATATTTGTACTCATACCTGCAATTATCTTATGATGGTATGTGTTTATGGTAGAAAAGAGCACTTAACTTATTTGTTTAACAGGCATCCTGGATGATTCTTTTGCCCTTTGTATGGCTCGCCAGCAGTCTTTGAATTCATTGCTTACCTTGATGAATGCTTATAGTGGGGAACTTGAATATACTGTGCTGTCCAATTTAATCAATGTATTGTTCACCTCTTGTTTAAGAATTTGTATATTTCAGTTGTGCTCTTAAACCTAGTTCTGATCCCTCAATTCACAGATAAGTTATAAAGTTGAAAGAATTGCAGCTGATGCAAGCCCTGAGTTGCTGGAATTCGTTAAACAATTTTTTATTAGCCTGTTCCTGCGTTCAGCAATGTAAGTTGTCCTATATACAAATAATTGAAATTCCTATGGTGGTCCTTGTTTATAAGTCATTCTGGTTGCTCTGTCTACTGTTTTTATTTTTATATAAGTGATATCTTTGAAGTTGATTTTATTCCATTTGGTTGAGAAAGCCCCATAAGATGTTATCTATTAAGGTACTAGAATTTATGACAATACATTTCCACAAATTTATAGCATGAGTATATCATTTCTTTATATACTGAATAATTTTTATATTCTTTGGTGATTAATATGCTACTATAGATAATATATATATATATATATATATATATATGACATTTTCTGAATTTATTCAACCTTTTTCTTTCTTAAATAGAGTTGCTAACACCAAAATAAAAAGCAGACCGAGGTATTTTATCATTAAATCTAGGAGATAACTGTAAATGTCTCAGAATGTAAAAAGTATGCTTTAAGGAAGAAGAAAAAAATCACTTAAAGGATCGTTGTGATTCCTCTTTCAAGTTTTGATGTGATAGACTCACAAAAATTTACCTCAGGATCTAAGATGCAGATATTTCTTGCATTATTTGACTTATATTTATTTATTTTATTTGGAGATATTCTATTTATGCTTAGTCAAGATAAAATTTTTCATACATACTAATAATTATATTGAATCAACATTAGACATCACGTCTGAAGTTGCATAATATGTATAAAACTTTCCAAGGAATCTTTGACTTGATGGTTACAGACCACTGAGTTATATCAGACCTTAATGCTAATGGAAACCCGGTGTGTATCACTAACCCAAATAATTAGCACTTAAAAACTTTGAGCAAGTCCAAGAGCCTTATTGCTTAGTGGCATTTCTTGCTCATTTTTATTTTCAATCTTCCATTTATTTTGTTCAATGTTTGAATTTCTTTGCAGGAAGCTTGGTTGGGAGCCTAAGAAAGATGAGAGCCATCTAGATGCAATGTTAAGAGGAGAGGTTTGGACTGCCCTTGCTGTGTTTGGATATGATCCAGCACTAAAAGAAGGAAGTAGGCGTTTTCATGCATTCTTGGACGACAGAAATACGCCACTCCTCCATCCCGACATAAGAAAGGTTGGTAAAAAAAAGCATTGGTCAATTACTAGTATTTACCCATCTACAATACCTATCAAGTTTTCTAATGGGCTGTGGTTGCAGGCAGCATATGTGGCTGTCATGCGGAGAGTCAGCAGCTCAAACAAATTTGGTTTTGAATCTCTTTTGAGAGTTTATAGAGAAACTGATTTGAGCCAGGAGAAAACACGCATCCTAAGTAATAACATATCATTGTTTAAAATGTTTCGAAACATTATTTGAATCTCTCTAGTATGTTGGAGACATGTCTATTTTTGTGCTTGTAGGTTCATTAACATCTTCTCCAGATCCCGACATAATTCTTGAAGCTCTCAACTTTTTGTTGTCTTCTGAGGTATAATTGTGAAGGTCAAAATATTTTTCCATACAAGTTAATAAATATTGTCTGATGGACCTTGGAATGTTGATGCTGGCTTTATTTCCCATTTGATCTAGGTTCGTACCCAAGATGCTGTTCTTGGACTCACTGTTAGTAGGGAAGGACGCGAAACAGCTTGGACATGGCTGAAGGTAATACTCCATTAGTGAACATAAAATGCAAAGAGCACATTGCAGTGAAAAAATTCCGATGATCATGTGCATGCTGAATGCATAATATCTGTGTTACACATTGATTAAAATTTTCCTTAAAAATTAAGAGACTGATCTAAGATTTGACATGTGGATTTGAGGAAGACAAAGGAATTTAAGCATATTCAGGGGACAGGGCACTCACCTTCTTTCCCGTAGGAAGAACATGCATTGTGGTGCATCTCATCTATTTATAGCTGATAAAGAGGAAAATAGGGAGATGCTAGACGCATAAATTGATCATTTGGGTTGCTCTGTCGAGAAATGAAGGGGAATTTTAGAATAGCTTCTCAGCTCCCAAACCAACCCCCTTCCCCACCTACCCCCCCCCCCCCCCCCCAAAAAAAAAGTAACTAGTAGACTTTGGGAAGAAGACAAGTTTTTTGAGTATTTGTGAAATCCCATTGGATTGATGAAAACCAGATAACTGAGCTCCAGAGAAGATGAAGTTTCTTAGTGAAAGTAGTGTTAGAATTATGTGCCCTCAAAAACAATACTGTGCATTTTTATTTGATGATAAAATTCTATTTTCACATTCATAATTTTTATAGGTATATTTCATTGTTTAAATGTGGCATGTGATGTCACCTCTGTAGGAAAAATCATGTTAATGGTTAAGGAACCAAAGACAGGGAGTAATGATTTTTCATATATTATTAAATTGTTTTAGGCTGTGGATATTAATTGAATATTACCATTGAAGCCTACATTTGTTGTGCTGCTATATGATAGGATGATTTACTCCATCATTGAAGTAGTGACTTTAAGCAAACAAGTGGGTGTAATGTAACAAGTACATACACTGAATTGGATCTGATCAAGAACACCTTATGGAGTGATCATTGTTATTTAAAAGGTTGTTCTATCACAATTTTTCTATTGTCCTCAAACATGAGGGGTTTGTGTATATTTATTTATTATGCACATAACTTTGACAATGTCAACTGGTGATGCCAATTTTAAAGGCTATATACAGACACGTTGGGTTATGTATGTAATGAGTAAAATATATAAATGCTCAACAATGAATCCACCAGTCTCTAAAGAAGATAGTATATTCAGTTGATTTTCATATTGAAGTTGGACTCAAAACAAAACCGGCCGGTGACATTTTTTCAAAAATGTGTTTTCATATATATATAATATTGTATATATATATATATATATATATATTTAAAGAGTTTTTATAAATATTTTGGAGTCCAATAGAAATTATGAAATCAAGAAATTAAGGGTCACATAAGCTAGGGACATAACAATGATATTTATCCAGTCCTAGTGGCTTGTGGGAATATAGTATGGTGGAAGGACATAGATATAAAATTGTATGAAATGGGACCTCATTTGTAAATCTCTAATCTTCAGGGGTCAATTGCAATGTGTTGATGGACATTATTGCAATATGTAGAAGTTCAGATATTTTCTTGATATGATTGAGAAAATTAAGAAATAATTTTGGAAAGAGTTTCAAGATAAGTCAATAACGTTCAAAAAGTTATTGATAAAATCCTACGGCTGAAGATTAGGATCCCTAAGGATCCCACGTCCAATCTCTCTCTAGGGTTTTTAAAAGTCTACTATAAAATAAGATTTTATAATATCATATTTAGTGGTTGGCCATCAGAACTACTGTGTGATACTGCAGTCTTCTGAAAACTCAAAAGAAATAGAGAGAGAGACGTGAATACCTTGGGAGGCAACACACTTGGGTTGCTAAGAGAGGTACGCAATTTTATTCTATTTAGAATCCATGGTTGTGTGGTACAACGATCTTTAAATGAAAATATGATTTTGTTTTATATTGTTTCCGCAAAAGCTTTCAAGTAGGTTGTAGGATCTTTAGATTCTGAAATATATCTTCGATTTTATGTGAGAAATATCAAGTGAAACCACATCTCCATGATTCTAGTCTATAACTATTCTCTAGCTTATTGTCGCTAAAATATTTATGTATACATGACTGAATGGGTACCTTGTTTTGATTTACTTTGGCACAGATCCCCTATTATTCTATTCCCGTGTTCATCACAAATACATTCCACTTTGTTGTCTAATGCATATTTTATGCTTTTACATGTGATTGAAATGCAGGATAACTGGGAGCATATTTCAAAAACCTGGGGTTCTGGATATCTAATAACCCGCTTTGTCAACTCAATTGTCTCCCCGGTTTGTCCCTCCCTTCCTCTTCTCTTCTGTTGTTAGTTCCACAAGTATCAATTTTTACCCTTTGTATCTCAATTACAAATACATAGAAGTTAAGTTTAGCAACAACAAAAAACAGATATATAGTTAAATTCAATTACACTTGGTTATTGTTATTGCTTATCATTTTTTTTTTCTTTTTTCATGTTCTGTTCTATCTATGCCCCAGTTTGCTTCGTTTGAGAAGGCCAATGAAATAGAGGAGTTTTTTGCAAACTGTACTGAGTCCAAGATTGCTAGAATCTTGAAGCAGAGCATTGAGCAAGTTCACATAAATGCAAATTGGGTTCAGAGTGTTCAGAATGAATAACATCTTGCCAAGGCTGTGGAGGAGTTGGTACATTGGAAGCACTAGGAGACACTTTCATTTGGCCTTTGTTGTCAAGACTTAAGAAGAAAGCAGGTGGATTAAATTTCACTACTTTTAATAATGTAAATTTGTCGAACAAGTGTGATAATAATGAATTAGACACACACACATATATATATAGATACATATAACGTTTGTATCTTAATAATATATCTTCTGGAGTTGGTTCTTTATACTTTTGATCTCCCTTTTGTTTGTAAGGGCTTTTGCTTATTTTCTCTTTCTTCCTTTTTTTTTTAATTTTTAATTTTTTTTTTATAATAATAAAAGTCTAATAGCATATTTGGTGTTAAGGCATGTTTCCCATATTAAAAAAAAGAAGTTATTATGAGATTCGGTCCTCTCTAATCCTTTGTCATCTAGTGTTTTTAAAATCTCACTAATCAGACTTTGACGTCAGTGTTAATTTGATATTTTATTTTTGTTTTTTCTTGTAGTTATTGGCAAGTAAAAAAATAATGTTAGTGGTAGGTTTAAATAAGAACCAATAAGAATATGTGATATTAATAGTTTCCACTCCCCCTTTTTTTAATCAAAATCTTTTATTCTTGTTTTAAATAATTAACCCATCGTATTCTCCACAAAAAAAAAAAAAACCCCATCGTATATTACATTTATGTACGTTTCTGCTTTGTTGCGTTATGGGAGAAGTAGATAGATCTTCATAAAGTTCTACTGGTTTAATGGACATAGCTTTGTACTGTAAAATGCTATTTTGATTTTCCAAGTTGATTTTTTGAGTTCTTCCAATCTTTTCATTTGTTGTGTGTATATTGCTATTGATCTATTACAATTTCGAATTTTGTGAAGCATAGTATTAGTATGGAACAAAAGACAAACTGTGAAGCATAGTAATAGTATTCGAAATCCAAAGTGATGAGAAAAAGAACAAAATTACCTAGTAAACAAACCTTGAAGTCACGAAACAACATTCACGGAGGCTCCGACGAGGTAATGTGGAGGGGGAAGGAGATGAGATTTAGATCTGGTCTGAAAATGTGAAATATGTTAAGGATAAAGATGAGTTTGCTAGTGACTCTCTCAATCTCTTGAAGAAGTGCTCAAGTTATCTTCACTTAGTGATAAGACTCTACCAATTGTATTTATCATGTAATCTTCACTTAGTGATAAACTTTGCAGATTGTAGTTAGGCTGTAATTATCTTTCAGTTGTAATTTAGAGTTGTAACTTATCAACAATCTCTGTATATTTGAATATAAATACAAAATGTGGACAGCAGTGGAATGTAAGTTGCCACTTCCAATTTACAATATTTTCTTTCATGATATCAGAGCCGATAGACTAACAGCCATATGAAGATTCTTCCATGGCATCTTCCTCTTCCAATTCCACTATTGTTTTTGTTCCTCCCAATATCACCAATCTAGTTAACACTAAACTTACTGGTACCAACTACCTTGTTTGGGTTGCCCAGTTCCTTCCAGCCTTACGAAGTCATGGCTTCATTGGACAGTGATCGTTGTCCATCGAAGCTCCTCTCTAGTGGTAATGGAAAGGAGACCACCCTCAATCCAGATTTTGTTCTCTGGCAAAAGAGGGACCGGTTCTTGTTAAGCTGTTTCAATTCCACCATGACTGAGAGTGTTATTTCCTCTGTTTATGGTCTTGATACCTCTAAGCAGGTTTGGGAGTATCTGGCCAACAGATTTGCCTCTCCATCCAAATCAAGAATATCACAGCTTAAGGGTCAATTGCAGTCCCTGAAGCAAGGATCTATGTCTTGTTCAGATCTCTTGCTGCAAGTTAAGTCTTTGGCTGATCAACTATCAATTGTCGGTAAGCCAATTGATGATGATGACTTAATATCCGCTGTCAACCGTAGCTTGAATCACTCGTATCATCCCTTTATCGCATCTTATACAGTAGCCACTCGTGACAATGCATGGTCCTTTGATGAGTATCAAGCTGAACTGCTTAATTATGACATGTTACTTGCCAATCATAGGCAGTCCAGTGAACAGGATGTTGGTGGATTTGCTCTGTACTCAGAGAAGCCTAAGAGTAATGCAAATCGAAAGAACAAACCCTCTAGACCTCCTCTACACAAAATCCAGGCAGTGGTTCTACTTTTCCTGCCAACAACAGACCAGCCTTTTAGATTTGTGGTAAGCAAGGACATCAAACTCTTGATTGCTTCCATAGAATGGACTTAGCTTATCAAGGCCAACACCCACCAGCTCAGTTGGCAGCTATGGCAGCCAAGTTCAACTCCGATATGAACAATTTGGAACTAAGTGTACCATACCTTGGCGGTGATGAGATTACGTTAGGAAATGGCTCGGGTTTGTGTATTACACACACTGGTTTTTCTACTCTTAAATCTTCTAATTCCAAATTTCTTTTGAAAAATGTTTTACGTTGTCCACAGTCTGCCACCAATCTTCTTTCCATCCAAAAGTTTTGTAAGAACAATAATTGTTGGTTTGCAGTTACTGCTAATTTTTTTTGTTGTAAAGGACATGCTCACGAGTCAGATTTTGCTGCAAAGGATCAAGTAAAGAGGGACTCTATCCTATCAAACTCCCTTCCTCCATCAATAAGGTCTGCAAACACACTGCTCTCCTTGGTGTGATAGCCACCTCTTCAATATGGCATGCTCGGTTGGGCCATCCATCATCTAAAATAATTCAGCTGCTGAAATCACAATTTAGTTTGCCTATCAAAGGTTCCATTAATCATGATGTAATATGTGAATCTTGTCAGTTGGCTAAAGGCAAATGTTTGCCCTTTTCTGTTTCATCTAGAGTTTCCAAGTGTCCTCTTGAATTAATACATTCAGATGTTTGGTGTTCTCCTATTTCTTCATTAAGTGGATGTCGTTATTATGTTATCTTCATTGATAATTTTTCTCAGTTTTCTTGGATGTTTCCTCTTTATCACAAATCTGACACCTTCAATGCCTTTGTCAAATTTAAATGTTATGTTGAGAATCAACTTTCCACTAAAATTAAAGCACTCCAATCTGAGGGTGGAGGAGAGTTTATTTCAAACCAATTCAAACATTTTCTAACTAAGAATGGAATTTTTTATCGCATATCTTGTCCTCATACTCAACAAAATGGCCGAGCTGAGAGAAAACACACATTTGGTTGAAACAGGGTTGTCTTTAACACCTGCTGTAACAGCCCCTCCAACTCCTTTTGAGTCATCAAACCAACCCACAATAGATACCACCATATCATCAAACCCCTCATCAGACTCATCTTCTCCACCTATTAACGATCACCCTATGGTTACTCGGAGTAAATCTGGTGTTTACTGCACAAAGACCTTTCCAGACTATCATGTTTATTATTCCACTAAACATCCTTTGTGTGCATTGTATACTCATGCAATTCCTATTGAACCCTCTTCTTACACTCAAGCTGTTAAGTTTAAGTAATGGCAGAAAGCAATGCAAGATGAACTTACTGCACTACACTGCACGCTAATGATACTTGGGGCTTATGTCCAAGACCAGCCAACAAGAATGTAATTCGCAACAAATGGGTGTATAAATTGAAGCATTGTTCTGATGGCTCTATTGAGAGGTTCAAGGCCCGATTGGTAGCTAAGGGATTCCAACAGCAAGATGGTTTGGATTACAAAGAGACGTTTAGTCCTGTTATCAAACCAGCAACCATTAGAGTGGTGCTTGCTCTTGCAATTCATTTCAATTGGCCTCTTAGACAATTAGATGTCTCAAATGCCTTCCTCCATGGGACTTTAGAAGAAGAGGTTTATATGGAGCAACCTACGGGTTTTGTTAATTCAGCATTTCTAGAGTATGTGTGCAAATTGAAGAAAGCCATCTATGGTCTCAAGCAAGCACCACGTGCCTGGTTTAATCGACTTACACATTCTTTACTTTGTCTTGGTTTCACTGAATCTTATGTTGATTATTCTTTGTTTATCTATGATAAATTAGGTATCAAGATTTTCATCCTAATTTATTTAGACAATATCATAGTCACTGGAACTAGTCTACAATTCATTCTTCATCTGATAAATTGTCTAAAAGGTGACTTTGCTATGAAGGATTTGGGATCTTTGCATTTCTTTTTGGGAATCTAGGTTGATCATGATACATCCAATCTATACCTCTCTCAAATCAAATATATTGTTGATATTCTTCATCATTGCAAGATGGTTGGAGCTAAATCATGTGCTACACCAATGGCATCTGCTCTCAAATTGTCACAATACTCAGGTGATCCACTTTCTAATCCATTAGAGTACAGAAGCATTGTTGGTGCCCTTCAATACTGTACCTTGACTGGCCCATAAATTGATTTCATTGTTAACCAACTCTGTCAGGTTATGCACTCTCCAACTACTGTTCATTGGTCAACAGTAAAGCGAGTGTTAAGATGTCTCAAAGGCTCACTTCATCGTGGTCTTTGCTTTGGCAAGGGTTCTTTGATTCTAAATGCATTCTGTGACTCTAATTGGGCAGAGGATGTTGATGATAGAAGGTCTACTACTGGTTTTGCAGTTTTTCTTGGCCCTTGTTTAATCTCTTGGAGTGCAAAGAAGCAGGAGGTTGTGTCTCAATCAAGTACAGAGTAGAGTATCGATCCATGGCTATGGTGATAGCTAAGTTATTTTGGCTTCGAATGCTACTCAAAGACCTTTGCATCCCTCTTCCTTGTCCTCCTACACTTTGTTGTGATAACCTTGGTGCATTGTCTCTTGCCAGTAATCCAGTGTTTCATGCTCGCACTAAGCACGTTGAAGTTGATTACCATTTCACTAGGGAGAAGGTAGTACGTAGAGATATCTTGCTTAAGTTTATCTTTACCTCAGCTTAACTTGCAGACCTATTTACCAAAGGGTTAAACTTTGCTAGATTTCACCTTCTATGTTCCAAGCTTATGATTCGTGACCTCCCCATCAGCTTGTAGGGGCATGTTAAGGATAAAGATGAGTTTGCTAGTGACTCAATCTCTTGAAGAAGTGCTCAAGTTATCTTCACTTAGTTATAGACTCTACAAATTGTATTTATGATGTTGCAGAAGCCTGAAGAAAAGCACACACGATGCTCTCTTGCTAGAATAGAAACTAAACTGTTAGTTTTTGGTAGTAAACCTCGAATCCATAAGGGGTTTCCCTGAATCCACAAGGAGATAAAACTGGAATCTACTAGAAGAAAATTTGACAAAACATCTGTGTTTATTGATAATAGTCTAATTTGCCTTATGATGGCTACAAAATATATAAATATTGAGATAAACGTCTAAAAACCCTAATTCACACAAATTATGCGATTAGGTGACAAAATACTGAAATTTACCAAAAATGGAAAAATTGAGTTAAATGCAGAATCATAAACTACTGACCTTAAGGGTCGTCCCAAAACAGATGGGACCTTATTCTGACTTTTAAACTAGAAGTTATTAAGGAAAAACAAATATTACTATAAATAGCAAAAACACTGTTATTGGGGCCTTAATGAAGGAATTTGCCTAAATTTTGGTGACATTCATAGCAATGAATCTGGATTAGAACGTCATTTCCCTTTAATCTGCCAATTTCATGCAATTTCGACACTGTTAACCCGATGGCCCCTACTGGCACCCCCCTTTGATTTTGCGTTGTGACTTCCTACGCCCCTATTACTCTAGGAAGGCATGTGCTGTCTGTTCTACATCAGTCCCCCCCACTTGAAAGAACTCGACCCCGAGTTCCCACTATCTGGTTCATTAGGAGGATGATAATCATACAAGTCAGCAACATTGAAGGTAGAAGAAATACTCATGTCTGGAGGAAGAGCAACCACATAAGCATTGTTGTTGATCTTCTTAGTAATCTGAAATGGCCCATACTTCTTGTCCTTCAATTTGTTGTAGGTACCAACATGAAATCTCTCTTTTCTAAGATAGACTAGCACTAAATCCCCAACATTGAAGATCTTTTCATACCTCTTCTTATCAGCAGCTTCCTTGTTCTTGGCATTTGTAGCTTCAAGTTTCTGCCTCACTTCCTCTTGCATGGCCTGAATACGATCAGCCATATTCTCTGCTACTTGACTCATTCTTAGAAGCTCAAGTAAAGGTACCAAGTCCAAAGTGTGTTTTGGGGGCATGCAGTAGACGATGGCAAATGGAGACTTACTAGAGCTTCTATTGACTGAGCTATTGTACGCAAACTCTGCTTGGGACAATGAAAGATCCCACTGCTTGGGTTTCTCACTTGAGATACACCGGATCAGATTCCCCAAAGTACGATTAACCACTTTTGTCTAGCCATCAGTCTATGCATGACTGGTGCTGCTGTAATTTAAGGAAGTGTCAAAACGCTTCCACAAAGTCCCCCAGAAGTGACTAATGAACTTGGTATCCCGGTCAGAGGTGATGGACTTTGGCACTCCATGCAAATGCAAAACTTCTTTAAAGAACAGATTGGCCACTCGAGTAGCATCTGAAGTCTTCTTGCATACTATGAAATGGGACATCTTCGAGTACCTGTCAACTACAACAAAAACAGAATCCATACCTCGCTGGGTTCAAGGAAGACCCAGTATAAAGTCCATAGACAAATCCTCCCATGGTGCTTATGGAACTGGTAAAGGCATGTATAAACCAGTATTCTGAGATTGACCTTTAGCAGTTTGGCAAATTGGACACTTCCTCACACGATTGACAACATCCCTCTTGAGTTATGGCCAATAATACCTCTCTTCCACCAGTGCAATAGTCTTATCTCTGCTCGTATGTCCACCCAAACCTCCGCCATGCAACTCCCTAATAATTTGCTCTCTGAATGAAATTTTAAGGATGCATAATTGGTTACCCCGAAAGAGGAAACCATCTTGGATGTACATACTATTGACAACAATATGAGTTTGTTGACATTTACCCCAAATATCACCAAAATCCTCATCATTCTCGTACAACTCCTTGAGGCAATCAAACCCTACAACTTCAGTATGTAGGATGGTCAATAAAGATGCTCGCCTACTGAGTGTATCAACTACCTTATTAGTGACACCAGACTTGTGCTTCAATGTGAAATGGAAGCGCTGTATATAAGCTACCCACCGAGCATGCATCCTATTAATGCTAACTTGATTGTTGATGTGCTTCAATGCTTGATGGTCCGTATATAATACAAACTCCCTCTGAATTAGGTAGTGCTCCCAATGCTTAAGAGTCTGTACTACAGCAAAGAACTTCGGCTCATAGGCCGACCATTTACTTCGAGTTTCACAAACTTTCTCACTAAAGAATGCTATTGATCTATTGTCTTGTGAAAGAACAGCGCCTATCCCGACCACAGATACATCATACTCCACTTGAAACACCTTATCGAAGTTGGGCAATGCCAAAATCAGGGTTGTGCTCAACTTTTCCTTGATCAAGGCAAAGCTTTGTTCTGCCTCCTTTCCCTATGAGAACCGTCCCTTCTTCAGACACTCAGTGATAGGGGCTACTATGCTACTGAAATCTTAAACAAACCTCCGATAGAAGGTTGCTAGCCTATGGAAGCTTCGCACATCACTCACTGTCTTTGGGGTTGGCCATTTTCTAACTACACGGACGTTGTCCTCATCAACATGAATCCCATCCGCACTGACCACATACCCTAAGAATAGCAACTTATCAGTCAAGAAGCTGCACTTCTTTAAGTTGATATACAACTCATTGGCCTGCAACATTGCCAATACTTCTCGCACATGATTATAGTGGGTTGCTTCTATCTTACTGTAAATCAGGATATTGTTAAAATAAACTACCACAAACTTTCCAATAAATGGTTTCAACACCTGATTCATAAGTCTCATGAAAGTGCTGGGAGTATTGGACAATCCAAAAGGCATTACCATCCATTCATACAACCCCTTCTTTGTCTTAAAAGTTGTCTTCCACTCATCTCCAAGTCGGATCCGAATCTGGTGATACCTACTCTTGAGATTCAGCTTGGTGTAACACTTGGACCCACTCAGCATATCAAATATGTCATCTAGTCAGGGAATAGGAAATTGATACCTAACAGTGATCTTATTGATGGCTCGACTATCCACACACATACACCAGCTCCCATCCTTCTTTGGTGTTAATAATGCCAGTATCGCACATGGACTCATACTCTCTCTGATCTGCCCCTTACTCAAAAGCTCATCCACTTGCCCTTGTAGAATTTGACCCTCTTGAGGATTCATCCTATAATGTGCCAGATTTGTTAGACTAGCTCCAAGAGCTAAATTAATGCAATGCTGGATGTCGCATATTGGTGGTAAACCTGCAAACAGCTCTTCTGGAAAAAGCTCTTCAAACTCCTTGATCAATGGTTGAATTGCCTCAGGTATCTCAGTAACCTTCTTTGGCTCACCATCTATCACCACTACAGCATATACTTGTTTCAACTCCTTACACTCCCTATCAAACTCATCTTAATTGTTCACTATGAGGAGTGCTGGCTTCCCTTCCACTTTAGAAGCTTTGGGTAAACTGCCTTCCTTAATAGGACTAAGGACAATTTTTCTTCCATTCTTAAAAAACACATACATATTATCCTTACACCTATGAGTAGCATCTACATCATACTGCCAAGGTCTACCCAGTATTAAATGACATGCATCCATTTCAACAACATCCCAAACTACTTCATCCACATAACATTTACCTACAGAAAAAGTAACACGACATTGTTGAGTAACAAGAGTTTTCGTACCTTTCTTGGTCCAACCTATCTTGTATGGAGAGGGATGCTTTTCTGTTTTCAATCCCAGCTTGGTAACCAAACTCTTCAACGCAATGTTCTTTACATTGCCATTGTCAGTGATCAAGTCACAAACCCTTTTACTAATGGTGCATTGTGCTCGGAAGATCTTATTCCACTGATCACCATATTCCACCCTTGGTGTGAGCAACAACTTCTGAATCACTAAAGATTGCCCTAATGGCACGCCTTCCTCATCCTCTTGGACCTCATTGGGATCATAGGCATACGGATCAGCATCATTATACACCTCTTCACCGTCCTGTTCACCTTCTACCTCGCCCTCTTCTGCCACCACCAGATTCACTGTCGCTCTCTTAGGGCAAGTACTAGATCGATGTCCTGGTTCTCCGCACTTGTAGCACTTATTCCCAATTGGCCTAGCATAGGGGTTGGCGTTTGTTATCGGCTGGGCTACGGAACCTGCTACTACCACTATGGATTGGTTGACACCACTATTCTCCCTAACCACGGGTTGTGATCGTGGTGTAAACATGGGTTGTTTACCTTTGTTGGTGTTAGGATATATGTGTTTCATTTGTTAGGAACATATGTCACTATTTTATGTAATTGACTTATCCTTTGAAAAAACGCACTTTACTTGTATTTGGGTAGATTTAGGATGTGTTTAAATACTTCAAGAAACCATGTTTCAAGATCAAATGTTGAAACCTTCAAGTTTGTCCAAGAAAACAAGCTGATAGTGCAAATTCATTAAAGCTCGACAGTTGGCTCGACAGTTGTATCTATCGAGCTTAAGAAATCTGTATCTATCGAGCTTAAGAAAGCTGTTCAAGCCCCGTGTGCTCGACATCTGCTCGACACCTTCTATCTGTCGAGGTTTAAGAATTTCAAAATTCTGATATGATTTTCTTGGGATCTGTGAATATGTCTTTTGGGCTTTCTTTTCTCCTAACCCTAGACATATAAAAGGATTGTTTTAAGGGCCGTCACAGTTCATAAGTTGCATAAGCATTGAGCAAACTTTGTTCAAGCAAATTGTGACCGGAGATGAAGTTCTTGCCCTAGTTCATCTCTTTCTCTTGAAAAAGTTGTTGTGTATGTGCACCGTAGGGTTTTGTAGCCAAGCATCTTCTTGATCTTCATCGTGTGGATGAACTGAAGAACTTTGCAGCCAACAACCTTCTTAGTTGGTGATTAAAGTCGCATATTGGGATCTGCGCAATTGGTTAGTCACGTACTTGGGAGTCGTGCATCAGAAAGGGGAACTGTCACTATAGAACAAGTCCAATTAAGTATTGGGGTAAGGGTTCAACTGTAGGTTGGTAAGATACTTGGGATTCCTTTACTTGTAACCACTTGTTGTGATAATAGTGGAGTTTCGGGAGTAGTGACCTGAAAATCACCCGGTGGGGTTTTTGTCGTTAGGTTTTCCCCATTCGTAAACAAATCACCGTATTATTTATTTTCTGCTGCATAATTAGTTTATTGGTGATTTGTTTGTGCAACCACACGTTTGCATGATAAATTGATTAATTAATAACTTGGCTAATTAATTTCTATCACAAGAGGTCATTCAGTTTGTGGCCTATCAGTTGGCAATGGAACTAGAGGACCCCGAATTGCGGTTGGAAAAATTTGAACCTGCCCTAAGATGCTGATATTCTATTTTCTTGGATAGGGTTACAGCCTCATTCAAAGTATATAGGGTTTGTAAGGATACCTAATCTCGGATGGAAACTCGCAACCTGTGTACAAATCTGGATATCCATTGATCTTTAGTTTCCTCCAAATCATTGCGATTCGCCAACCTGTCAAACTCCTCCATGTACTCATTAACTGTTTGAGTATCCTGCCTGCAATCCTTGTACTGTCTGAAAAACTTCTATTGGTAATCTGGTGGTAAGAACAGATCTGCCATTAATCTTTTCATTCTCCTCCATGATCATATTGGAAGCTTTCGTTCACGGGTACAGTTTAATTGAATGCTATCCCACCAGGCAGATGTTCCTCCCTTCAATTTGTAGGCCACCAAACACACCTGTTTGTCATCTGATGTACCCATATAATTGAAAAACTTTTCCACCTCACTGACCCAATCCAGATACTCTTCAATAGAGACATTACCACTAAAGGATGGTAACTCTACTTTCATCCGATTCCCTTTGCTCCTGATAATCTTAGCCATTATCTCTCGCGGGACCATGATGATTTCCAAGGACTCTCTCCGCATACTCCTCGTCTTCATTGTAGTCTTGCTACTTCTACTGGTTTGGAACACGATGGGGAGGGCCACGCACTTGGTTATCATGTCGCTCTTCGTCATTGTAATTAGGGTTTCGGTTAAGAAAGGTGGCAAGCGCTTCTTGAATCTGGTCCAGAGTCTGTTGGGTTGAATCACGAAATTGTTGATTTTCATCACAAAAATCAAAGAACTCAGCCCTAGTGAGGACTGGGTTGTTGACATCGTCACCACCGTCATTGTTGTGGTGGTCACCGTCTCGCCAGTTTGCCATAAGACCAGGGTAAGTCAAGCCTTTGATACCAACTGATGTCGCGGAAGCCTGAAGAAAAGCACACACAATGCTCTCTTGATGGAACAAAAACTAAACTGTTAGTTTCTGGTAGTAAACCACAAATCCATGACCCTGAATCCACAATGAGATAAAACTGGAATCCACCAGAAGAAAATTTGACAAAACGTCTGTGTTTATTGATAATAGTCTTAATTTTCCTTTTGACAGCTACAAAACATATAAATACTGAGATAAACGTCTAAAAACCCTAATTCGCATTAAGTATGCGATTAGGTGACAAAATACTAAAATTTACCAAAAATGGCAAAATTGAGTTAAATGTAGAATCATAAACTACTGACCTTAAGGGTTGTCCCAAAATAGACGAGACCTTATTCTGACTTTTAAACTAAAAGTTATTAAGGAAAAAAAAATATAAAAACACTGTTATCGGGGCCTTAATGAAGGAATTCGCCTAAATTTTGGTGATTTTCATGGTATCTATCATGAATTTGGATCAAAACATTGTTTCCCTTCAACCTGCCAAATTTCATGCAATTTCGACACTGTCACCCCAATGGCCCCTATTGGCACCCCCCCTTTAATCTTGCGTTGTGACTTCTTGTGCCCCTACTGCTCCAGGAAGGCATGTGCTGTCTGTTCTACATCAATTTATCATGTAATCTCCACTTAGTGATAAAATTTGTAGATTTTAGTTAGGCTGTAATTATCTTTCAGTTGTAATTTAGAGTTGTAACTTATCAACAATCTCTGTATATTTGAATATAAATACAAAATGTGGACAGCAGTGGAATGTAAGCTGCCACTTCCAATTTACTGTATTTTCTTTCATGATATTAGAGCTGATAAGCTAACAGCCATATGAAGATTCTTCCATCGCATCTTCCTCTTCTTCCATGGTGATAGGCCAAAAACGAATTGACTCTTTGTGATGAATTAATTGATTAATTAGCCAAGTTTATTAATTAATCAAATTAACATGCAAACGCGTGGTAGCACAAACAAATCATCAAATAACTAAATGCAACGGAAAATAAATTTGACACGGTGATTTATTTACAAATGGGGAAAACCTAACGGCAAAAACCCCATCGGGTGATTTTCGGGTCACCACTCCTGAAATTCCACTATTATCACAACAAGCGGTTACAAGTAAAGGAATCCCAGTATCTTATACCAACCTATAGTTGAATCCTTACCCCAATACCTAATTGGACTTATTCTGTAGTGACAATTTCTCTTTTCGATGCACGGCTACCAAGTGCATGACTAACCAATTACGTGGATCCCAGTACGCGACTTCAATCACCAACTAGAGAAGATTGTTGGCTGCAAAGTTCTTCAGTTCATCCACATGATGAAGATCAAGAAGATGCTTGGTCACAAAACCCTACGGTACACATACACAGCAACTTCTTCAGAAGAGATGAACAAGGGCAAAACTTTGTCTTCGGTCACAATTTTCTTGAAAGACTTTTCTCAAAGCTTGTGTAACTTGTGAACTCTTTGATGGCCCTTAAAATAATCCTTTTATATGTCTAGGGTTAGGAGAAAAGAAGGCCCAAAGACACATTCACGGATTCCAAGAAAACAAAACAAAAAATTTGTTTTTCTTAAACCTCGACAGATAGGAGGTGTCGAGCACATGGGCTGAAACAGCTTTCTTAAGTTCGATAGATGCAGCTGTCGAGCTTTAATGAATTTACATTGTTCAGCTTGTTTCTTGGACAAACTTGAATGACTTCAACACTTGATATTGAAACCTTGTTTCTTGAAGTATTAAAAACACCTAGATCTACCCAATTACAAGTAAAGTGCGTTTTGTCAAAGAATTAGCCAATTACATAAAATAGTGACATATGTTCCTAACAAGTGAATCACATATGTCCTAACACATGGCATCTTCCTCTTCCAATTCCACTACTATTTTTGTTCCTCCCAATATCACCAATCTTGTTAACACTAAACTTACTGGTACCAACTACCTTGTTTGGGTTGCCCAGTTCCTTCCAGCCTTACGAAGTCATGGCTTCATTGGACTTGTGGATGACAGTAATGAAATTTAATCACTTACATTAAAAAGTAATGAAATTTAATTACATAGTGAATATATGAGTTCTTCTACCTTATCAATAGTTTCAAATGCCAATATCACTATGTATGAATTACTTGAATTATGTCTGTCCTATTGTGCAACAGAATTGATAAACTTGGCTAATTAAATGAAAAGCTTGAGGACTAAATTGTTAGTCATGGCTTCAAGCTAATATTTTTAAAACCCCCGAATATAGTGCCAAATATTATACTTTTGGTCCTCAATATTTAGGATATAAGTTTGATTTTGATCCTCCAAATTAAAAAAATTCAGATTTGATCCTTGAAGTTAAAAAAAAAAAAAAAAAAAGTCCCTCCATCAATGGGGTTGATTTGATTATGGTCCTCTAAACATGATATTTGTTATGTCCGGTTCGATTTGGTCCCTTGAAAATGGGATTCTTGGATTAATGCCAGTTTATACCAAATTTCAAAGTTGAAAAGTATAATTAACCTTTTTATTATCTATCCAACGAAAACTTTACTACCATGGGCGTCACAAAATCAAACACTATATATTTGCATAGATTTTGAACTCAGAAGGTTTTTTCATGGCTAAGCATCTTCAAAGGCATAAGAAAGAAAATAAAATGGATAATGAAACATAGGAAAATCATTAATTACTTTAGGAGTATAGGTAATTTGATACTCCAAACCAATAAATTAAGTTACCTAATACAATTTTTTTTTTTCACCAGACTTTTTGAGTTTATGTCATATTTTTTTTAATTATTCACTTGTTGAAGTTGTATTGATGTGGAGTAACAAGTCAGCTATATTTTGGGGTACTTAAATAAGTAAATATACAATACTGGGCACACTTGGCATTTTGTACGTTTTAATCTCTCTTACTAGAGAATACTTAAGACAAAAGTGGGGAAAATTGGGAGAATACATGGTGTTTCCTATAAATACCCTCCATTTGAATCTCGCCACATTGTATTTCCATCCAAACAATTAGAGAAGAATGTAATTGCTAGAGGTGCATTTAATTAATGAGTCATTAATTCCTTGATCGTTCAACAGTCAGGTGCTTGACGATCACACATATGTTGCCATCAGTATCTTCAAAGGCATAAAGAAGAAAATAAAATGAATAACAAAGGTACTTACGGAATATAGATGACGTGATTTTCCAAACCAATACAATTAAGTTGCTGAATACAAAAAATATTTTTTTCACCAAATTTTTGTAAGCTTAAGTAATATTTTTGTTAGGGTTGTAAATGAATTAAACTATTTATTAGTAGCTCGGATTTGACTTGAGAAAAATCTTTTGTTCATTTACTTAGCAATTGAGCAAACTCTAACCTAAACTTAGGCTCAATGTGACAAGTCCGACTCCATGAACATGGGTAACTAACTCTCAATTCTTATGGGGCCAAGTGCATATTGTATTCATTTTTTTAAAACTTTTTATAATTATAAATATCTATTGGAAAATATCAACTTGGATATGGAAAAATTTAGAAAGAGAGAAAATGATTTAAAAATCGGTTGAATCACAAATAAGATCTCTTCATAATTTTATTATTAGTAATATAAAAAATACAACGACAGATTTATATTTAAAAAAAAAATCCAAAAGAACAAGAAAACTATAAAAAGAATTAGATATAAGAATGAAATAATACAATAAAAAGATAACAATGATTAATTATAATGATGTTCAAAATATGTATTATAAAAATTATTGATTATATATAGAAAGACTACATTATTTGTAAATGAATGTATCACTAACAAAATTTTATTGGCAATATTTGTTGTAGTTGTTAAGCAAAAATGATTTTTTTTTTCAAAGTTAAAATTGACAAAATCCTATTTAAGATTGATTATCTCGCAAAAAGTTTTAGTGAATTAGTCATATTATCAATTAAAAAGAAAATGTTAGCAAAACCTTAATTACTAGTTTTGCAAAAAAACAAGAAGAATGGATTTTAAATGAAAAAGAAATAATTAAATACATGATATTTAATTAACATTTAAATACTATAAAAAAAATTTTGAGTCAAATTTTATTTAGTCAATATAGTTTTTTTTTTTTAAAATAATTTGAAAGGGTTAAATTTTCTTTTAACCATTTGTACGTATTGTTCTTGATTGACTAGGGTCTACGATAGTTTGTAAATAAACTCGAGTTTGTTTAACAAGAAAATCTCTGGGTCATATGCAATTAGTTTCACAGTTGAAGTTGAAAGCTCGAAAATGTGTTGAAAACACAAGAGCTTGTTTAGACCCCTAATTTTAAAGTTACGGCTTGGTTGATTTTACACTAACTTAATACTAAGTGCAGAATAGTGTAAACACAAGCATACAAGTAAGACAGCTACTCTAATCCATATTTAAAGCAACACAGCAGTAAAATGAAATAAACAAGAGTAGGGAAGAGAGATGCAAACATAGATAACACACCGATGTGTTATCGAAGAGGAAACCGAAGAACTCAGCGAAAAGCCTCTCCGCCGCCCTCCAAGCGGTAATCGATCTACTAGACAATCAGTTGGGATACATGGGTTAGTAAGAGACCCTCCAGGTTTAATCTACCCGATGTACCTAAGCCCTCCAAGCTCCTACTCCAACAAGGCTTCTCGAAACCGTGTCTTGACTAGCTCTCCGGATCCCGCAACAAGCTCCATGTTGCATCCGCCAACCTTGACATCTTTCAATACTTCCCAGCAACACCAAAAACACTCACTACACTCTGAAAATGTGTGGATTATGTTTGGGTACAAATCTCCTCTCAAGGTATGATAATGGGAGAGGGAAGGAGAAGAGGCTACAATTAATTCTCACTAAGAATGAGTAGCTCTCTCTCAAAAAGATGGGTGTGTATGTTGTAGAAAACCTATCTAGGGTTTTTTTCTCTGAATGACCTTTCTTACATTTGTGGGTAATGAGGGTAAGGAATTCACACATAAAAATCCTCCAAGAAGAATGTTTTGCGACTATCTCGAGGGAAGGCCTTACCCGCGAGACACTCGCGAAAATGACAGCCTGGCACAACTCTTCAGCTTCCAGTTATGTGCTCCTCACATGCTCTTTCGCAGCTTAGCTTCTCGCGAGCTTCTCGCGAAATCCACTGTGTTAGTTTTTAGACCCCTTAAAACCACAATTAGATTAACCTAGGTAATTAGCCAAGTGATTACTTAGTCGAATTAACAAATCTAGATTAACACAAATATAGCATATCAATGTATAGAAGCGGAAAATAAAAAACACAACGATATGATAACCCAGGAAAATCAAACTGGTAAAAAACCTGGGGAGGATTTAACGTAGCTATCCTCAAGGTAAAAAGCAAACCCACTAGAAAGAATCGAAGTTCATACAATAAGACTTACAAGCCCCCACGCTCGACTTCTTATTGCTACCTACCAGTAGAACTTACTGACACGACCACGTGCAAACTCTGAATCCACGGACTCCTTCTTTCTTTGGCCTTTACAAAACACAAATAGCCCCGTTTGTGATTTTGAGATCCCACTCAAAGGTTTAGCAACAGAAACTCTCCTGTTTGTGACTCCAAGACCACCCTTGAAAGTTTAGATCATCAACACCTTTGATGACAAGAGAAGGCAGCAACTTCTATAATATTGGATCTTGAGATTCTTCAAGGAATAGCACCGGTAGAAGACATAAGAGAGCTTTTTAGGAACAAAACCCTAAATGCAAAAGAGGCACACTCTTTTCTCTCTGAAAAGCCCTCAAAAAAACGTGCTTAGGGTTTTCTTTATATACTGGGGGAAGTAGATTAGAAACCCTAATCCTAAATGGGCCTGAACTGCTGTTTGGGCTTAATTAAAATTCTGCAGATACGACTTTCGATCGATCGAGCTTGTCTTTCAATCGATCGAACCAGACAGATTATGAAATCTTCTTCCTGCAGCTTGTATGTTCTTGAATCTTGACTTGAATCACCTTGAGCATTGTCTAATAATACCTATAGACTCTAAGATCTATATCTAGACAAGTTTGTGTTCACGATTTGCCAATTGTTCTAAACATTTAGAACCTAACACACTGATTTTTCATTTAAGCTTGAGTCTTCACCAACTTAATACTAAACCCAATACAATAAAATCCCACAAAAACAAAATACAAGGAACAAAATTAGAGCAATTACAACACTTTTTGTCATGGAATAAAGCCAACATAAAACATAGTTGTAAATCACAACTTTACAGAAGTAAACAATGGGAGATAGCTATCGCACAAGCAATGCAACAATTTTGTTTTAGCTATAAGTCTACAACTACAAAGAATCAATTCTTGTGATATAAGATTGAAGTGCTTTTAGTAGTATAGACTCAGGAAAAAAAAATTATGCAAAACCTTGATCCCTTAAAATTCCATTATTCATTCCCCTTCCCTCGCGTGAGCTACAAGTTCAGTTTCATTCAACACCTTAGATTTATACTGAGTCTTTGCATTTGAGCGAGAATTAGAATGTTTCAAACCAGTTTTGTTGCCTTTTTTCAAACTAAACTGATTCTTTAATAATTTTGATAATAGAGGAGGAAAAGAAAATTGATACAGAGACCAGTATATAGAATATAAAATCAAATCATAATAAAGAATGGGAGAGAAAGGAAGCAAAATACAAAATAAAATTCTTGAAGACGAAAATTGGAATTTTGAAAAGAATGAGAAGAAAGAAAGAAAAGAAAAGGTTTCTTTCTTCATACATATCAAGCTTAAGCTTCAATCACTTATCTGCTCCTATATTTAAGAAGCTTGGTCTGTCCTTACAAAGGTAAGCAAAAAATCAGAAAACAATCCTTGTTAGAGGCTGTGAAAGCTCTGAAATTGATTCATAAAATATGACTTTATTATTTTCTATCTCTAAATATTGTCTGATGGAACTTGGAATGTTGATGTTGGCTTTATTTCCCATTTGATCTAGATTTGTACCCAAGATGTTGTTCTTGGACTTGTTGTTAGTAGGGAAGGATGTGAAACAGCTTGGACATGGCTGAAGGTAATACTCCATTTATAAAGTAAAATGCAAAAGGCACATTGCAGTGAAGAAATTCAAATGATCATGTGCATGAACAAAGCACAATATCCATGTTTCACATTGATGAAAATTGTCCTTGTTTGTTTTTAGACCCTTTAAAACACAATCAGATTAACCTAGTTAATTAGTCAAGTGATTACTTAGTTAAATTATAAAATCTAGGTTAACAGAAATATATCATATTATTGTAAAGTACAGAAAATAAAGAATACAACAATATGATAACTCAGGAAAACCAAACTAGTAAAAGACCTGGGGAGGATTTAACCTAACTATCCTCGAGGTAAAACGAATCCACTATGAAAGAATTGAAGTTTACACAATAGCGATTTAGACCACTAACATCCTATTGCTACCTCAAGTAGGAAACTTACTACCACAATCATATGATAGCTCCGAGTCCACAGACTACTTCTTTCTTGGATTCCCGGCAAGCACAAGCACTCCTGCTTGTATATCTTTAAGTTCTTGAATCTGCAACTGAATTGATCACTAAGCTCTCAACATCAATCTTAAGATTGGAAACCCTAAGTGTATGTGAAGGAAAACACCTCTAGATCTCACAAAAGATTCACACACACAGCATAAAGAGCAACCTCTAAACGTGGCTATGGTTTTCCCTTTTATACTTAAGACAAAACATAAAACCCTACACATCAAACGGGCTTGGGTTGAGTTGGAAAATTTTGCAGAAAAAACAATCTGCACGAGCTTCGATTGATTGAGTCTAATTCTCGATTGATCAAGTCAGGCAGATTTACAAAGTAAATCTGCAGAACACTCGATTCCAACTTTACATATTAACACACTTTGAGCAAGTCTAAGATAAGACTAAAAACGTTTTGATCATGGTTTGCCAACATTACAAATTGAAGTTCTAATAAATTAGTTCCTAATTCCTTAGAACCTAACAGTCTTTGAACAATATAGAGACTGATCTAAGATTTGACATGTGGATTTGAGGAAGACAAAGGAATAAATAGTATTTGATTTTTTATTTTTATTTTAAAGAAAGTAACTAGTAGACCTTCGAGCTTTTGTTGGCTTCAAAGAAGACAAGAAGAGCTGCCATTGAACCTTTAGGATCTCTATGCCTAAGTGTTGTCTGATTTTTTTTTTTAAAAAAAATTTAAGGCTCAAGTATTTGTTGAGTTAGCGGAAGCTCTAATACATTATTGAACAAAAGACTGAACAAAAAGCCTTTATTTAAAACTTGACTCTTTAAATTACAACAATTTTACTAATGGAAAGTCTTGTGTGGGCTCCCACATATGACACAATACTAGACTCAAATTACACCACACGACGAGGCTTCTTAGAGCATTTTCATCAACAATGTCAAAACACTACTTTTACAATTTTAATACCTCATTTTACAATATACCAAACATCAAACATTCTTTTTTTTTTTTTTTTTACAATTTCATTTAAATATTCTTTCTTTAATATTTTTATTCATTTTTTAAAATTATTTCTCAATCTCCCTTTGTCTCTGTCTCTATCTTTGTCTCCCACTATCTCTCCATCTTTCTCAACCCATAGCATAACCCACACCCACGGCTAGCCACTACCAGCCACCACTACAACCCAACCTCACCCTAATACCAACAGCCACAACAGCCACCACAAAACCCACCACCACCTATACCCAACTTAACCCAACCAAACCCATCACCACCAATTCCCTCTCATTTCCATCCACACCTAAATTCTTGCTAGGACATATGCGACTCACTTGTTAGGAACATATATCACTATTTTATATAATTGGCTAATCTTTTGACAAAATGCACTTTACTTGTATTTGGGTAGATCTAGAATGTGTTTAATACTTCAAGAAACTGTGTTTCAAGATCAAGTGTTGAAAACATGCAAGTCTGTCTAAGAAACAAGCTGAAGAAGTGCCTGTCATTAAAGTTCGACAACATCTATCGAGCTTAAGAAGCTATTCTAGCCCCATGGCTCGATAGTAGCTCGACAAATAGGCATCTGTCGAGGTTTATGAAAAACAAAGTTTCAGTTCTGTTTTGACTCTAATCCGTGATTATGTATTTGGGCTTTATTTTTTCACAACCTTAGACATATAAAAGGATTATTTTAAGGGCCGTCAAAGTGTTCACAAGTTGCACAAGTGTTGAGCAAAGTTTGTTCAAACAAATTGTGATCGGAGACAGAATTTTTCCTAGTTCATTTTTCTTGTGAAGAAGTTGCTGTATTTGTGCACTGTAAGGTTTTGTGACCAAGCATCTTCTTGATCTCCATCGTTGGGATGAACTGAAGAACTTTGCAGCCAACAACCTTCTCTAGTTGGTGATTGAAGTCGCATACCGGGATCCACGCAATTGGTTAGTCACATACTGGGAGCCCTACATCAAAAGGAGAAATTGTCACTACAGAACAAGTCTAATTGGGTATTGGGGTAAGGGTTCAACTATAGGTTGGTATAAGGTACTGAGATTCCTTTACTTATAACCGCTTGTTGTGATAATTGTGGAATTTCAGGAGTGGTGACCTTAAAATCAACCGGTGGGGTTTTTGCCGTGTTAGTTTTCCCCATTTGTAAACAAATCACTGTGTCAATTTATTTTCCGCAGTTTATAGGTGATTTTTTTATGCTATCACGCATTTGCATGTTAATTTGATTAATTAATAAACTTGGCTAATTAATCAATTAATTCATCACAATGGATTAATTCGCTTTTAGCCTATCAAGTGGTATCAGAGCAGGCACACTCTAATTAGGTTTTAATCTTTGCTATGTTAATCCATTGACCCCTATTTGTCATGAATAGATGATAGTCTTTAATCATACCTCCTTTATTTGATGGCACTAACTATGCATACTGGAAAGTACGCATGTGAGCTTTCTTGCAGTCTCTAGATGAGAAGGTGTGGCAAGCTATTAAGGAAGCGTCGGCCGATTGGGATGAAGCCAAGATCAAGGCGACAAACTTCAACAACAGGACATTGAATGCTTTGTTTAGTGTAGTCACTAATGAGGAATTCAAGAAGATATCCTCTACTGAAACTGCAAAGGAAGTATGGACCATCCTCTAGACAACCTATGAAGGAACTAAGGCTGTCAAGGATTCAAAGCTTTAGAGGCTCACTACAAGCTTTGAAGAGATTAAGATGGAGGAGGATGAGTCATTCGATGAGTTCTATGCCAAGCTCAAGGACATAGTGAACTCAGTTTTCAATCTTGGGGAAACCATCCCTGAACCCAAGATTGTGAGAAAGGTACTCAAATCTCTACCTGAGAGATTCCATGCCAAGATTACGATGATCGAGGAATCAAAGGACATTGACAAGATTCCTTTGCCAAAGCTAGTTGGTAATCTGCAGACTTATGAGCTAGGGTTAACAAGGATTGGTAAGTCAGGCAAGAGCAAGAGCATGGCCTTGAAAGCCAAGAGCAGTGACATAGATGAGTTTTTAGACGATGAAGATTCTAAGATGAAGTCCTAAATCACCAGGCAATTCAAGAAGTTCATGAAGAATGCCAATGGGAAGGGCTTCGATAAGGACTATAGGCAATCCAGTTCTTCTCAGTTCAAGAGTCAAGACAAAGGGAAGAAGGATGCTCGGGATGGCAGTCAATACACTGTTCCCGTAGGACCCAAGTGCTTTGGATTTCAAGAGCATTGGGAAAAAAGCAAGGCACTCGTTGTTACTTTGAGCGACACCGAGCCTGAGGATGATTCTGACAATGAGGATGACGGAATCCTGAATGCATTCATTGCCACTGTCAATCCTACTGAAGGGATTGTTGAAGATGTGGATGAAGAAGAGGAATTGGTGGAGTCCAAGTTTGAGAAGATGGATGATCAAGATGATATCCATACAACCTATGAGAAACTATACAAGCTTTCTGAGAAACATGAGAAACTTTATAGGCTAGCCACCAAAAAGCTCAGTGACGTGGAACTTGATCGTGAAGAGCTTTCCACAAAGTTTGATGAAGCCAATCAGATTATTGGAGCACTGAGGTTTGAGAATAATTTCTTGGCTGAGAAGACCAAGAAGCTTGAAGTGGAGCTGTTCCAAGTCAGAGCTCAATTGGAGAGGACTTCAAGTGCAAAGCTTGATGAGATGCTTAGTCTTCAGAAATCTGCTTCGGATCGAACCGGTTAAGGGTGTGGTTTCTCTTCTTCTAATATTACTTCTACTAGTACTACTGTTTTTGTTCCTCCTAGTAATAATGTTGAAATTGAGAACAATGATGTTAAAACTGATTTAGCTAGTGAGAACATAGACAAGGGTAAATCTATTTTAGAAGCACCCCTAAGCAAGATAAGAAGGAAGCTAAAAGCCCTAGGACTAAGAAGGCTAACTCTCAAAAGCCTAAACAAAAGAAGCAGTATCTTTGTCATCATTGTGGAGTTGCTGGTCATACTCGACCAAATTGTTATAAGTGGTTAGCCACTCAACAGAGCAACGACATGATATCATTTGGAAGCCTAAATCAGCTTCAATCCTCTCTTGCTTCCCTTGGAGATCTTCTTAAAGCCCATCATGTTCCTTTCGAACTTGAACGGTTTCAATTCTTTCCCCTCTCTGCCGATTCAAGGGTTTAATCAAAGGAAAGGTTCTTCCAAGGTGTGGAAGGAAAAGGGCTCCAAGTGATTCTATCACTTTCTTTTATCTCTCTGTGTTTTTGTTTTTGCATAATTTGTGTGTTTTTACTTTCATTTTAAGTCAGTCTACTTTTATGCTTTGCTTTGCTTAACATCTTTTTGTTTGTTTTCAGTTTTGTTTGTTTTGTCTTTTGATATAAAAATAAAAATAAAAATAAAAATTGAAAAATCAGAAAAATACAAAAACAATATGTGTTTTGTGTACATTGGTACTTGTGTACCTTGGATGGCCATTGAAACAAAGTTTTCTAAACTTTGTATCTTTTGTAGCTTAGATGAGCATCTCTATGCACAGCTAAGCAAGTGAGCTTTGTGTCTCTTGTTTGTGATGAGTAAGATTAAGTTATCTCTTGTACTTAAAACTTGTATCTCTCTTTTTGATGGGAAGGACTAGAAAATCCTAAGAAAAAGACATAAATAACCCTCTCACCACTGTAGCCCACCAATCATGAAATGATATCTGTATGCTTTGGCATAGCAAAAGTGCAATGTCAATGACATTTGTGTGCTTCAGCATAACAATATTGGAATGTCAAATGCTTAACATCATTGGGTATTTCTTTTCTCTCTCTGATATGCCCATGCATGATTTGCTTAAAAAGAAAAATATGCAAAGAAAAATAAAAAGCAAAAAGATCAAAATGCTTTAAATATGATTGCAAGCGTGTATTCTAGGAGATGTAAGAGTTATAGGATGTACCTCAAAGGTGATAGTCCCCATCAAACAGTTATGATTGTGTGTGAGTTAAAGTGATTTTCTCATATCTCAAATCGTCATAACAAGTAGACACTTATGCAATCTTAAGATGTTTTTCACACATAACATGCAATATTCTTTGCTACTCCTGATACATGTGCAAGTACAATGTGATTTGGCCATCACAAGGTTTACATGTGTTAATGTATGCTCACTAAACTATCTTAACTTGTTTTTGAAATATAAAATTGGTTCGACTTGTTTAGTGTGTGTGTGTTTTTGGGATCTATGTGCTTAAAATTGTTGTTGAGAGATGATTTTGAGAACTTAAAATGCTGTTTGGATCTTTGGTTGAGTTGCATGCTTGATTGCATTCATATCTATGTTTTTCCTTTCCTGAAAAACTATTTTTACACAATCTTGACACCTCCTTGACACCTGGCTGTCTGTTGAGCTCTTAAGCTGTTTCTTATCGCAATCTTGACACCTTCTTGACAGCTATGTGGATCGATGGAGAAAGTTCTTGGATCCTTGATAGCTTCTCGACAGCTGGTGGATCGATCGAACTTCTTTTATCGTGTTTGATGAATTCTTCCTCAACACCTCTTGACAGCTACATCTGTCAACATTTTTTTTTCTTGACAGATGTCTGACACCTCTCGATACCTCTATCTGTTGAGATTTACTAAACCTTTATATAGGTTCTATGCGATCCGGTTTTCATTTCTCTCGATCTCTCTCTCTCAATAGCTTTGGTTTTTTCACCTCCCAAACCTTTCTCACTCACTCAAAACTTCTTCCTCAAGGTTTCTTCAAGCTTTTACAAGTTTTTCTTCACTTGGTAAGCTTCGAATCTCTCATTTACATGCATTTCATGTTTTGAAACCTAAGTTTTGGGGTTTTTGAAAAATTTTGGGGTTTTCCAAAATTGATGAGTTATTATTGAAATTTTGGGATGGGTTTTTGCTTAAATGAGTTTAAAATCTCATGCATTGCATCACATAAGCATTATAACAGTATTATCATGCATTTAGATGTGTGCAAATTGATTGTGTGCTAGTAGGATTGGATTGGGCTGAGCCTATGATGCAATTTCTTTTGCATGTCATATGTTCATGTATTCCTCATGCATACGTACTCTATTTTTAATATACTTGCTATATTTGAAATGTGTTGGGACTTTTCTGATTGTCTTTTTCTCTCCCTTTCCTTTCTGTTTATGTTAGTTGTGTCTATGGCACTTAAACGTAAGTCAGCTCTGTCCCAGAACCCTCTTCGTTCTGGGGCAACGTCTTCGTCTGACCCTACTCCCTCTTCTATTCGGTTCTATGATGAGGATGCCCAAAAGGACTTCTCGGAGAACTTTTCTTGACGAGGTATTCATTTGGAACGTCAAGTCATTTTGGCGGACTTTACCGACACTGACCTACCCAATGTCATTCACAGTCGGGGTTGGGAGTCACTGTGTGACATCTTGGTCACTTGTTCTTCCATGCTAATATAGGAGTTTTACTCCAACATGCTTGGACTCGATTCTTCAGTACCTCTCTTTCATACTCGCATTCGAGGTACGCGCATTGTTGTCAAATCGGAGTTGGTATTCGATGTGCTTCGTGTTCCGAGGGTAGAGCATCTTGACTACCCCGGATGTGAGCATCTGAGGACTATGTCCAAAGACGAGATGATTTCTGCTTTCTGTGAATGCCCTTCTGATTGGGGTGATCGTCAGTTTACACTATGTAAGGCCTTTGCTCCTAGATTCATGAACATGATGATGATTTTTGTTTTATACCCACTCTCTCACTACAACACTATCACAGAGTCTTGTGCTCGATTTTTGCTTTCTCTTCTTGAGCATCTCACTATAGATTTTCCTTCAAATTTTATTCTTTCTATTATAGATGTATATAGGGATACGGCTACCCGTGATAAGGTAATTTTCCCTTTGGCTATCATGCGGATTTTATGCCATTTTTTGTTCCTTTTCTTTCTTCTGACCACTTTTCTATCATGTGTGCCATAGACGCCGCTACCGTTAAACGTAGCGAGGCACAGTTTAGGTCACGACAGTCGGATTTAGCAACTCCTCCCTCCCATTTGGCTCCATCTCGATTTGCTCCATCCACATCCGCTCCCTCCTCTTCTATGAGTGATGTGTCACTCAGGGACATCATGGTGCAGTTGCAGTGCATGGATACTCGCTTTGATACACTCTCTACAAAGTTGTATCAGGTGAATGTTCGTGTCGGTCGTATTGCACGGCGGTAGGTGATTGTGGGTGGCTTCACTTCTGAAGCTTCTCCTCCATCTCCTCTAGTGGCTTCTGATTCTGAGGATGAGGATGATGATGATGGTGATGGTGATGACGATGATGCTTTTGATGATGATGATGGAGATGCTAGCTCTACTGATGAGATGTCTACTTGACACTCTTACCCTTTGTCACTCATGACAAAAAGGGGGAGTAGTTTTGGATATATGAGAGTAGTCATTCTTAGGGGGAAAGTTAGTATTGTACTTATTTTTGTTAGGGGGAGTGTTGATTTTTTAGGGATGTAGTTAGGATTACATGTATTTTCTTTTCTCTACTTTAGATACATTTATTCTTGTATATGGGTCTTGTGACCATTATTGACATTCATTGTACTTATTTTCTTTATATGTTGATGTATGATTCTTTCACCTATCCTTGCATGTGTTGTTTCTTTTCTTTCTTTATACACATGCTTCTTATACTAGTATGCAATCTATTATTTCGGTGTCACACAAAGATGCCTTGATGAGTTTGGTTTAAAGTGTTTTAGAAATACAAGTTGTAAAAGTCTACTTGCCATAAACTCTCTTCTTGCAAAGTTTTTCAAGAGTTTGTGTTAAGATAGATTTTATTGTATTCAACAAGTGAATATGAGTTGAGTGATTTATGACTTCTCTTATACCTCATTTGTTTGTTGTGGTTTTGTCATGGATTGCCAAAAGGGGAGATTATTAGAACATATGTGATTCACTTGTTAGGAACATATGTCACTATTTTATGTAATTGGCTAATCCTTTGACAAAACGCACTTTATTTGTATTTGGGTAGATCTAGGATGTGTTTAATACTTCAAGAAACTGTGTTTCAAGATCAAGTGTTGAAGACATGCAAGTCTATCCAAGAAACAAGCTAAAGAAGTATCTGTCATTAAAGCTTGACAGCTAGCCGTCTATTGAGCTTAAGAAGCTATTCTAGCCTCGTGGCTCAACAGCTGCTCGACAACAACTCGACAGATAGGCATTTGTCATGGTTTATGAAAAACAGAGTTTCAGTTCTGTTTTGACTCTAATCCATGATTATGTGTTTAGGCTTTCTTTTCTCACAACCCTAGACATATAAAAGAATTATTTTAAGGGCCATCAAAGTGTTCACAAGTGTTGAGTAAAGTTTGTTCAAGCAAATTGTGACTGGATACAAAATTTGTCCTAGTTCATCGTTCTTGTGAAGAAGTTGTTGTGTTTGTGCACCGTAGGGTTTTGTGACCAAGCATCTTCTTGATCTTCATCGTTGGGATGAATTGAAGAACTTTACAGTAAACAACCTTTTCTAGTTAGTGATTGAAGTCGCGTATTAGGATTCGTGCAATTGGTTAGTCACGTATTAGGGTAAGAGTTCAACTGTAAGTTGGTATAAGGTACTAAGATTCCTTTACTTGTAACCACTTGTTGTGATAATAATGGAATTTCGAGAGTAGTGACCTTAAAATCACCCGATGGGGTTTTTGCCGTGTTGGTTTTCCCCATTCGTAAACAAATCACCATGTCAATTTATTTTCTGTAACATACTTAGTTTATTGGTGATTTGTTTGTGCTACCACGAGTTTGCATGTTAATTTGATTAATTAATAAACTTGGCTAATTAATCAATTAATTTATCACAAGGGGTTAATTCGCTTTTGGCCTATCAATTCTCAAGGGACTGAATTGGGCTTTGCTCTTTCAATGGACTTTTCGAGTTTTCCACATCAAATTCTTGAAACCATTAATCAATATCTTCACCCCCACTGTATTTCTCATCACCTTCAACACTAGCTCCACCATTACCATTACCAGCACTACCACCGCCACCACCACCACCACCACCTCCAATACCAACAACACCACATTCACCAGCTCCTAATCGCAACAAAATCCAATTTCCCCTCACGCTCATCCACATCTAAATTATCATGAAATTCACCACCACTACCACTAGAAGAGCTTAAATGCAATAAAGTTCGAGTCTTTGAAGCTTTACCTGAGATAGGGTTGTTGGAATTAAAGTTGGAATTGGAGTTCAAGTTTGTGGGGTTCTTCATAGTGAGGTTCCAATGCTTGCTATTGCTGTTGTTATGGGTGTGATTGTGTGTGGTGCGGCACACGTGGGAATCGTAGGGTTGGTCTCCACCAATGTCACCTTATCGGATGTTGGGTCTATGCTGGCACTTGGATCTAACGATGGTGGTGGTGGTATCGGAGGAAGCGAGGACTAGAGGGGTGTTGGGTCCTCCGGCTTGGGTTTCGTAGGAGAGGGAGGCAGAGACGTCGAGCAAAGGGAGAGAGAGAGAAGAGAAATGGTTGGCTCAAAGCAAGAATGAGAGGCAAGGAAGAAACAGAAATGAGAAAGACAGAAATAATAAGAAGAAAAGAAAGTGGGCCCACTTGAATAAAAAAATAATATAAGTTTTACAATTTGTGAATAGTGTAGTCTCAAATTTGAGATTGCACTGTTCATCAATGCCAAATATTATGGCATTTAAAACACTTGATGGAGGTGGCTTTTTAGAGTTTGGTGTGTCAAATGCCAAATATTAGGCATTTGACACACTTGATGGGAATGCTCTTACAATCCCAACAAACTTACTTTTACAGGACACACACCAACTCTTTGACACTACTGACACTAGGATTTTCTTACTTTACTTCACTTTTCACTCTACACACTTCACACACTTGCCGTTGACTTCATACTACTTCACCTCACACACTTTACTTCACCTAACTCTTCACTTCACATTGCCTCACTTCACACATCTCACACACCTAGGCACATGACATCCTATTTGTACTAGTCTTATGTCGGTGGTAAAAAGAACTGATTTAATTTGAAGCTTCTAGCTTCATCTTTTTAAATACAATAATTAACCAAGCTTCTAGACATCTTAAACTTATGGCTCAAATTCACTAGTGCAAGGAAGCTTCTAGAGAAAATATGAGAACTATCTTAAAGAGAGTTCCAGAAAGAGAGCAAGAGAGAAATGTAAGGAATTAGAGAGAAATTTCTAGAAAGAGAGAGAGGCGGTGCTTGATTTTTAACAGTATTTGTGAAATCCCATTGGATTGATCAAAACCTGATAACCGAGCTCCAGAGTAGATGAAGTTGTAGGATCTTTTAGATTCTAAAATATATTTCTGATTTTATGTCAGAAATATCAAGTGAAGCCATATCTATATTGAAATTGCTAGTTTAATTTCAAGTACAGTTATAGTTTATTTTGGTTAGAAATTCCATGATGCTAGTCTGGTTTGCCTTTCACTTCCTCTTTCTCTCCTGTTGTTAGTTCCACAAGTATCTATTTTTGTCATTTGTATCTCAATTACAAATACATAGAAGTTAAGTTTAGAAACAACCAAAAAAAAAAAAAAAAAAAAAACAGATATATAGTTAAATTCAATTACATTTAGTTATTGTTATTGTGATGTCAGTGGCTTGATCTGATCCTAATCCATGTTAGTTTTGGAGTGGCATGCAAGACATGAATTCTATTTCAAGTAGGATTCTATTTCCTATTTCAAGTGCATCTATATTTCCTAATTGTAATAGACTAGGATTCATAGCAAGTCACGTGTAAAACTATGATCACCTAGCCGGCCTACCTTTGTTTAAATAGGACATAGGTATTGTGGCAATTAAAGAGAAGCAAAAGAAAATAGAGAGTGCAATAAAGAGTTTTGGCTGCTTCATATTATTGTGAGAGTTCTCTAGTTTAGCATAGGGTGCAAGGTTTTCTCTATTCCTTGTATTTGTGAGAGAGCTATTGGGTGTATTGGGGATTGGGTGTGTGTGAGAATATTGATACACCAACTTGTATATCTCCATATTTGATTAGTGGAATTTCTTTGTTGTTGCCTATGGATGTAGGCCAAAAGCCGAACCACGCAAATCCTTGGTGTTCTTTTGTTTGTGTGTGTTTATCTATTTTTAGATTTTGGGTTTGCTTTGTAACTATTGTTTATTTCTTGGAGATCTTTCTATAGTCATAATATTTTCACAATCAATATTGAGGTGGGAGTGCTATCTGGAGGCGCTTTCCTACAACAAACCGGTATCAAAGCCCAGGTTTGTTACCTAGGCGTTTGGATTTGTTCTCTTTGGAGATTTTGGTGATTGATTTGTGAACTTAATTATTGAGGAGAAAGATTTCAGGTGATTCCTCTACAAAATCTTTGGTAGATTCCTCTAGAAAAGCTTTGGCAAAGTCTTCTGCAAAACCTTTGGCAATTAGGACGTCGGTTTCTAATGCCAAATTTGAGGGAGAGAAGTTTGACGGAACGAACAACTTCGGCATGCGGCAATACGAACTTATGGATGTCTTGATCCAACAGGAGTTGGATATTGCATTGGAAGACAAACCTGAAGAGATGCCAGACAAAGATTGAGACAAGAAAAATAGACAAGCTTACAGCACCATTTGTTTGTGTTTGGCCAAGGATCAAAAGTATTTTGTTATGAGGGAGACGAAAGCTAAAGAGCTTTGGAAGATGCTAGAAGACAAGTATATGACGAAGAGTGTGGAGAACCGTTTATATTTGAAGAAAAAGCTCTTCCATTTCTAGTATTGTGCAGGTATTTCTATGTCTGAGCACTTGAATGATTATAATAAAATACTTGTTGATTTACAAAATTTAGAAGTTGAAATTAAAGACGAAGATAAAGCTTTCTTATTGTTGAATTCACTACCTGATACTTATGATCATTTAATCACAACACTATTGTATAGGAAGAATGAAATTAAGTTTAATGATGTGTCCAATGCTTTGACTAACAATGAATATCGTAAGAAAGATAAGTAGGCCTACGTGGACATAGGTAGTGAAGCACTGGTGGTTAGAGGTAGGTTTGAACATAAGAAGTCTAGTAGAAGAAGTAGATCGCGCTCTAAGTCAAAAGAATCTACAAAGAGGAAAATTGGGAAAGATGAGTGTGCCTTCTGTTGTAATAAGGGGAATTGGAAGAAAGATTGCCCACTTTTGAAGAATAAGGACAAGAAAGATTCTAATGCTAATGTAGCACATAGTACTGATGAAGATTCTGATTTTGCATTGACTGGTTCATCATTTGTTTGCCATTCAGATGAATGGATCATGGATTCTGCTTGTACCTTTCATATGTGTCCGAAGAAGGAATGGTTTTACAATTTGGATGAGTCGGTATGTGGTTCAGTCCTCATGGGTAATGATGAAGCTTGTGAGATCTTTGCGATGGGTAAAATCAAGTTGAAGTTGCATGATGGAACAGTTCGTAATTTGACGGAAGTTCGATATATACCAGATTTGAAAAAGAATCTAATATATGTTGGTTTCTTAGAATCCAAGGGATTTAAGATTACCATGGAGAATGGAATTTTGAAAGTTTCATATGGTGCATTTGTAGCATTAAGGGCCACTTGTAAAAGGAATATGTATTTCCTTGATGGGAGTACTATTGTAGGTGGAGCAAACACAGTTTCTAATATTACTAGAGAGGTTGCTTCAGATACTACTAGACTTTGGCACATGTGATTAGGGCATGCCGGTGAAAATGCTTTGCAAAGTCTCGTAAAGCAAGGTTTGCTAAATGGTGCAAGACCTGCAAGTTAGAATTTTGTAAGCATTGTGTTTTAGGGAAGCAAACTAGAGTCAAGTTTGAAACTGCAATTCATCAGAAAAAAGGTACACTTGACTATGTACACACAGATGTGTGGGAGCCTGCTAAGGTTGCTTCTCTTGGAGGTAAACATTATTATGTTACCTTTGTTGATGATTACTCCCGCCGGGTTTGGGTTTACACTATGAGGCACAAGGATGAGGTTCTTGATGTATTTTTGAAGTGGAAGAAATTGATTGAAACTCAAATAGGCCGTAAGATAAAACAACTCAGATTTGATAATGGTGGTGAGTACAAGTCTGATCCATTTTTGAAAGTTTGTCAAGATGAAGGTATTGTTTGTTACTTCACTATTAAAGGTACCCCACAACAAAATGGAGTGGCTAAAAGAATGAAGTATACTTTGTTGGAGAAGGTGCGGTGTGTGTTGTCTCAAGCAAAATTGGGTAAAGAATTTTGGGGTAAGGCGGCAACATATGCAAGTCACATCATCAACCGTTTGCCTGCATCTGCGAATGAGGAGAAAACTCCCCTAGAGGTATGGTCTAGACCTCCTACTACTAATTATGATTCCTTGCACATATTTGGTTGTCTTGCATATTATCATGTGAAGGATTCAAAATTGGATCCTAGAGCCAAGAAAACTATTTTCTTGGGCTTTAGTTCAGGTGTGAAAGGATATAGGCTTTGGTGTACCAAGACAAAGAAGATAATTCATAGCCGAGATTTTACATTTAATGAATCTGAGTTTGTCAAGCCTATTAAGTAGGTGGAGGAGAGCACATTTAAGAGTGATTCGCAACAGGTGGAGTTTGAGACTCCTGTGGTTTCTTCAAAGTTTATTAACACAGACAATGATATTGTGGTTGATGAAGGAAATAATCTAGATGAGAGTGAAGTGCCAATTTTGACACCTTCATAGTTGACAAAGTCCATTGTAGTGAGAAGATCCAAACGGGAAATTCAAAAACTAGCCAGATATGTTGATGTTGTAGCTTATGCACTGCCGAAGACATTTCATCCACCTATAAAGAAGCAATGTGCACATCTGAGAGTGGTGAATGGAAGAAGGCTATGGATGAGGAGATGCAATCTCTTCAAAAGAATCAGACTTGGGATTTGGTATAGATTGGTTGCAAAAGGATATGCTCAAAAAGAAGGGATTGACTACAATGAGGTGTTATCTCCTGTTGTTAAACATTCATCTATCCGTATTTTGCTAGCTTTAGTGGCACAATTTGATCTCAAGTTAGCACAACTTGATGTGAAGACAGCTTTCTTGCATGGAGATTTGGAGGAAGAGATTTACATGTCTCAACCTCATGGCTTTGAAGTTGTTGGTAAGGAGAATTAGGTCTACAACTTGAAGAAATCATTGTATGGATTGAAACAATCTCCCCGATAGTGGTATAAGCAATTTGACCACTTCATGATTGGGCAAAAGTACATTAGAAGCCAGTTTGATCATTGTGTATATCTTCGCAGGCTTTCTTATGGATCCTATATCTACTTGCTTTTATATGTAGATGACATGTTGGTGGCATGTAAGAACAAGGCAGAAATTGAACGATTGAAGACTCAGTTGAGTTCAGAATTTGAGATGAAGGATCTTGGTGAAGCAAAGAAGATACTTGGAATGGAGATTGCACGAGATAGAGTGAAGGGCACTGTTCATTTGACATAGAAGCAATATTTGACTAAAGTATTACAACGTTTTGGTATGAATTCCAATACCAAGCCTGTGTGTATTCCTTTGGCCCCTCATTTTAAGCTTAGTGCTTTGTTGTCACCGCATACCGATGAGGAGCATGAGTACATGGCTCATGTCCCATATGCGAGTTTGGTTGGTAGCCTCATGTATGCAATGGTATGTACTAGGCTAGACATTTCACAAGCTGTTAGTATGGTTAGTCATTATATGCATAATCTAGGAAAAGGTCATTGGTAAGCAGCTAAATGGATTTTGAGATACATTTTGGGAACTGTTGATTTGGGTTTGAAGTTCGAGAGAGATGATAATGTTGGAAGCCACTTAGTTGGTTATGTTGTCTCGGATTTTGCTAGTGACCTAGATAAGCACCGTTCTATTACGGGCTACGTGTTTACAATTGCTAAAGCACCAGTAAGTTGGAGTTCGACATTGCAGTCCATTGTTACATTGTCAACCACTGAAGCTGAATACATGGTTGTGATCGAAGCCATTAAGGAGGATATTTGGCTACATGGTTTGGTTGAAGACTTGGGAATTTATCAAGAGCATGTCTTTGTATTTTGTGATAGTCAAAGTGCTATTTATTTAGCAAAGAACCAAGTCCATCACTCTCAAACTAAACATATTGATGTTTGCTTCCACTTCGTTTGTGAAATTATTGATGAAGGAGATATTCTTCTTAAGAAGACTAGGACTGCAGATAATTCAACTGACATGATGACTAAGCCAGTCCCTTTGCACAAGTTCAAGCATTGCTTGGACTTGACTGGCATATGCAGTTTGTGATAGCCCTTAGGGGCTTTAGTGGTGACGATGGAGAAGTTTCGTTTGTGTGGTTTGTTTGGATTCAAGCCAAGGTGGAGATTTGTGATGTCAGTGGCTTGATTTGATCCTAATCCATGTTAGTTTTGGAGTAGCATGCAAGACATGAATTCTATTTCAAGTAGGATTCTATTTCCTATTTCAAGTGTATCTATATTTCCTAATTGTAATAGACTAGGATTCATAGCAAGTCACATGTAAAACTATGATCACCTAGCCGGCCTACCTTTGTATAAATAGGACATAGGTATTGCGGCAATTAAAGAGAATCAAAAGAAAATAGAGAGTACAATAGAGAGTTTTGGCTGCTTCATATTATTGTGAGAGTTCTCTAGTTTAGCATAGGGTGCAAGGTTTTCTCTATTCCTTGTATTTGTGAGAGAGCTATTGGGTGCATTGGGGATTGGGTGTGTGTGAGAATATTGATACACCAACTTGTATATCTCCATATTTGATTAGTGGAATTTCTTCATCGTTGCCTGTGGATGTAGGCCAAAAGCTAAACCACGTAAATCCTTGGTGTTCTTTTATTTGTGTGTGTTTGTTTATTTTTAGATTTTGGGTTTGCTTCGTTCCTATTGTTTATTTCTTGGAGATCTTTCTATAGTCATAATATTTTCACAATCAATATTGAGGTGGGAGTGTTATCCAGAGGTGCTTTCCTACAACAGTTATTACTTTTTTTTTTTTTTTTCTTTTTTCATGTTCTATTCTATCTATGCCTCAGTTTGCTTTGTTTGAGAAGGCAAATGAAATAGAGGAGTTTTTTGCAAACCAAAATGAGTCCAAGATTGTTAGTACCTTGAAGCATAGCATTGAGCAAGTTCACATAAATGCAAACTGGGTTCAAAGTGTTCAGAATGAATAACATCTTGCCAAGGCTATGAAGGAGTTGGTACACAGAAAGCACTAGGAGACACTTTTATTTGGCCTTTGTTGTCAAGACTTAAGAAGAAAGTAGGTGGATTAAATTTCACTACTTTTAATAATGTAAATTTGTTGAACAAGTGTGATAATAATGAATTAGACACACACACATATATATAGATACGTATAACGTTTGTATCTTAATAATATATCTTCTGGAGTTGGTTATTTATACTTTTGATCTCCCTTTTGTTTGTAAGGGCTTTTGCTTATTTTCTCTTTCTTCCTTTTTTTTTATTTTTTATTTTTTTTTTTATAATAATAAAAGTCTAATAGCATATTTGGTGTTAAGGCATGTTTCCCATATTAAAAAATGTTATTAAAAAAAAGAAGTTATTATGAGATTCGGTCCTCTCTAATCCTTTGTCATCTAGTGTTTTTAAAATCTCAGGCCCAACCAGACCTATCACGACTTGGTTTAATCTATGAAGACATCTGGTGCTTGGCTGCAGGTTTCAGGTCCATCTATTATAATTGTATTAGGCGTAGTGCTAATGGTGTTGCTCATTCTTTGGCTAGGTTTGCTAGATTACTTGACAATGAAATTGTTTGGCTGGAGGAGGATCCTCCACCTGCTATGGATGCTTTGTGTTTGGATTCTAGTTTTCTAAATTAATGATATTGGTTCCGGTTTCAAAAAAAAGTCTGTCCTATTTTGCTAGAACCTCTTTCCCTCTCCCTTTTGTGTGTGTGTGTGTTTGTTTCTCAAAAAAAAAAAAAAAAAAAAGGTTTGTCCTATTGTGCCACGGAATTGATTAAATCAAAAGGATGAGGACCAAATTGTTAGTCATGGCTTCAATTGTTAGTGCCAAATATTCTACTGGGTATATTATACTTTTGGTCCTTGATATTTAGGATAATTTTGATTTTGATCCTCCAAATTTAAAAAATTCAGATTTGATCCTTGAAGTTTCCAAAAAAAAAAAAAAAAAAATACCCCTCCATCAATGGGGTTGATTTGATTATGGTCCTCTAAACATGATATTTGTTATATCCGGTTCGATTTGGTCCCTCAAAAATAGGGTTCTTGGATTAATGCCAGTTTGTCACATAAATAGGAAAAGAAAATGGAGAGACTAAAATTGCTCCCTTTTCAAAATTTCAATGACCAAATTCGGACATTTTTAATTTGAGGAGCAAAAATCAAACCCATACCAAATTTCAAAGTTGAAAAGTATAATTAACCCTTTTATTATCTATCCAACACAAACTTTACTACCATGGGCGTCACAAAATGAAACACTATATTTGCATAGATCTTGAACTCAGAAGGTTTATTCATGGCTAAGTATCTTCAAAGGCCTAAGAAAGAAAATAAAAGGGATAACGAAACATAGGAAAATCATTAGTTACTTTAGGAGTATAGGTAATTTGATACTCCAAACCAAGAAATTAAGCTACCTAATACACTGTTCTTTTTTTCACTAGACTTTTTGAGCTTATGTCGTATTTTTTTAATTATTCACTTGTTGAAGTTGTATTGATGTGGAGTACCAAGTAACCTATATTTTGGGGTACTTAAATAAGTACTTTGAAATAGATAGACAATACTGGGCATACTTGGCATTTTGTACATTCTAATCTCTCTTACTAGAGAATACTTAACACAAAAGGGGGGAAAATTGGGAGAATACATGGTGTTTCCTATAAATACCCTCCATTTGAATCTTCCCACATTGTATTTCCATCCAAACAATTAGAGAAGAATGTAACTGCGAGAGGTGCATTTAATTAATGAGTCATTAATTCATCTCATTGTAGTCAATGAGATGAATGATTCATTGATCGTTCAATGGTCAGGTGCTCGCCGATCACACATATGTTGCCATTAGTACCATCAAAGGCATAAAGAAGAAAATAAAATGAATAACAAAACAAACGAAAGTTATTAGGTACTTAAGGGATATAGATGACGTGATATTCCAAACCAATACAATTAAGTTGCCGAATACAAAAAATATTTTTTCACCATATTTTTGTAAGCTTAAGTCATATTTTTGTTAGTGCTGTAAATGAATTAAACTATTTAATAGTAGTTTGGATTTTACTTGAGAAAAATCTTTTGTTCATTTATTTAGCAATTGAGAAGGCTCTAACCTAAACTTAGGCTCACACTCTCAGTGTGACAAGTCCAACTCCATGAACATGGGTAACTAACTCTCAATTCTTATGGGCCAACTACACATTGTAGACATTGTTTTTTCTTTTTAATTTTTTATAATTATAAATATCTATTGGAAAATATCATCTTGGATATGGAAAAATTTAGAAAGAGAGAAAATAATTTAAAAATCGGTTGAATCACAAATAAGATCTCTTCATAATTTTATTATTAGTAATATAAAAAATACAACGACAAATTTATATTAAAAAAAAAAACCCAAAAGAACAAGAAAATTATAAAAAGAATTAGATAACAATGAAATAATATAGTAAAAAGATAACAATGAAATAGATTATAGTAAAAAGATAACAATGAAATTAATTATAATGACGTTCAAAAATATGTATTATAAAAATTCTTGATTATATAGAAAGACTACAATATTTGTTATAGTTGTTAAGCAAAAATGATTTTTTCCAAAGTTAAAATTGTCAAAATCCTATTTAAGATTGATTATCTCGCAAAAAGTTTTAGTGAATTAGTCATATTATCAATTAAAAAGAAAATGTTAGCAAAACCTTAATTAGTAGTTTTGCAAAAAAAACAAGAAGAATGGATTTTAAATGAAAAAAAGATATAATTAAATAAATGATATTTATTAACATTTAAATACTATAAAAAAGTTTGAGTCAAATTTTATTAAGCCAATATAGTTCTTTTTTTTCTTTTTTCTTTTTTCTTTTTAATCTGAAAGGGTTAAATTTTTTTTTATCCATTTGTATGTATTGTTCTTGATTGACTAGGGTCTATGATATTACAAACTTCTCTCGTAAGAAAAGAAAAAAGTTTTAGTAGTTTTATTATATATGGGAAAACATATAAGTTAATAAAGTAGTTTGTAAATAAACTCGAGCTTGTTTAACAAGAAAATCTCTGGGTCATATGTAGTTAGTCGCACACAATTGAAGTAAACAATGGGAGATAGCTATCACACAAGCAACGCAACAATTTTGTTTTCGCTACAAGTCTACAACTAAGAAGAATCCATTCTTGTGATATAAAATTGAAGTGCTTTTAGTAGTACAGACTCAGGAAAAAAAAATATGCAAAACCTTGATTCCTTGAAATTCCATTATTCATTCCCCTTCCCTCACGTGAGCTACAAGTTCAGTTTCATCCAACACCTTAGATTTATATTGAGGCTTAATTTGCATCTGAGTGAGAATCAGAATGTTTCAAACCAGTTTTGTTGCCTTTTTTCAAACTAAACTGATTCTTTAATAATTTTGATAATAGAGGAGGAAAAGAAAATTGATACAGAGACCAGTATATAGAATATAAATCATAATAAAGAATGGGAGAGAAAGGAAGCAAAATACAAAATAAAATTCGTGAAGACGAAAATTGGAATTTAGAAAAGAATGAGAAGAAGGAAAGAAAAGAATAGATTTCTTTCTTCATTCATATCAAGCTTAAGCTTCAATCACTTATCTGCTCCTATATTTAAGAAGCTTGGTCTGTCCTTACAAAGGTAACCTAAAAATCAGAAAACAATCCTTGTTAGAGGCTGCGAAAGCTCTGAAATTGATTCATAACATCTGACTTTATTATTTTCTATCTCTAAAATTCCCAAAATGGCCTTCCTCCTCCTACCGTTTGCAGCGGCCGCCATAGGTGGCATCATCGCGGTATGAAATTCATATTTCTTGTTATCAATTCAGTAGTATGAATAAAACCTGCCCTTTTTTTTTTTTACTAGTTATCATATATATATATATATATATTTGGAGATAGTTATAATATGTTACTTATCTCGCAGTTCAAACCATTTACCTCCTAGATCCCAAACACTTTGTGCATGGAGATATGCCAATTAAATTACAACACTCTTGACAGTAACACAATTTTCTTAAACTTTAGTTTCAAACATTGAGTTTTTCCATATACAAAGTCTAAAAGCTAACATATGAGTAATAATAGATTATCCTCTAACCAATTTATTATATACGAAATTATCTTATAATAATAGATTATCTCCTAACATATTTATTGAAACCTTTTACATAGTTCCTCATTCTATATTTATTGTCATCAGCATTTGACCATCTTGGTTGCTATATATATATTTTTTTTAAAAGAACCACCATCTAGGATGATAGCGTGGATAAAGCTGTGCACTTAATATATAATGTAATTGTATATAGATTAATTATATTGATTTTACAATAACAGTAAGCAGCTTCGTTCTCAAAACTTTAGAAAGTTGGTTATAGATATTTAATAGATTAGTGAGGCTCAACTTATGTATTTTTTTTTTTTTTTCCTTCATTCTAATTTATCAAAAGACATGTTCTTCATCCCCCTTCCCCTATATATGTGTGTGTGTTTCTCAAATAATAATAATAAATAAATAAATAAATAAAAGACATGTGCTATTTTTGGTTAAACATACTCATAATATTAATTAGAAACAACTAGTCCATTACCAAAAAGGTCAACTTTATCATAATATGAAGTATGTTCACTATTGGGGGAATAAGGGGGGGGGGGGGGTTTAATTTCTTTAAAATCACAAATCAAATTACAAATTAAATAAAAATTTAGGACTTGGCTTATCTCCAATAGTTTTTTTAACTTGACATCTTCTTTTATTTTAATGAAAAACTGTCACATCACCCACTAACTAAACAAAATGTGGAGATTAAAATCCACCACCACATCATTTTATCTCAACAAGAAACTAACTAAATATCTAGTTGAAAAAATACTAGAGGTAAGCCAAACCTAAAACTTTATTCAAGCCCCTAAATTTTAGATTTGCTTTTTCAAAATTTAAAATTGGCCCTCAAATTTTTATACTGGACCAATAAAAGTAAAACCCAACAAAATCAAAATTGATAATAATATAGGGTTCGGTTAATGTATGCTCTTAAGGCACACATTAACTATCCATTTAAGGAAACTTTTTATAGAAAATTGAAAAGGAAACAAAAAAGCTAATCACTTTTTCATTTTCCCATAAAAAGTTTCCTAAAAGTGTTTATTAATGTATGCCCAAAGGGCACACGTTAGTAAAACCCAAATAATAATAATAATAATAAACCACCAAAAAAATAAGAAAATTCTTACCTAGCTCATTCCTCAACCTATGGCCCTCCAAATATTAAAAAAACTCTAATTCTCCTCTATAACCCCCCTCCCCCACCACCCCTCCACCCCCAAAAAATGAAGTTCACTAGTGTAACACATCAAATACTTCCAAGCATTTAATCACTGCTCAACACTTGAGCGAGTTGGTCCCATCTCCACACTTGCCAAATCCCAAATAAAGTTCCTAAATATATTCCCTTAGTTCCCATGCATTTTGCTCCATTGATGCCTTATTGTGAACTTTTGTAGGCGGAAGAGGAAAGAAAGCGGAAGAGGAGAAGAGAGGAGGAGAATGAAAGAAGGAGAAGAGAAGAGGAGGAGAATGCAAGAAGGAGAAGGGAAGAGGAGGATGCAAGAAGGAGAAGAGAAGAGGAGGAGAATGCAAGAAGGAGAAGGGAGGAGGAGGATGCAAGAAGGAGAGAGGAGGAGGATGCAAGGAGGAAAAAAGAGGAGGAGGATGCAAAGGAGAAATTTGAATCTCACAAAAAAAGGATGGAGCAATTAAAAGGGCAACCTCGGCTTCCGACATTTTCTGTCCCGAAACGCTACGACATATGGTTGAAACCAGACTTGAGCACATGCAAGTTTGATGGGTCTGTGGCAATCGAGCTCAACATCATTGCGGATACCAGCTTCATCGTCCTCAATGCTGCAGAACTCTCCATTGATACTACCTCTATATCTTTCACTCATCCAACTACTGTAAACTCTTCTAATTCTAACCAGGTCACGGTTATCTAACCTATCTTATCTTTCTATTACCCTAATTACTTTACTTTCAAAATTAATTTAAACTAGAGTTAATTGCAAAGCACATCCCTGAAATTTGGGTTTTTTGGTTTTTACATCTTGAACTTTGAGAAACTTGATTTTACACTTTAAAGTTTGGTTTCATTAGTAAAAACATATCCTCAATTAGTTTTGGCTATAAAGTGATACATCATCGTGTTGTCGTGTTTTTTCTTTTTTCTTTTTCTTTTTTGCTAAATTAACCCCAAAAAATGCTTCGTTTTGCCCAAAAATAAAAACACAATTCCACTATTTACACGACATCATTTCATAGCTATTCCTAAATCAAAATAGCAAACAAACCCAAAACCCCACATTTTCTCTTCTGCTCATCGTGAACCCCACAAACCCAGCTATTTCTAGAGGTTCGGATGGAGAGGTTTCTAGGAGATTTGAATTTGGCAGAATAGTAAGTTTTGCAGAAACTACTGCAATGAAATAAGAGAGATGAAGACGATGACAATACTCAAGTTGTCAAAGCACATGAATATAACGGCGATGAAGAATAAGAAGAAGCAAATAAAGGCGCCTCCATTGTCAAAGCTCAAAAATGTAGCTCTCTCTGTCTCTCGAAGTCTTTGTGTCTGCCAGTGAGTAAGGACTTGAAAAAGTCAAAATTGGAGCAAAAGAGAAGAGAAGGAGAAAAGAAAGAAAACTCAACATTGCCATCGCCATCGTTATGGCGGCTACTGTGAACCTGATTTGGTTAAGCTGATGGGTGCATGTTCACGATAAGCCATAAAGTTTTTTATTTTTTGGGAATAATTGTGAAACAGTGTTAAAAAAAAATGTCAGCACGATGATGTGTCACTTAACAACCAAAACTAATAAAGCGTGTTTTTTGGGGATTCGAATCCATTAGAGTTCTTAGGATACTCTTATCAAGTAGTTCTTCAAATCCTGATAATTCTTTTTGAAAATAAAGGTCTCAAATATTATGCGGTTAACATGAAGGACTATTGTAAAGAAAACTGAAAACAATGAAGCATAATCCCAATTCTATCACTTCATAGAAAAAAGAAAACTCGGATTTGTCAATTATTCCCAAACTTGACAAAGAAAGAGAGACAGACAGACAGACTCCTTCGTGCGTAACACCAGATTTGCAAGGATTCACTTCCACCATTGATCGGCCTTTACCCTCTTTCGTTGATGTCTACACGAAGTGGGGACCACTATAGAGAGAGTGAGGATTTGATTCTTTTCTTGCAAACGTTACGTTACGTCTGGGTGTTTTTAGAAAGGGTAAAATTACTGTTTTAAAGGTTTTGTAAGTGGAATTCTGAGATGGCATGACTTTGTCTAGACCTTATATTTTAAAAATAATTATTAGGAAATCTAAAAGATTTGAATCCGTGTTACACGTTACTAAGTAAAATAAAATAAAAATATGCTGAATGAATAAATGAATTAAGTTTTGGACTTGGGCAGGTGTTGAAGCCTTTATATGTTGATGTGGTTGAAGAAGATGAGCTTTTGGTTTTGGACTTTCCTGACACACTTCCTATTGGGATTGGACTTCTCACCATCGCTTTTAAAGGAATTTTGAACAACAAAATGAAGGGCTTCTATACAAGGTACAATACTCGAGTGTTGCTTGTTACAATAATAATACAAATTTTATTACATAACTCTTTTTATAAACTATTAGTGTGTGTGTGTGAGAGAGAACTTTTAAGCTTAAAATAAAAGAGAATATGCTATACCTACTGTTTGAATATGTGAGTAGTACCATAGTTGGTGAAGTAGTGAAGTCCCCACTGGATACTATTGAGAAGAGTGAGCAGTTAATATAACATAGTTGAACTTATACTTACTGGGTTAAGCTTTTGGGTTAAGGGTGTCTCCATAGGTTATATTTTAAATAAAAAAAAGTGCATTCAAATGTACTTAGAATGATTAGATTTTTCATTTCCAATGAAGATTGAGATTATCTGGCAGGCCTTTGACCATAGCAATTAAAGATTTAAGTTGATGTATATACTCTCTTTAATGGGATTGAACCTAGCAATGAGTTCAATCTTCACTATTTACTTATAAATGGAGCTAAATGTCTTCTATTCTCTGCTAAATGAGAATTTTACTAGTAATGTGTATATATTTAAGTTGTTATTTTGCTTTCTAGTACATATGAGCACAATGGTGAGAAGAAGAATATGGCAGTTACACAGTTTGAACCAGCTGATGCTAGGCGATGCTTTCCGTGTTGGGATGAACCTGCTTGCAAGGTGTCACAATCTCCCTCTCTTGGTTAATTTTAGATCTTGTGCTTCTTTTGCTAAAATCAATTTCAAAAGAATGCAAACAAAAGCTTATTTGGCCCTTCTTATTTGGCATTGCAGGCGATGTTCAAAATTACATTGGATGTGCCATCACAATTAGTAGCTCTTTCCAACATGCCAATTATTGAAGAAAAAGTGGATGGGGACCTGAAGACAGTTTCATATCAAGAATCACCCATCATGTCTACATATTTGGTGGCAATTGTAGTTGGCTTGTTTGATTATGTTGAACATCTTACATCTGATGGTAAAAAAATACACTATGTTCATTGGTTCTTGTATTGATCCTTGTTCTTGATAGTGTAATCTTACATCACTTTACAGGGATTAAAGTTCGAGTATACTGTCAGGTTGGTAAAGTAAATCAAGGGAATTTCGCATTAGATGTTGCTGTTAGGACACTTGAATTGTACAAAGAGTAAGTTTTACTGTGAATCATCACCAAACTATTGATCAAGAGACACAGTATACAAGTCTTTAGCAAAATAATGCATTTTAAGTGGACGCTGGATTATGGATATTGGCAATCCTTCAAGTTGTTACATTTTGATGCTTGTGTTGTGTTATTTGAAATTCCAATTAACCACGATAATTTCTGCAGATACTTTGCTGTGCCTTACTTTCTTCCCAAATTGGATATGGTTGCAATTCCTAATTTTGCTTTTGGGGCCATGGAAAATTATGGTTTGGTTACATGCTGTGAAACAAATTTGATCTATGACAATCAGAATTCCGCAGCTGCTAATAAGCAGAGGGTAATATGCATGTTGTGCATGCTGCTCTTTTTGTTAGGATTTCGTTTGGCTAATATAGTATGGAGCTGTTGTTTCAATAGCACTACACAAAGTGTTTAATTACTATTTTTCTCTAGGTTGTGATTGTTGTAGCCCATGAACTAGCACATCAGTGGTTTGGCAATCTTGTAACGATGGAATGGTGGACTCATTTGTGGCTGAATGAGGGGTTCGCAACATGGGTATATATTGCATTGGATTGCAACAGATCCAAACTGAGCTGTTTATTAAAATTTCAGATTGGTTTGTTTATATATAAAGCCTCAAAGGTTGGCTTGAGCCTGGCTTTATTATTAAAATAAACTAACGTAACTATTTTTGGTGGAACGTAGCCCAAGCTCTTTGTAAATGGTTCTGTTTTTTACAGCCAGCATGGGTCATATCCCTATACATTATTCCTTATTACACTGCATGCTTTTAAATTATATATCGGCTATTTGAATATGTTCAGGTCAGTTATTTAGCAGCTAATCACTTGTTCCCAGAATGGGAAGTGTGGACTCAGTTTCTTAATGAATGTACAGAAGGTCTTAGGCTGGACGGGCTTGCAGAGTCCCATCCCATTGAGGTAATTCTGCATGCACTATTTTTTCTTTTCTTGGTATAATTGCTTTTTAAAAAATCAGTATTGTTACTTTTTTGAGTCTATCTTTATATAAAGCATACTTTTTTAGGTGGAGATAAATCATACTAGAGAGATTGATGAAATCTTTTTTGACACAAAGAGTGACAAAAAAGGTGCATCTGTTATCCAGATGCTGCAAAGTTATCTTGGTGTTGAATGCTTCCAGGTTGGTTGTTGGATTTTCTTTTGGTATATGCTTCATGTCCCAAATAAAAATTTCTTGTTATTCAAGAAACTCTTTTCCCTCCACCTCAAATTCACATGAAATTTATGTCATGGAAACCTTTCAGAAATTATGTCTTCAAGAAAGATAGAGCAATAGTAACCTTCTAGTAGCAAGTTTAGGCAGAAACCATTATCATGATGAATGCTATATAACTACTATTTCGCAAAGTGCTCATTTCTTTTTTATATATAGTAACAATGGTGATATTCATCTAGATAAGAAATACTCTTAGAAAGTTTATCTACTTGATATCTGGCAAAATTGCCTTCAGCTTGATTAGCTTCCAGGTTCTTCTTGGCTGCCATGTATTACTAAAATGATTGCAGTTACGGTTCGTTCTTTTATGGTCCATCTTTAGCGAATAATCATCTCCTTCAATATATGATATAATTGTTCAAATCTTTTCGTAGGATTAAGAAGCTCAGTTAGTCAATTTTTTCTCATTAGTAAAATATTTCTTATGTAATTGTATGTCAGTTAATTATCTTTTTTCTCTCATCTGTAAATCAGAGGTCACTTGCTTCATATATAAAAAAATTTGCTTGCTCAAATGCAAAGTCAGAAGATTTGTGGGTTTCACTTGAGGAGGGATGCAGTGAGCCTGTGAACCAGCTAATGAATTCATGGACAAAGCAAAAGGGGTACCCAATTGTCTCTGTCAAAGTCAAGGATCAGAAATTGGTGTTTGAGCAGGTTTCTTGTGTCTGGTCTCTTTCACCCATTTTTTCCTGAAATAACATTTCTTAACCCTGATGCATACTGAGTCGTTTCATTTTGAAATTAGTGTCACTTAATGATATTTTGAGAACTTACTGAATTCTGAAAAATCAATGTAATAATGGCAGTCACAATTTTTGGCAAGTGGTTCTCTTGGGGATGGGCAATGGATTGTTCCAATAACATTATGCCGAGGCTCATATGACGTGCACAAGAATTTTCTACTGCAAACAAAGTCTGAAACTCTTGATATGAAAGAGCTCCCGAGTGATGGAAACAATTTAGCATCATCTTGGGTAAAACTTAATGTCAATCAGACTGGCTTCTATAGGGTTAAATATGATGAGGACCTTGCAGCTAAACTCCAAATACTTATCTGCAACAGACAAATTTGGTAATTTTGATATTTGTACTCATACATCTTATGATAGTATGTGTTTATGGTAGAATAGAGCACTTAACACAACCTATTTTTGTTTCAACAGGAATCCTGGATGATTCATTTGCCCTTTGTATGGCTCGCCAGCAGCCTTTGAATTCATTGCTTACCTTGATGGGTGCTTATAGTGGGGAACTTGAATATACCGTGCTGTCTAATTTAATCAATGTAACGTTCACCTCTTGTTTAAGACTTTGTAGATTTCAGTTGTGCTATTAGTCCTAATTCTAATCCCTCTATTCACAGATAAGTTTTAAAGTTGAAAGAATTGCAGCTGATGCAAACCCCGAGTTGCTGGAATACATTAAACAATTTTTTATTACCCTTTTCCTGCGTTCAGCAATGTAAGTTGTCCTAAATACAAATAATTGAAATTCCTTTGGTGGTCCTTGTTTATTAGTCATTCTGGTTGCTCTGTCCACTGTTTTTTCGATATAAGTGATATCTTTGAAGTTGATTTTATTCCATTTGATTGAGAAAGACCCGTAAGATGTTAACTATTAAGGTACTAGAATGTTTGAAAATACGTTTCCACAGATTTATAGCATGAGTGTATCATTTCTTTATATAATGAATAATTAGAATTTTAATAGGTGATTGATATGCTACTATCGATAATATATATATCTGACATTTTCTGAATTAAGTTATCTTTTTCTTTCTTAAATAGAGGTACTAATACCAAATATATAGCAGACAGGTATTTTTTTTCATTAAATCATTGGGACAACCGTAAATGTCTCAGAATGTAAAAAGTGTGCTGTAAGGAAGAAGAAAAAGTCACTTAAGGATCGTTGCGATTCCTCTTTCATGATTTGTTGTGATAGACTCACAAAGTTTTACCTCAAGATCTAGGATATAGATATTTCTTGCATTATTTGACTTATATGCCTATTTATTTCTTTTATTTGGAGATATTCTATATATGATTAGTCAAGCTTAAAATCGTCATACATACTAATAATTATATTGAATAAACCTTAGACTTCACATCTGAAGTTGCATATTATGTATAAAACTTTCCAAGGAAGGGATCTTTGACTTGATGGTTGCAGACCACCAACGAGTTATATCAGACCTTACATGCTAATGGATACCCGGTTTGTATCACTAACCCAAATAATGAGCAGTTAAAAACTTTGAGCAATTCCAAGAGCCTTATTGCTCAGTGGCATTGTTTGCTCTCCTTTATGAGGAGAACCAAGATTCAAATCTCCCTCCCCCATTGCTGTAATTATCGAAATATTAATAATATATATATATATATATGTATGTATATTGGGCAAGATTAGCTTCTTCTTCTTTTCTTTTTTTTCTTCTTTTTTTTCAATCTTCCATTTATTTTGTTCAATGTTTGAATTCGTTGGCAGAAAGCTTGGTTGGGAGCCTAAGAAAGGTGAGAGCCATCTAGATGCAATGTTAAGAGGAGAGGTTTGGACTGCCCTTGCTGTGTTTGGATATGATCCAGCACTGAAAGAAGGAAGTAGGCGTTTTCATGCATTCTTGGACGACAGAAATACGCCACTCCTCCATCCTGACATAAGAAAGGTTGGTAAAAAAAGCATTGGTCAATTACTAGTAATTAATCATCTACAATACCTATCAAGTTTTCTAATGGGCTGTGGTTGCAGGCAGCATATGTGGCTGTCATGCGGAGAGTCAGCAGCTCAAACAGATTTGGTTTTGAAAATCTTTTGAGAGTTTACAGAGAGACTGATTTGAGCCAGGAGAAAACACGCGTCCTAAGTAATAATATATCATTGTTTGAAATATTGCAAAACATTATTTGAATCTCTCTAGTATGTTGGAGACATGTCTCTTTTTGTGCTTGTAGGTTCATTAGCATCTTCTCCAGATCCCAGCATAATTCTTGAAGCTCTCAACTTTTTGTTGTCTTCTGAGGTATAATTGCGAAGGTCAAAATATTTTTCTGTAAAAGTTGATAAATATTGCCTGATGGAGATTGGGATGTTGATGCTGGCTTTATTTCCCATTTGATCTAGGTTTGTACCCATGATGCTGTTCTTGGACTTGCTGTCAGTAGGGAAGGACGCGAAACAGCTTGGACATGGCTGAAGGTAATACTCCATTTGTAAAGTAAAATGCAAAAGGCACATTGCTGTGAAGAAATTCAGACGATCATGTGCATGCACAATATCCATGTTTCACATTGATGAAAATTGTCCTTGAACAATTTAGAGACTGATCTAAGATTTGACATGTGGATTTGAGGAAAACAAAGGAATAAATAATATATCATTTTTATTTTATTTTATTTTATTTTAAAGAAAGTAACTGGTAGACCTTCGAGCTTTTGCTGGCTTCAAAGAAGACAAGAAGAGCTGCCATTGAACCTTTACGATCTCTATGCCTAAGTGCTGTCTGAATTTTTTTTTTTTAATAAATTTAATGCTCTAGTATTTGTTGAGTTAGCGGAAGCTCTGGTGCTAGATTGTTGAACAAAATATTGAACAAAGAGCTTTTAGTTAAAACTTGACTCTTTAAATTACAACACTTTGACTAATGGAAAGCCTTGTATGGGCTCCCACGTATGACACAAATACTAGACTCAAATAACACCACACGGCAAGGCTTCTTACAATCCCAACACACTGACTTTTACAAGACACACACCAACTCTTTGAAACTGCTGACACTAGGATTTTCTTACTTTACTTTTCACTCTACACACTTCACACATTAGCTGTTGACTTCACACTACTTCACCTCACACACTTTACTTCACCTAACTCTTCACTTCACATCACCTCACTTCACACATATCATACATCTAGGCACATGACATCCTATTTATACTAGTCTTATGTCGGTTAAGAGAACTGACTTTAAAGCTTCTAGCTTCATCTTTTTAAATACAATAATTAACCAAGCTTCTAGACATCTTAAACTTGTGGCAGAAATTCACAAGGGCAGGGAAGTTTCTAGAGAAATTATGAGAACTATCTTGGAGAGAATTCCGGAAAGAGAGCAAGAGAGAAAGGTAAGGAATTAGAGAGAAATTTCTAGAAAGAGAGAGAGGCGATGCTTGATTTTTAACAGTATTTGTGGAATCCCATCAGATTGAACAAAACCTGATAACCGAGCTCCAGAGTAGATGAAGTTGTAGGATCTTTAGATTATGAAATATATCTCTGATTTTATGTCATAAATATCAAGTGAAGCCACATCTATATTGAAATTGCTAGTTTAATTTCAAGTACAGTTATAGTTTATTTTGGTCAGAAATTCCATGATGCTAGTCTATAACTATTTTTTCTCGAGTTTATTGTCACTAAAATCTTTATGTATGCATGAATGAAAGGGTAATTTGTTTTGATTTACTTTGGCACTGATACCCTATTATTCTATTCCCATGTTCATCACGAGTACATTCCACTTTGTTGTCTATTACATTTTTTCTGCATTTACATGTGATTGAAATGCAGGATAACTGGGATCATATTTCAAAAACCTGGGGTTCTGGATATCTAATAACTCATTTTCTCAGCTCAATTGTCTCTCCGGTTTGCCTTTCACTTCCTCTTTCTCTCCTGTTGTTAGTTCCACGAGTATCTATTTTTGTCCTTTGTATCTCAATTACAAATACGTAGAAGTTAAGTTTAGAAACAACCAAAAAAAAAAAACAGATATATAGTAAAATTCAATTACATTTTGTTATTGTTATTACTAATCAATTTTTTTTTTTTTTTTCATTTTTCATGTTCTGTTCTATCTATGCCTCAGTTTGCTTCATTTGAGAAGGCAAATGAAATAGAGGAGTTTTTTGCAAACCAAACTGAGTCCAAGATTGTTAGAACCTTGAAGCAGAGCATTGAGCAAGTTCACATAAATGCAAATTGGATTCAGAGTGTTCAGAATGAATAACATCTTGCCAAGGCTGTGAAGGAGTTGGTACACAGGAAGCACTAGGAGACACTTTTATTTGGCCTTTGTTGCTAGACTTAAGAAGAAAGTAGGTGGATTAAATGTCACTACTTTTCATGATGTAAATTTGTCGAACAAGTGTGATAATAATGAATCAGACACACACACACACATAGATACATATAACGTTTGTATATTAATAATATATCTTCTAGAGTTAGTTCTTTCTACTTTTGATCTCCCTTTTGTTTGTAAGGGTTTTTGCTTCTTTTTTTTCTTTTTCTTTTTTCTTTCCTCCTTTTTTTTAAAAAAAAATAATAATAATAATAAAAGTCTAATAGTGGTGTTAATGCATGTTTCCCATGTTAAAAAAAGTTATTATGAGCTTCGGTCCTCTCTAATCCTTTGTCATCTAGTGTTTTTAAAATCTCACTGATCAAACATTGATGTCAGTGTTAATTTGATATTTTATTCTTGTTTTTTCGTTGAGAAAAATTTAAGTTGTTTTTTTAAAATTCAGCCACCTGGCTAGTTAAAGAAATTGTGTAATCGGCGTTAAGCACTGCTCTTTTTGTTTTCTTTCTTTCTTTCATTTTCATCTCCCTAACCCACAAGAAAACCGCATGGCTTTGCACACAATCTCAGCAGATGAAAACTCCATGGGTTCAAAGTCTCATATTTCTAATCAAAATCAAGCAAAAAAGAACAATCTTATCCATTAATTCCATTATTTTCAAAGTCTCAAATTTGCCCCTTAATCACTGGGTTCCATCTGCTCTTTGATTCATCTCATCTATTACCTTGTAATTCTTTGGTTTGGTTAGTGTGAAATACTCAAAGATTAAATAATGGGTCTAATGGTTGGTTTGTTCATCTCCATTAATCTACTATTACCTTGTGAAATTGAATGTGTTGTTTTCTTCTGGTTCTAATTTTGGTCACTTTCCGCCAATTCCAACTGCGTCCAATATTGTTTCAAGTTTTCAACACCAACTGGTGTGTGTTAGAATTCTAAGAGGTCAGGTCTGAAGCCATGGGACTTTCTCTTGGTCTCAGGTCAGAGAGAGAGGGAAGAAAAGAAAAAGAGGTTGTGCTTAATGCTACCTACTCAATTTTTTAACTAGCCAGATGACTGAATTTTAAAATGAGAACTTAAGTAATAGTACATACAGTACTGTGTCTAAATTTTGCCTCATTTTTTTAATCGGAATCTTTTATTCTTGTTTTAAATAATTAAAACATCGTATATTACATTTTGTGATATTTTACATTCAAAGTCCACATTCGGTAAAGATGAAGTGTAAAACCCATGTTTTACACATCCAATACTAGATTGTCACATAATCTTTTACTTTTTAAAACATACACCCTATCACACCAATCCCACTTTCATCAACGTCTTCAATTTCGGATCAAACTTAAACCAAAATCTCATTGTTTTAGCAGCAACGACCACATGCTACTAGAGGGACTGTCGGATCTGTCTTGACAGTGGTTTTGCGACCTCAAGGATTTTTTTTTTTTTTTTTTCTTGATTTCTTCTTTTCCCCAAAATGGATTTCAAGATTTCTCTTAGATTTGGAAAGCACCCAATCGTCTCCTCCGCCACGCATGCAATTGGAGTTGCCTTCGAATCTAGGAAGCCCTCAAGGTTTATTTTGCTTTATTTATTTTTCTTTTTTCCCAAAATGGTTTTCAAGATACTTACTTTTCATGTAATTTTGAAAATTTGCTTTTAACCCTTGTCATTTATGTACGTATCTGCTTTGTTGCATTATGGGAGAAGTAGATAGATCTTCATAAAGTTCTACTGGTTTAGTGGACATAGCTTTGTACTGTAAAATGCATTTTTGATTTTCCAAGTTGATTTTTTGAGTTCTTCCAATCTTTTCATTTGTTGTGTGTATATTGCTATTGATCTATTACAATTTCGAATTCTGTGAAGCATAGTATTTAAAATCCAAAGTGAGAAAAAGAATAAAATTACCTAGTAAACAAACCTTTGAAGTCACGAAACAACATTCACGGAGGCTCTGACATCGTATTAAGATTTCAATAGTAACTCCGGCAAGGTAATGTGGTGGGGGAAGGAGGTCCAAAAGGGAGATGAGATTTAGATCTGGTATGAAAACGTGAAATATAGGGTTTTTTGAGATGTTATTAGGTGTGTGAGATGTATAATTTTACAATGAGTTTTAAGTAAAAGGCTAATGTGGCATATCCTTATTGTAGGGTGTAAACGGGTTTACACCAGACCCTTATTGAATTTAATCCCTTCCATTAAAGAATAATGAAATTTAATTACATAGTGAATATATGAGTTCTTCTACCTTATCATTAGTTTCAAATGAATAATGAAATTTAATTACATAGTGAATGTATGAGTTCTTCTACCTTATCATTAGTTTCAAATGCCAGTATCGCTATGTATGAATTACTTGAATTAAGTCTGTCCTATTGTGTTAGAACCTCTTTCCATGTCCCTTGTGTGTGCGTGTGTGTGTTTGTTTGTTTCTCAAAAAAAAAAAAAAAAAAAAAAAAAAAAAAAAAAAAAAGATATGTCCTATTTTGCAACTGAATTGATTAAATCAAAAGCCTGAGGATCAAATTGTTAGTCATGGCCTCAATTGTTAGTGCCAAATATTCTACTATGGGTATATTATACTTTTGGTCCTCGATATTTAGGATAAGTTTGATTTTGATTCTCCAAATTTAAAAAATTCAGATTTGATCCTTGAAGTTTCAAAAAAAAAATGGCCCTCCATCAATGGGGTCGATTTTATCATGGTCCTCTAAACATGATATTTGTTATGTCCGGTTCGATTTGGTCCCTCAAAAATGGGGTTCTTGGATTAATGCCAGTTTGTCACATAAATAGAAAAAAAAAAAATGGAGAGACTAAAATTGCTTCCTTTTCAAAATTTCAATGACAAAATTCAGAAAATTTTAATTTGAGGAACTAAAATCAAACCCATACCAAATTTCAAAGTTGAAAAGTATAATTAACCCTTTTATTATCTATCCAACGAAAACTTTGCTACCATGGGCGTCACAAAATTAAACACTATATTTGCATAGATCTTGAACTCAGAAGGTTTTTCATCTAAATATCTTCAAAGGCACAAGAAAGAAAATAAAAGGGATAACGAAACATGGGAAAATCATTAGTTACTTTAGGAGTATAGTTAATTTGATACTCCCAACCAATAAATTAAGTTACCTAATACAATATTGTTTTTTCACCAAACTTTTTGAGCTTATGTCATATTTTTTTTTAAATATTCACTTGTTGAAGTTGTATTGATGTAGAGTAACAAGTCACCTATATTTTGGGGTACCTAATAAGTACTCTGAAATAGATATACAATACTAGATACTTGGCATTTGTACGTTTTAATCTCTCTTACTAGAGAATACTTAAGACAAGAGAGGGGGGGGGGGGGGGGGGGTGGTGTTGAAATTGGAAGAATACATGATGTTTCTTATAAATACCCTCCATTTGAATCTTGCCATGTTGCATTTCCATCCAAACAATTAGAGAAGAATGTAACTGCTAAAGGTGAATTTAATTAATGAGTCATTAATTCCTTGATCTTTCAATGGTCAGGTGCTCCACGATCATGCATATGTTGCCATTAGTATCTTCAAAGGCATAAAGAAGAAAATAAAATGAATAACAAAACAAACTAAAGTTATTAGGTACTCAAGGAATATAGGTGATGTGATATTCCAAACCAATACAATTAAGTTGCTAAATACAAAAAAAATAAAAAATTCACCATATTTTTGTAAGCTTAAGTCATATTTTTGTTAGGGTTGTAAATGAATTAAACTATTAATAGCTTGGATTCAACTTGAGAAAAATCTTTTATTCATTTATTTAGCAATTGAGCAAGCTCCAACCTAAACTTAGGCTCAATGTGACAAGTCCAACTCCATGAACAGGGTAACTAACTCTAAATTCTTATGGGACCAACTACATATTGTAGACATTGTTTTTTTATTTTATTTTTTAATTATAAATATCTATTGGAAAATATCAACTTGGATATGGAAAAATTTAGAAAGAGAAAAATAATTTAAAAATTGGTTGAATCACAAGTAAGATCTCTTCATATAATTTTATTATTAGTAATATAAAAAATACAATGACAAATTTATATTAAAAAAACCCCAAAAGAACATGAAAATTATAAAAAGAATTAGATAAGAATGAAATAATACAATAAAATGATAACAATGAAATAAATTATAATGATGTTCAAAATATGTATTATAAAAATTCTTGATTATATAGAAAGACTACATTATTTTGTAAATGAATGTATCACTAACAAAATTTTATCGGAAATATTTGTTATAGTTGTTAAGCAAAAATGATTTTTTTTCAAAGTTAAAATTGACAAAATCTTATTTAAGATTGATTATCTCACAAAAAGTTTTAGTGAATTAGTCATATTAACAATTAAAAAGAAAATGTTAGCAAAAGCTTAATTAGTAGTTTTGCAAAAAAACAAGAAGAATGGATTTTAAATGAAAAAAAAATTATTTAATTAAATAAATAATATTTAATTAACATTTAAATACTATAAAAAGTTTTTGAGTCAAATTTTACTAAGCCAATATAGTTCTTTTTTTAAAAGAAAAAAAATTTGAAAGGATTATAAAAAAAACATTTAAACCATTTGTACGTATTGTTCTTGATTGACTAGGGTCTATGATATTACAAACTTCTCTTGTAAGAAAAGAAAAAAATTTAGTAGTTTTATTATATATGGGAAAAGATATAAGTTAATTAAGTAGTTTGTAAACAAACTCGAGCTTGTTTAACAAGAAAATGAACCAATCTTAAACATGTAATATTGTTTGGTAATGAACTAGAACTCGGCTCACATTCAAAATAAAACTAAATGAACTTTTAATACTATACTTAAATCGGCTCGTTTATAGCTCTACTAATAAACATCTCTGTTTCTCAAAAAAATAAATAAATAAATAAACATCTCTTATAGAAGAGATCTTGACCCCTCTTCTCCCAAAAAAAAAAAAAAGGGGGTACTTTGGGGAAGTATTGTGATTTAAAAATAATATAAAAAAAAGGTTCTCTTGCCCTTCTTGTTTTTCATACTCTCTCTCCCATTCTTTTTTTTTTTTTTTCCTTCTCACTCTCCTTAGTCAATCAACAAAATAATATGAGGAACATCTCAGGCAGGGGCGGAGCCACGTTGTCCCTTAGGGGGGCCGTGGCCCCTACACAAAAAAAAAAAAAAAAAAAAAAAAAAAAAAAGATCCATTAAAGTATGTAAGAAAATTGATTGGGCCCCTCCAACGTTGGACATTCGGCCCCCCCACCCCCCCTATATCTCCTCTATTCTCCCAGCTAAAAGCCTTTAGTTTTAGGCCTCTATTCTCCAAGTAGGTCTCTTATACTCCAAATAAAACAAAAAACTGGCCCACTTACATTTAAATACTCAAAATCCAAACACATAACAACAAAATTTCACTTTCTCCATCTCAAAAATCCACTCACGGAATCCCTTATTCCCTTTACTTCTTATTCTTTTCTTCTTTTTTTTTTTTTTTTTTTTTTGATACACTTTCACTTCCCACTGGCACCTCCCTAGCCCCCAAATCTCAGCATCAATCCTCCAGTCCCAAAAAAAAAAAAAAATCCTGACCAATTTTTTCTTTCTTCTTGCTTTCTAAAACAAATCACTCAGCATATTTTATTGTCAAATTTCAGGATTTGGAACTTGGTGACTACCTAATGAGTTTTCTTCTCTTATTTAATCACTAGACCTTCATCTCTTTAGACTCTTTTTACTACTTAGCTCAGACCTCCTCTCAAACTCAGTCCTCCGATCCCAAAAAAAAAAAATGACCATTATTTTCTTTCTTCTTGCTTTCTTAAAATAAATCATTCAGAGCAGGGGTGTAGCCAAAGGGTGAGTTTTCAGTTTCCGCTTCATCTCTTTTTAGTGTTTTTTTTTTTTTTTTCCTCAACTATCTACACTTAAATATTCACATGCTCTTTAATTTTTCATATATTTTTAGAGAAATATATGGTTGAAGGCATGGGCATGGGGAGGTTTTTTGTGATGAGTCTTGAAGGGAAGATAAAGTTTGCACTTTGTGAAGATAAAGTTTCTAAGGTAAATTTTTTTTTGATTTATTACTTATTTTTGATTAGTTAGATATCATGTGGCAATGGGTGTTGTTAAATTGTTTGGTTTATGTTGTGTACTTGTGTGTTTAATTTTTGCTTTTGTTTGAGGGGTTATTCTTAATTAAAAAAATTTAAAATATAGGAATGATGATGGATTGACTGTTTAAATTATAGTGGAAATTTTATTTTTTTTCTTGAGTATGAATAACATCCATATAATTAAGTAAAAATTTCTAATTAAGATTTTATTTTTTAAGTTCTTTTCAGGTTAATTTTTGAGTCATATTCTTAAAACTAAAAGAATTATGAGCAAATGAAACAATTGATGCATTCTTAAAGAAAAAAATGTTAGCAATTCAAAATTTATGACACCTATGGCTGTAGAAACAAATGTGGCCGTAGAAATAAATGTTGATACTTCAATGCCTGATGAACACCCCTCCAAATGTTCAAGAATTCAATCTGAAGAGATAGATCGTGATCCAGGATCACGTAAACAAATATGTGAATTTCCTATGAACAAACAAGATGAAATCCAACGAGCTTATCTCAAAGAAGGTCCATATCAACCTAAATATATAAACTGTCCATACAACGATAAAAATCATCATTGTCAAAAATTGGCCCCCCCATGTAAAAAATCCTGGCTACGCCCCTGATCTCAGGGTCATATGCAGTTAGTTGCACAGTTGAAGTAAACAGTGGGAGATAGCTATCGCACAAGCAACACAACGATTTTGTTTTAGCTACACATCTACAACTACGAAGAATCAGTTCATGTGAATGTGATATAAAATTGAAATGCTTTCAGTAATATGGACTCAGGAAAAAAAAATTATGCAAAACCTTGATTCCTTAAAATTCCATTATTCATTCCCCTTCTATCACGTGAGCTACAAGTGCAGTTTCATCCAACACCTTAGATTTCTATTGAGGCATTGCATCTGAGTAAGAATCAGAATGTTTCAAACAAGTTTCGTTTCCTTTTTTCAAAGTAAACTGATTCTCTAATAATTTTGATAATGGAGGAGGAAAAGAAAATTGATAGATACAGAGACTAGTATATAAAATATAAAATCAAATCATAATAAAGAATGGGAGAGAAAGGAAGCAAAATGCAAAATAAAATTCTTTAAGACAAAAATTGGAATTTAGAAAAGAATGAGAAGAAAGAAAAGAAAAGAATAGATTGCTTTCTTCATTCCCATATCAAGCTTAAGCTTCAATCACTTCTTCATTCACTCGTCTGCTCCTATATTTAAGAAGCTTGGTCTGTCCTTACAAAGGTAACCTAAAAATCATAAAGCAATCCTTGTTAGAGGCTGCGAAAGCTCTGAAATTGATTCCTAATATCTGACTTTATTATTTTCTATCTCTAAAATTTCCCAAAATGGGGTTAGCCCCGAGCGCCATTGGTGGTGGCATCGTACCGTTAATCGTACAATCCATTGCGGTATGAAACTCATATTTCTTGTTTTCAATTCAGCAGTATCAACAAACCTTTTTTTGTACTAGGTATTACATAATTTTTTTTTTTTTTTTTTTGAGATAGTTACAATATGTGTAGTTCGAACCATTTATCTCCTTAACCCCCCAACACTTTGTGCATGAGGATGTGCCAATTATACTACAAGACTCTTGACAATTACACAGCTTTCTTAAATTTTAGTTTCAAACATTTAGTTTTTCCATATCCAAAGTCTAAAAGCTAACATATGAGTAATAATAGATTATCTCCTAACATATTTATTGAAACCTTTTACATATTTCCTCATTCTATATTCATTGTCATCAGCATTTGACCATCTAGGTTGCTATTTAAAAAAGAAAAAAGAACAACCATCTTGGATGATACCGTGGATAACGATGTGCACTATATATAATGTAATTGTTTATAGATTAATTATATTGATTTTACAACAACATAAGCAGCTTCATTCTCAAAACTTTAAAAGGTCAGTTATAGATATTTTAATAGACTAGTGAAGCTCAACTTTTTTTTTTTTTTCTTCATTCTAATCTATAGAAATTCATGTTCTTTTTTTTGGTTAAACATGCTCATAATATTAATTAGAAACAACAAGTCTATTACAAAAAAGTTGGCTTTATCATAATACAAAGTATGTTCACTATTTTTTTTTTTTTTGGGGGGGGGGGGGGGGGGATGGGGTTTAATTTCTTTAAAATCACAAATCAAATAAAAAATTAAATAAAAATTTAGGGTCTAGCTTACCTTTAGTAGTTTTTTAACTAAACATCTCATTTTGTTTTAATAAAAAACTGCCATTACCCATTAACTAAATAAAATGTGCAGATTAAAATCCACCACACATTCTTTCTCAATAAGAAACTAACTAAATATCCAGTTGAAAAACTACTAGCGGTAAGCCAAACCCAAAAATTTATTCAACCCCCTCAAATTTTAGATTTGCATTTCCAAAATTTAAAATTGACCCTCAAATTTTTAAACTAGTCCAATAAAAATAAAACCCAACAAAATCAATTTGACATAATAATGAGAATAATAATAATAATAATAATTTTGATAAAAAAAAAAAAAAAAAACCACCAAAAAAGTAATAAAATTCTTAGCTAACCTATTTCTCAACCTATGGCCCTCCAAATATTAATAAAACTCTGATTCTCCTTTAACAAATCACCGGTTCTCAAAACAATTAAAAAATAAAAATTCCAAATCACCTCTCTCTCTCTCTCTCTCTCTCTCTCTCTCTCTCTCTCTCTCTATATATATATATATATATATATATATTACAGCTTTCACTTATGAGATATTTTTTAGGTTGCAAAAGCAAATCCTCTATAAACCCCCCCCCCCCACCCAAAAAAATTGATGTTCACTGGTAGAATACATCAAATACTTCCGAGCATTTAATCATTACCCAACATTTGAGCAACCTAGTCCCATTCCCACACTTGTAAGATCCCAAATAAAGTTCCTTAATATATTCTTTTAGTTCCCACACATTCTACTCTATGATGCCTTATTGTAAACTTTTGTAATAGGATAAGAAAAGAGCAGAGGAGGATGAAAGAAGGAAAAAAGAGGAGGAGGATGAAAGAAGGAGGAGAGATGAGGAGGATGCAAGAAGGAGAGAGGAGGAGGATGCAAGAAGGAGAGAGGAGGATGCAAGAAGGAGAGATGAGGAGGATGAAAGATGGAGAAGAAAGAGAGAAGAGGAGGATGCAAGTTGGAGAAGGAAAAAAGAGGAGGAGGATGCAAGAAGGAAAAAAGAGGAGGAAGAGGCAAGAAGGAAAAAAGAGGAGGAAGATGCAAGAAAGAGAAAGGAGGAGGATGCAAGAAGGAAAAAAGAGGAGGAAGATGCAAAGGAGAAATTTGAAACTCACAAAAAAAGGATGGAGCAATTAAAAGGGCAACCTCGGCTTCCGAAATTCGCTGTCCCGAAACGCTACTACATATGGCTGAAACCGGACCTAAGCACATGCAAGTTTGATGGGTCTGTGGCTATCGAGCTCAACATCATTGCAGATACCAGCTTCATCGTCCTCAATGCTGTTGAACTCTCCATTGATACTGCCTCTATATCTTTCACTCACCCAGCTGTTGCAAGCCTTTCTAATTCTAACCAGGTCATGATTATCTAACCTATCTTATCATTCTATCACCCTGATTACTTTACTTTCAAAGTTAGTTTAAATTAGAGTAAATTGCAAAGTACATTCCTGAAATTTTGGTTGTTTGGATTTTACATCCTGAAATTTAAGAAATTTGATTTCAGACTTTGAAGTTTGATTCATTAGTGTTGGGGGCGTTCTTTGTTGCCCACGTGATGTTAGGGAAGTCAAGACCGAGACTCGATTTTAGGCTTGGAACATAGCCCAAAGGCTATCGGCAAAGTGTGAAAGGCCCATTTTGCTCAAGGTCTAGGTTGCACCCAACAAAGATTATAATAAGGCCCTAAAAATACCCCCTACAAAGATAAGCTAGCACAAAGGATGGCCCACCACAACAAGTGCTTAAATAATAGTCTAGCGGTAAGTAAGAGAAACGTCCAATGGTAGATGTCTGGAAAACCAATAAATGTATTTGCATAGTAAAAATTATGCATTTCCTCTATACTTGGTTAATATAAAAATGGGCCCGTTATAACAAGTACACAAGAGGAAAAATGGTCTAACAATGAATATGACAGACCTCCAACGGTAGACATCTGACAAGTTAATAAGTATGTTTACATGGTAAAAATCATATGTTTTCCTTATTATTATTAAGTCAACATAAGGGAAAACTTCCATAGTATTCAAAACATTATGGCTTTCATCATTATAACAATAAACAAGTATTAAAGGTTTCATAATTACAAGTAGAAGAGGAAAAAATAGGATGGAATGAAAGGAGAGAAAGAGATTACAGCTCAGTGCAACAAATGTTGAACTAAGATTTTGGAATATATATATATATATGTAGGGCATGAATGGGGTAGTGTAGACTATTTTGAGTGAGTGGGCATTTAAGCTTATGGTGGTGTGATGGAGATAATGCTAAGGCTAAGGCTTTAATGAGTAAAGGGTTGTTTGTGAGTGATTAGGAAGCATTTATGGGCTGTGAATATGCAAAAAAAGATAAGGAATGTCTGAGGCTAAGTGAGTGTGGGCTAAGGGGAGTGATTTAGGAGCTTAGGGAGAGTTAAACCACAAGCAAAGTGACAAGAAAATCAGAAATTTCAGAGGTGTTTTTGGTGTGTCTATTTTAAGATACTGGGATTTTCTGAGAAGATGGAATGTGATGTTTATGGTTAAGTGTATATGAGCATTTATGAACTAAAGGCTAGTTTCTAAACTAAGAGACTGACTTATAAGCTGAAAATAGCATGATGGGTGAGGAATTTTATAATAAGATTTGTTGTCCTCCATGAGTTGATGGTAGTTCTCTTTTATAGGATTTGGCCATAAATGAGAGATTTGCTTTTGGGGTTGCTTTGCTTCTTTGGGTAATATGACACATGGTGAGTATTTGGGGTAATCTTGCATTTAATGCTAAGAATTCTGAGGTTGTGTTCAGCCAATAGGATTAAGGCAGGTATTAAGGAAGAATCCTAGTGCTGCAACTGAGATTTGGACCCTAGGAAGTAGGATTCAACACCCCAAGCCAAGTGTCAAAGTTTAAGTCCACTTCAAAGGGTTCCGTTGGAGATCCCTTTATGCCCTCCAAACCACATGTTCCCAAATTTTCCCCTTTATGATTCATGAGCTTGGTTCATGAACCAATTACATACATTTTTAGTAATAAAATAAACTATTTGGTTGAGGATTTCATGAGCTTGGAGGTCTTAGTTGTGGCTTCCTTGAGTTGTGACCAAAACTTGGGGAAAAATGGTATTTATTGCCCATTAGCCTTTAGGTGTCAACCTTTGGTGCTGTTCACATTAGAGTTGGCAGTGGGGCAGGCAACTAGCTCCTAATTTGGTTTGGGAGTTTGGTTGCTTCTTGAGGTGACCTCCAGCGGAAGGCAGAACTAAATGGAGTTCTCCAGCGGGGTCAGTTTGCACACATGGGCTGTTTTGGTTGAGATTTCATGTTGGGTTTGGCCATAAGGGCTGAGTATTTTGGTGGGCCTCTAACTTGGTGGTTCTCTCCACTCGGGCCTATCCTTTTGCTTTCTCTTTGTGAGCCCTACAAAATGAACAAAACTACCATATATTGCCATGGATTTTTATTTCACATGGGCTTTAGTTGTTAGTAAAAATGAAATGCATTCATGAGCTTTAATATATATTTATGATAGGTTTTGGATATTAATTTCCATGGGATTTAAATAACAATTTGAATGGTTTCTCATAATTTTTGCCATGGATTATTTTGTAAATGATATTTTTTTTGGGGCTTTTAAATAATGACCTCTAATAGTTCTTGAGAATAATATTTACAATGGGTTTTAAATAGAGGCAATATCCATGGGTTTCAAATAAAATATGGTAACAACCACTATAGTGGAATAATGTGATTTTCTCATGGTTTTTTTATCATAATATGCTTGTAAGGTGAATAATTGTCTTGAGTTTTGGAAATCAATATTATGAATGTTGTGATGTAAGATAGATAGCGAACATGAGTTTATAATATGATATGAAATAAATAAATGTCATAGGTCTAAGATAAATAATCATAACTTTCCATGGGCTTTTATAAGACGATTGCCATGGGTTTTGAGAATAGATAATTCATAAATTCTATGAGTTTGTAATATTATAGTAATAGGTTTAAGAATCAAAAATATTGTTCATTATTGGACTTTTAAGTGAAATAATTATGATATAGTATTTTGTCAAGTATTAATAACCTTGGGTTTTTGACAAAATAGTACCAAGTAATTAGCTTGGGTTTTTAATAGTGCCAACGTAAGTTAGGCTTTTGATATTACCAATGAGAATTAGGTTTTAATATTGCTAATGAGAATTGGGCTTTCAATATTGCCAATGAAAATTGGACTTTTGATGTTACCAACGAGAACTGGGCTTTTGATATTGTCAATGAAAATTGAGTTTTTGATGTTGCCAATGAAAATTGGGCTTTTTGATATTGCCAGCAAGAACTAGGCTTTTGATGATATTGCCAATGTGAATTGGACTTTTGATAGATAAAATTGTCATGGGTTTAAATCATGGGCTTTAATTATAGACTTGAATTCTATTGATAAAATTGCCATGGGTTTATACCATGGGCTTTGATTATGGATTTGAATTTCATTGATAAAATTGTTTTGCCATTAACTTGAATCATAGGCTTTTCAAATATTGTCAAGCATAAGTATTCTTGGACTTTAAATAGAATGGGATGTGTGTATTGGGCTCATAGGGCCGATTTTGAGCTTAACTAAATAATAATAATAATATTTGATAAGATATGAGTTTTTTTGGCTTTTTATAATAGTTTATATCATGAACCAATTTAAATAATAAGATATGAAATATTTGTGGTTAAAATAATAATAGGGCAAAAAATGTTTGGGAAAGCCCAATAACTTATTAGTGGTGTTTGAAAATAAATATGTGGTACTTAAATAAAATTAGAAGAAAAAAAAATGTACCCTAACAATTAGCAAAAAAATACCATCAATTAGTTTTGACTATTAAGTGACACATTATCGTGCTGACTTTTTTTTTTTTTTTTCTTTTGCCAAATTAACCCCAAAAACGGCACCCTTTTCCCAAAGAGCAAAATACAATTACACTAACCGACAATGTTTTTGAGATTTAGAGTCACTAGAATTCTTGGGTTACTCAATCTCAGGTAAAATTCTTTAAATCCTAACCATTCTTTTAGAAAATAAAGACTACAAAAACCCTTAAAACAGTATTATCTTTAAAAAAAAAAAGAATTCACGGACTCAACTGTCACGTGGTTAACATGAACGACTCTTTGCAAAGTGAAGAAAAGAAAAGAAAAGAATCTCTCCCTCTGTAGCAGTCCCAATTTGGGCCGATCAGATTGACATCAGAGGGGGGATAGCAGACTAAAAATCAATTAAATCCTGTCATAACAATGACCAATATCAATTGGGAACTTAGCAATGAGCAAGTTATAACAGACAGAATCTTCAAAAAAGTTGCACAATGACCAAGTTGTGGCCAATCAAAACTGAAAACAGTGAAGCATAATCCCAACTCTAACACTTCATAGATACAGAAAAACTCGGATTTGTCAATTATACCCAAACTTGACAGAGAAAGAGAGACAGACTCCTTCATGCGTAACACCAGATTTGTACCATTGATCGGCCTCTACCCTCTTTCGTTGATGTCTGCACGAAGTGGGGACTGCTATAGAGAGAGAGTGAGGACTTGATTCTTTTCTTGAAAACGTTACATTACATCTGAGTATTTTTCTACGTAGAAAGGGTAAATTTACTGTTTTAAAGGTTTTCTAAGTGGAATTCTGAGATGGCTTCATCTAGCCCTTATATTATAAAAAGAATTGTCAGGATTTAAACAACTCAATCCTGCTAGAGTAACCTGAGCAATCTAGAAGATCTAAATCCGTGTTACACGTTGCTAAGTAAAATAAAATAAAATAAAGTATGCTGAATGAATTAAGTTTTGGACTTGGCAGGTGTTGAAACCTTTATATGTTGATATGGTTGAAGAAGATGAGATTTTGGTTTTGGACTTTGCTGACACACTTCCCATTGGGATTGGACTTCTCACCATTGCTTTTAAGGGAATTTTGAACTACAAAATAAAGGGCTTCTATACAAGGTACAATACTCAAGTGTTGCTTGTTACAATAATAATACAAATTTTATTACATAACTCTTTTTATGAACTATTAGTGTGTGTGTGTGTGTGAGTGAACTTTTAAAATTAAAATAAAAAAGAATATGCTAAACCTACTGTTGGAATATGTGAGTAGTATCATAGTTGGTGAAGTAGTGAAGTCCACATTGGATACTATTGAGAAAAGTGAGCAATTAATATAACATAGTTGGACTTGTACTTATTGGCTTAAGCTTTTGGGTTAAGGGTGTCCTCATATGTGTATATTTTTTTTTTAAAAGTGCTTTCAAAAATACTTAGAATGATTAGATTTTTTATTTCCAATGGTGATTGAGATTATCAGGCAAGCCTTTGAGCATAGCAATTAAAGATTTAAGTTGATGTATATACTCTCTTTAATGGGATTGAACCTAGCATTGAGTTCAACCTTTACTATTTACTTATAAATGGAGCTAAATGTCTTCTGTTTTCTGCTAAATGAGAATTTTACTAGTAATGTGTATATATTTTAGTTTTTATTTTGCTTTCTAGTACATATGAGCACAATGGTGTGAAGAAGAATATGGCAGTTACACAGTTTGAACCAGCTGATGCTAGGCGATGCTTTCCGTGTTGGGACGAACCTGCTTGCAAGGTGTCACAATCTCTCTCTCTCTTGGTTAATTTAAGATCTTGTGCTTCTTTGCTTCTTTTGCTAAAATCAAATTTTATAACCAACTGCACTTCCTGCTGCATTTTAGAAGCTAGCGTACCTCTCATGAAGCTAGTGTTTTGACTATTGTGACTAAATTATTTTTAGATCAGAAGTAGATTTGCTTGATTCTGTTTCAAAAGAAAGCAAACAAAAGCTTATTTGGCCCTTCTTATTTGGCATTGCAGGCGATGTTCAAAATTACATTGGATGTGCCATCACAATTAGTAGCTCTTTCCAACATGCCAATTATTGAAGAAAAAGTGGATGGGGATCTGAAGACAGTTTCATATCAAGAATCACCCATCATGTCTACATATTTGGTGGCAATTGTAATTGGTTTGTTTGATTATGTCGAACATCTTACATCTGATGGTAAAAAAAAATACACTATATTCATTGTTTCTTGTGTATTATGATCCCTGTTCTTGATAGTGTAATCTTACATCACTTTACAGGAATTAAAGTTCGAGTATACTGTCAGGTTGGTAAAGTAAATCAAGGGAAATTCGCATTGGATGTTGCTGTTAGGACACTTGAATTATACAAAGAGTAAGTTTTACCGTGAATCATCACCAAACTATTGATCACGAGACACAGTATACAAGTCTTTAGCTAAATAATGCATTTAAGTGGACACTGGATTAAGGATATTGGCGATCCTTCAAGTTGTTACATTTGGGTGCTTATGTTGTATTATTTGAAATTCCGATTAACCACGATAGTTTCTGCAGATACTTTGCCGTGCCTTACTTTCTTCCCAAATTGGATATGGTTGCAATTCCTGATTTTGCTTTTGGGGCCATGGAAAATTATGGTTTGGTTACATTCTGTGAAAGAAATTTGATCTATGACAATCAGCATTCTGCAGCTGCTAATAAGCAGAGGGTAATATGCATGTTGTGAATACTGCTCTTTTTGTTAGAATTTCGTTTGCCTAATATATTACGGAGCTATTGTTTTAATAGCACTACACAAAGTGTTTAATTATTATTTTTCTCTAGGTTGTGATCGCCATAGCCCAAGAACTAGCACATCAGTGGTTTGGCAATCTTGTAACGATGGAATGGTGGACTCATTTGTGGCTGAATGAGGGGTTCGCAACATGGGTATTTATTGCTTTGGATTGCAATAGATCCAAACTGAGCTGCTTATTAAAATTTCAAGATTGGTTTATTTAATATGTTTCAACTTGGTTTGTTTATATATCAAGCCTCAAAGGTTGGCTTCATTATTGAAATAAACTAACATAAACATTTTTTGTTAGAACATAGCCCAAGCTCTTCTAAAATGTTTCTGTTTTTTGGAGCAAGCATGGGTCATGTCCCTATATATTTTTCCTTATTACACTGCATGCTTTTAAATTATATATCGGTTATTTGAATGTTTTCAGGTCAGTTATTTAGCAGCAAATCACTTGTTCCCTGAATGGGAACTCTGGACTCAGTTTCTTAATGACCGTACAGAAGGTCTTAGGCTGGATGGGCTTGCAGAATCCCATCCCATTGAGGTAACTCTGCATGCACTGTTTTTTTTTCTTGGTATAATTGCTTTTTAAGAAATTAGTATTTTTACATTTTTGCGTATATCTCTATATAAGCATACTTTTTTAGGTGGAGATAAATCATGCTAGAGAGATTGATGAAATCTTTTTTGACGCAATGAGTGACAAAAAAGGTGCATCTGTTATCCGGATGCTGCAAAGCTATCTTGGTGTTGAATGCTTCCAGGTTGGTTGTTTGATTTTCTTTTGGTATATGTTTCATGTCCCAAGTAAAAACATTTCTTGTTATTCAAGAAACTTTTTTCCCTCCACCCCTAATTTACATGAAATTTATGTCATGGAAACCCTTCAGAAATTATGTCTTCGAGAAAGATAGAGCAATAGTAGCTTCTAGTTGCAAGTTCTAAAGAGGTCATAGTGGTGTTTGTAAAAAATTGTAGGATAGTATAAAACAGGTTTAGGAAGAAACCATTATCGTGATGAGTACTATATAACTACTATTTTGAAATGTGCTCATTTTTTTTTATATATATAGTAACGTTGATGATACTCACCTAGAAAAGAAATACTCGTAGACAGCTTATCTACTTGATATCTGGTGACATAGCCTTCAGCTTGATTAGCTTCCAGATTCTTTCTTGGCTGCCATGTATTACTTAAATGATTGCAGTTACGGTTTGTTCTTTTATGGTCAATCTTTGTCAACCAATCATCTTCTGCAATATATGAGATAATTGTTCAAATCTTTTCATTGGATTAAGAAGCTCAGTTAGTCAATTATTGCTCATTTGTAAAATATTTATTATGTAATTGTATGTCAGTTAATTATCTTTTTTCCTGCATCTGTAAATCAGAGGTCAGTTGCTTCGTATATAAAAAAATTTGCTTGCTCAAATGTGACATCAGAAGATTTATGGGTTTCACTTGAGGAGGGATGCAGTGAGCCTGTGAACCAGCTAATGAATTCATGGACAAAGCAAAAGGGGTACCCAATTATCTCTGTCAAAGTCAAGGATCAGAAATTGGTGTTTGAGCAGGTTTCTTGTGTTCGGTCTCTTTCACCCTTTTTTTTCCTGAAATAACATTTCTTAACCCTCATACTGAGTCATTTCGTTTTGTAATTACTCAATAAAATTTTGAGAACTTACTGAATTCTGAAAAATCAATATAATAATGGCAGTCACAATTTTTGGCAAGTGGTTCTCTTGGGGATGGGCAATGGATTGTTCCAATAACATTATGCCGTGGCTCATATGATGTGCACAAGAATTTTCTACTGCAAACAAAGTCTGAAACTCTTGATATGAAAGAGCTCCCGAGTGACAGAAGCAATTTAGCAACTTCTTGGGTAAAACTTAATGTCAATCAGACTGGCTTCTACAGGGTTAAATATGATGAGGACCTTGCAACTAAACTCCGATATGCAATAGAGAACAAATACTTATCTACAACAGACAGATTTGGTAATTTTGATATTTGTACTCATACCGGCTATTATCTTATGATGGTATGTATTTATGGTAGAAAAAGCACTTAACACAACCTATTTGTTTTACAGGAATCCTGGATGATTCATTTGCCCTTTGTATGGCTCGCCAGAAGTCTTTGAATTCATTGCTTACCTTGATGGGTGCTTATAGTGGGGAACTTGAATATACTGTGCTGTCTAATTTAATCAATGTAATGTTCACCTCTTGTTTAAGACTTAGTATATTTCAGATTTTCAGTTGTGCTCTTAGTCCAAGTTCTGATCCCTAATTCACAGATAAGTTATAAAGTTGAAAGAATTGCGGCTGATGCAAACCCTGAGTTGCTGGAATGCATTAAACAATTTTTTATTACCCTTTTCCTGCGTTCAGCAATGTAAGTTGTCCTATATACAAATAATTGAAATTCCTTTGGTGGTCCCTGTTTATAAGTCATTTTGGTTGCTCTGTCTACTCCATTTTTCAATATAAGCGATATATTTGAAGTTGATTTTGTTCCATTTCATTAAGAAAGCCACGTAGATGTTAACTAAATTAAGGTACTAGAATGTTTGACAATATATTTCCACAGATTTATAGCATGAGTGTATCATTTCATTATATGATGAATAATTAGAATTTTTTTTTTTTTTTTCTTTTTGAGGTGGGGATTGGGAGGGACGAATCGATAATATATATCTGACATTTTCTGAATTAAGTTATCTTTTTCTTTCTTAAATAGAGGTGCTAATACCAAATAAATAGCAGACAGAGGTAATTTTTTTCATTAAATCTTGGAGACAACTGTAAATGTTAAATAGAATGTAAAAAGTGTGCTGTAAGGAAGAAGAAAATGTCACTTAAGGATTGTTGCTATTCCACTTTCATGTTTTGTTGTGATAGACTCACAAAATTTTACCTCAAGATCTAGGATATAGATATTTCTTGCATTATTTGACTTATACGCATATTTATTTCTTTTATTTGGAGATATTCTATATATGATTAGTCAAGCTTAAAATCATCATACATACTAATAATTATATTGAATAAACCATTGAGTTCTCAAGTTGCATATTATGTATAAAAACTTTCCATGGAAGCATGTAGGATGTTAGAAAAAGCTTTAGGGGAAGGGATCTTTGACTAGATGGTTGTAGACCCCCAACGAATTATATCACACCTTACATGCTAATGGAAACCGGGTTTGTATCACTAACCCAAATAATGAGCAGTCAAAAACTTTGAGCAAGTCCAAGAGCCTTATTGCCTAGTGGCATTGTTTGCTCTCCATTATCAGGAGAACCAAGATTCAAATCTCCCTCCCCTTTGCTGTAACTATTGAAATATTAATAATATATATGTATATTGGGCAAGATTAGCTTCTTTTTATTTTCATTCTTCCATTTATTTTGTTCAATGTTTGAATTTCTTTGTAGGAAGCTTGGTTGGGAGCCTAAGAAAGGTGAGAGCCATCTAGATGCATTGTTGAGAGGAGAGGTTTGGACTGCCCTTGCTGTGTTTGGATATGATCCAGCACTAAAAGAAGCAAGTAGGCGTTTTCATGCATTCTTGGACGACAGAAATACGCCACTCCTCCATCCTGACATAAGAAAGGTTGGTAAAAAAAAGCATTGGCCAATTACTAGTATTTACCCATCTACAATACCTATCAAGTTTTCTAATGGGCTGTTGTTGCAGGCAGCATATGTGGCTGTAATGCGGAGAGTCAGCAGCTCAAACAGATTTGGTTTTGAAAATCTTTTGAGAGTTTACAGAGAGACCGATTTGAGCCAGGAGAAAACACGCGTCCTAAGTAATAATATATCATTGTTTGAAATATTGCAAAATATTATTTGAATCTCTCTAGTATGTTGGAGACACGTCTCTTTTTGTGCTTGTAGGTTCATTAGCATCTTCTCCAGATCCTAGCATAATTCTTGAAGCTCTCAACTTTTTGTTGTCTTCTGAGGTATAATTGCGAAGGTCAATATGTTTTTCCATACAAGATGATAAATATTGTCTGATGGAGCTTGGAATGTTGAGGCTGGCTTCACTTCCCATTTGATCTAGGTTTGCACCCAAGATGTTGTTCTTGGACTTGCTGTTAGTAGGGAAGGACGCGAAACAGCTTGGACATGGCTAAAGGTAATACTCCATTTGTAAAGTAAAATGCAAAAGGCACATTGTAGTGAAGAAATTCAGACGATCATGTGCATGCACAATATCCATGTTTCACATTGATGAAAATTGTTCTTAAACAATTTAGAGACTGATCTAAGATTTGACATGTGGATTTGAGGAAGACAAAGGAATAAATAGTATATAATTTTTTTTTAATTTTAAAGAAAGTAACTAGTAGTCCTTCTAGCTTTTCCTGGCTTCAAAGAATACAAGAAGAGCTGCCATTGAACCTTTACGACCTCTATGCCTAAGTGTTGTCCGATTTTTTTTTTTTAAATAAATTTAGGGCTCGAGTATTTGTGAAATCCCATTGGATTGATCAAAACCTGATAACTGAGCTCCAGAGTAGATGAAGTTGTAGGATCTTTAGATTCTGAAATATATCTCTGATTTTATGTCAGAAATATCAAGTGAAGCCACATCTATATCGAAATTGCTAGTTTAATTTTAAGTACAGTTATAGTTTATTTTGGTCAGAAATTCCATGATGCTAGTCGAACTATTCTTTCTCGAGCTTATTGTCGCTAAAATTTTTATGTATACATGAATGAAAGGGTAACTTGTTTTGATTTACTTTGGCACTAATACCCTATTGTTCTATTCACATGTTCATCACGAGTACATTCCACTTTGTTGTCTAATGCATTTTTTCTGCTTTTTCATTTGATTGAAATGCAGGATAATTGGGAGCATATTTCAAAAACCTGGGGTTCTGGATATCTAATAACTCGTTTTGTCAGCTCAATTGTCTCCCCAGTTTGCCTCTCACTCCTCTCTCTCTCTTCTGTTATTAGTTCCACATGTATCTGTTTTTGTCCTTTGTATCTCAATTACAAATACATAGAAGTTAAGTTTCGAAACAAAAAAAAAAAAAAAAACAGATATATTGTTAAATTCAATTACATTTAGTTATTGTTATTGCTTATCATTTTCTTTTTCATGTTCTGTTCTATCTGTGCCTCAGTTTGCTTCGTTTGAGAAGGCCAAAGAAATAGAGGAGTTTTTTGCAAACTGTACTGAGTCCAAGATTGCTAGAACCTTGAAGCAGAGCATTGAGCAAGTTCACATAAATGCAAATTGGGTTCAGAGTGTTCAGAATGAATAACATCATAGGAGTTGATACACAAGAAGCACTAGGAGACACTTTTATTTGGCCTTTGTTGTCAAGACTCAAGAAGAAAGCAAGTGGATTAAATTCACAACTTGTCATAATGTAAATTTGCCGAACAAGTGTGATAATAATGAATCAGATATATACATACATACATGTACGTGTGTGTGTATATATATATACCGTTTGTACATTAATATTATTATCTTCTGGAGTTGGTTCTTTCTATTTTTGGTCTCCCTTTTGTTTGTGTGAAAGTGTTTTTGTTTATTTTCTCTTTCTTCCTAATAGCGTTTTTGGCGTTAGTGTATGTTTCCTAGATTAAACAAAGTTATAATGGGCTTCAGCCCTCTCTAATCCATTGTCATCTAGTGTTTTTAAAATCTCACTAATTAGACTTTGACGTCAGTGTTAATTTGATCTTTTTTTTCAATTTTTTTTACAAATCAGAAAATTTTATTCTTGTTTTAAATAACTAACCCATTGTATATTACATTTGTGATATTTTACAGTAAAGAGTAATGAAATTTAATCACATGGTGAATATATGAGTTCTTCTACCTTATACTTTTGGTCCATGATATTTAGGATATGTTCAATTTTGATCCTTCAAATTTAAAAAATCCAGATTAATTTAATCCATGAAGTTTCAAACAAAAAAAAAAATTATGTCCCTCCATCTACAGGTCGATTTGATTCTGGTCCTCTAAACATGATATTTCTTATATGCGGTTCAATTTGGTCCCTCAAAAATGGTGTTCTTGGATTAATGGTAGTTGGTCATGTAAATATAAAAAATTTTAAAAGAAAATGGAGGGACCAAATTGCTTCCTTTTCGAAATTTCAATGACCAAATTGGGACATTTTTAATTTGAGGGGCTAAAATCAAACCTATGCCAAATTTCAAATTCAAAAAGTATAATTAACCCTTTTATTATCTATCCAACGAAAACTTTACTATCATGGGCGCCAAAACATAAAACACTACATATTTGCATCAATCTTGAACTCATATGGTTTTTTCATGGCTAAGTATCTTCAAAGGCATAAGGAAGAAATTAAAGGAATAATGAAACATAGGAAAATCACTAGGTACCTCAAGAGTAGAGGTAACATAATACTCCAAACCAATAAAATTAAGTTACCTAATACAATTTTTTTTTACCAGACTTTTTGAGTTTTTGTTATAATTTTGCAATTAATCACTTGTTGTATTGATGTGGAGTAACCCTTTTCCAAAAAAAAAAAAAAAAAAGAAGAAGAAGAAGATGATGAAGTAACAAGTCACCTATATTTTGGGTACCTAATACCATGAAATAGATAGACAATATTGGGCATACTTGGCATTTTGTACATTTTAATCTCTCTTACTAGAGAATACTTAAGACAAAAGGGGGAAAAATTGGAAGAATACATGGTGTTTCCTATAAATACCCTCCATTAAAATCTTTCCACTTCATATTTTCATCCAAATAAATAGAGAAGCATATAACTGCTAGAGGTGCATATAATATTATAATGAGTCGTTAATTCCTTGATCGTTCAATGCTCAAGTGCTTGGCAATCACGCATATATTGCCATTAGTATCTTCAAAGGCATTAAGAAGAAAAGAAAATGAATAACAAAACAAAGGAAAGTTATTAGGTGTTCAAGGAATATAGGTGATGTGATATTCCAAATCAATACAATCAAGTTACCGAATACAAAAAATATTTTTTTTCACCAAATTTTTGTAAGTTTTAAGTCATATTGTTGTTAAGGTTGTAAATGAATTAAACCATTTAAACAATAGCTTGGATTTAACTCAGGAAAAATATTTTGTTTATTTATTTAGCAATTGAGCAAGCAGCAGCCTAAACTTTGGTTTAATGTGACAAGTATAACTCCACCAACATGGGTAACAAACACTAAATTCTTATGGGACCAACTAAATATTGTAGACAGTGTTTCGTTTTTTTTTTTTCTTTTTTTTTTTAATTTTTTGTAATTATAAATAGCATTTTTTAAGGTTATTGACTTAGCTTAAAACTCTTCCAAAAATTATTCCTCAATATTCTCAATCATATCAAGAAAATATTTGGACTTCTACAAATTGCAATAATGTCCATCAACACATTGCAATTGACCCTTGAAGATTAGAGAATTAAATATGAGGTCCCATTACTTACAATTTTATATATTTTTCCTCCCACCACACTATATTCCCCATAAGCCACTAGGACTGGATTAATATTACTGTCATATCCCTAGCTTATGCAACCCTTAATTTCATAATTCTATTGGACTCCAAAATATCTTTCAAAAATACTTTTGAAAAAAGTCATTGGCCAATTTTGTCTTGAGTCTAACTCCAATATGAAAATCAACTAAATATACTACCTTCTTTAGAAACTAGTAGATTCATTATTAAGCATTTACATATTTTACTCGTTACACATATAAACCAGCATGTTTGTATATAGCCTTGGAAATAGTATCACCAATTGACATTGTCAAAGTTATGTGCATAATAAATAAATATACACAAACCTCTCATGTTTGAAGACAAAAAGAAATGGGTTGCGTGCTAGCTGCCCAGCTCCCAACTCATCTGGAAAATGAATTGGGCCCTTGTGTTGATGATCTACTAGTTGATTCAAGATTTGGGTGATTCACCCCATTAACTAGTGTTGCAATTGGTCAAGAATCTGAAATGATTGTGATAAAACAACCTTTTAACTAACAGTGATCACTTCATAAGATGTTCTTGATCGAGTCTAGTTCAATGTATGTACTTGTTACATTATACCCACTTGTTTGCTTAAAGTTACTACCTCAATGAGCTTACATTACACAAGCGTAAGCTCTAGTGGTGATATTCAATTAATATCAAGGACGGACCCAAGATTTCAAGCTAAGGTGGTCGGAAATATAAGGAAAAAAAATTGTGACATGTTTAATATATTAATTAATTGTCTTTTTTATCTTTATTACTCACCCACGCCCCAAACACACCCTTACTTACCCATTACCGACATTATGAATATGAATATGAATATTTTTGAGCATTCTAAACTCACACTTCCATATCCGCTGATAATATCAAAAACACATTAAAAATTAACCAACAATACCCAAACTTGTTAAATCCTAAATGGACCTAATCCACAAGCCAAGCAAATGACATTACAAAATCCGTAAAACGACAAACATAGACACAAAAAAACAACATTATGAATTTATAATGCGCTACTAACACACTTTTCCTAACTATTGGATTGTTTTTTCCTAAATCACTACCCTCTGTTGGTCTATTTGTGCAATGTGCATGTTCCTCTTGTTACAGTCAAACAAATGAACATTATTTTATATATATTATTTTTTACAGCACCTAATCTTTGTATATAATAATAATATAACTTTACTCACAGCAAAGTTATATAATTTTCGGTCTCTGAGAGTGAGAGACAGATTCACAAACACATTCACACGTTCACTAATCAATTATTCATATATTCAATTCACAGTCATCCTCGGCAGTGGTGGTGGTTGTGGTTGATGCTTGCTAATCTCTCAGTCTCTCTCGTCTCTCTCTTTTATTTATTTTTATTTTTTTAAACAGCGTATCTTTCCTTGTTGGGCTGGGGCTTGGGCTGATATTTTCTTGGAGGGGCCCAAAGGCCCTAAACTTGACTTTAATACCCAATTTACCTACTAAAAAAATAAAAAATAAAAAAATTGCATTAGGGGTGGCCTTAGGCCCCATTGGATCCGTTGCTGATTAATATCCACACTTAGAATAATTAAATAATTTATGAAAAAGCATTACTCCCTATTTTTTGTTCCTTAACCATAAAAATGATTTTTTTTTTTATATAGGTGACATTACATGCCACATTTAAACAATGAAAATACCCATAATAATCATGTATGTGAAAATTTAATTTATTTTCAAATAAAAATGTATAATATTGGTTTTTGAGGGCACCTATTCTAACATAGCTATTGTAGGGGCAAGTGCCCAAGATCGTATATTGGGCCTTGGGCTTTATCCGATGATACAAATGGGTCCAAGAAGAAGCAAATAATTATGAGATATTCCCAAACCAGGTCCCATTAGTATAGAGCAAATGAAGGGTCGTCTGAGGAGTATATCCTCCTTGAACTTAATGAATATGGTTCAAAATATATAATCTAGCAATTAAAGTGACCTTCCAGGAAGCTTCAATGACAAGGATGTGCTTCATGGAAACATGAGAAGGAAGAAAACCTAAAAATATCTAAGGGAAGGCTGTCACCACCACATTAAATGCACTGCAGCTACTTTTCTGGCCGCATTTATGTGGAGAAGACCTCTGAACAGTGCTACTTTGGCTACCGCAACTCACAGAGAGCTAAAGAGGGTGTCTGATGGAACAAGTACTCAAGTAGAGGTTTGGATGATCAATAAGTGGAGGGTAAAGATGATTCAAAAAAGGATATATAAGGGGAAGGACTCTTCATGGAAGTGGATTGGAAAAATAGAGAGAGACAAAATAGTATAGTAATCTAAATCATTCTGATATCCAAAAGTGATCATTATATTCAAATTTAACCTCCTCGGACTGAAAGTTTTTTGATAACAGCATACTTTGTTTGTGTTTGATCGTCATGCAATTCCAGACTAGCCGTTGTCCAACTCATTAGGACCTAGTTCTTTGATCCATTCTCTACAAATTCATTGTATTGGGCTCATTTGACCAAGGCTCCATACATTTTGGGCTTGGGCTTGGAAAAGGCACTCGGCGGTCTTAAGCCCTGCCACAGCGCTTAAACGCTCGTGCTCAGAGGTTTTGAGCTTCTCGGCCAGCTAAGTCTTTTCCTCCTTAACAGACCCGAACGCCTTCTCCACTTCACGCCGGAAATTAGACTCGGCTTCAAATTTATTGTGGGCGTTTCTAATGCATTCTTCGGTCACAAAGACTTGTTGAGTGACCTGCATAAAAACAACAAGGGGATTACACATAAAGAATATATGTGAATGGAAAAGGGAAATGAATTAAAATACTTATGAAACTATACTCACCATTGCAAGGTCTCTTTTTAGAGACATAAATAGGTCAGGCTATCTCATCCGCCAGAGGGCATCCATATCCTTTGGTAGGAGGAGGGGCTGCTCTAAGGCTTGGGCCAGATACGTGGAGTGCCCCCTATTGGATTCCCTTATCATGGAATCAAAAGGGGTAGGGGCCCCGTCCATCTCTATCATAGGCGCCCATGTACACTGCTATCGACATACCTCAGCATCGTCTCAGCTCTCCACAGATTTAGACCTCTTGTCTCGAGGGACTTTAGTCTTTTGTTGTTTTGCGTTCCTCTGTGGAAGCACCTCCCCCTCTTCCAGCTCCTGAGGTGGTCTTTTCTTCTTCGGGTCAGGATTGACGCGCAAACCTTGGTCAACGGAGGAGGAGGAGGGGGAAGAGGAAGGTTGGCAGAAGTTTAGGTCTTAGGAGCTTCAGGTGGAGTTGCTCCCTTACCCCTGTTAGCAATCAGACCCCTCAAGCTCGACCTCTTCTTAAGGTCCATGATCTCTGCTTCCTCAGAGCTTGTTTCAACCAAAGCGGCGGTCTGTCCTGGCTGATGAGCTGTAGAAAGCCTGTCGAACTCGATCTTGGAATCCAAAATCTCCACAGGCCTCTTGAGTTTTCTCTCTTCCTCGACAAAATGAAATTTGTCTATCTCCTCCTCAAGTGACAAATGCGAGGAGAAGGCTATCCCTTCCACTACTGCTACGGTTGCGAACTGAACTTGTTGGAGCGGTATCGCAAACTATGGAGGGTTTTGTTGAGTAGGCAATACCACGGGAGGTAGATCCCACCTCACGAGGAATCCCGGTTTGGAAACATCTATCCGAGGAAGACGGGGGTTACTTGCTCTCAATGCTTGGCTTGCGTCCTAGTATATGCGCGACAAGGGCTCGTAACCTAAGATAAGGTGAGCAACTCGCAGTTGATTATCCTCACTCACGAATATCTCCAATCTCAGCAAAAAGTTGAGCTTGGGGATGTTGACAAAACTGAGCTTCGGAGAAACATGATCTTAATCTGCAAAAACATCCAAGAAGGCAAACATTATTAAACCAATAATGAACATTATCCGAGAAGACAGACTATCAAAAATGAGTAAAGAAAGCTCAGAAAACTAAGCCGAGAGACCTGATCCTAGGGTACCCCTCCTGGTGTTCCTGCCCTAACTGGGCAGTAAAGACCACCGTGCCATCCCCCGGAGACAACTAGGTAATCGTCCTTCATGCCTTTGTTGGACTTAGGGAGGCAGGATATCAGTCTCACTTCATCGGACCGAGATTTGAGATAATATCCCCCTAAAAAGGAGTGACACTCGTACAAATGGGCAACGTCGTGCCATGTAAGACTAAGGTTCATTTGGTCGTTTAGTGCATTTACACATCCTAAGACTCTAAACATATTGGTGGCACATTGATGTGGGCATAACCTATGATTGAGCAGATAGTCCTAGTTATTCTACCCATAGGAAGAGTCATTCCTCTCTCTATAAAGGCGATCATTGGAATGATAACTTCACCTTCTTTTCTATCTGTGAGTATATTGTCTTGGGGACAGTATTGTAGGCCTACTCCTAGGGGGATGTGGTACTTGGCCCTAAAGCTCTCCATACTAGCCGGGGAGTCTACCAAATACTTAAATCTACCCATTTGAACGAAAGGAAATGACGCAGAAAGAAGTTTTTAAAACAAAAGAAAGAAGGCCGAGATTAAAAGGGAGAATATAAAGGAATAAGAACTTACGAGAATGAGTATGTTTATCTCTGTTGTTTTTTAAAAAAAGACTTTCGAAGAAGTCTCAAAGAAAAGGTTTTGAAAGCTTTATCGTTTAGAGAGTTATGTGAGTTGGAGCGCTGGAGATCACTAGAGAGCTTGAAGATTGATAAAGTAAAGGGAAAACAAGTTCTCTCGAGGCTTTATATAGGGAATGGAAATGAGTGAGAGTTATCCCTCTCAAATTTCCAAAAAGAGGCTCAACCGTTGGATCTAAGCTTCACCATTGGATCTGGGGGATAACACGCCTCCTAGAGCAATTAATGATGCTTCAGGGGCTGCGAAGCGTCAGGGGTAATCATAATGCACAAAAAACGGAACTTTCACACGTGTGATCAACAAATTCAAATGGTATTAGCATTTAGAAAATCAAAACCTCACTTTTCTCCTCGGATGGGGAAAAAACCGAAGTTTTGAGGGGCTATTGTAGGGGCAAGGGCCGAAGACCGTATATTGGGTCTTGGGCTTTATCCGAGGATACAAATGGATCCGAGGAGAAGCAAATAATTATGAGATATTCCCAGACCAATTCCCATTAGTACAGAGCAAATGAAAGGTCGCCCGAGGAGTACATCCTCCTGGGACTTAATGAATATGGTTCAAAATATATAATCCAGCAATTAAAGTGACCTTCCAGGAAGCTTCAATGACAGGGATGTGCTTCATGGAAACATGAGAAGGAAGAAAACCTAAAAATATCTATGGGAAGGCTGTCACCACCACATTAAATGCACTGCAACTACTTTTCTAGCCGCATTTATGTGGAGAATACCTCTGAACAATGCTACCTTGGCTACCGCAACTCATAGAGAGCTAGAGAGGGTGTCTAATGGGATAAGAACTCAAGTAGAGGTTCAGATGATCAACAAGTGGAGGGTAAAGATGATTCAAAAGAAGATATAAGGGGTAGGACTTTTCATGGAAGTGGATCGGAAAAACAGAGAGAGACAAAATAGTATAGCAATCTAAATCATTCTGATATCTAAGAGTGATCATTATATATAGATTTAACCTCCTCGGACTGAAAGTTTTTTGATAACAGCATACTTTGTTCGTGATTGATCGTCATGCAATTCCAAACTAGCTGTTGTCCAACTCATTAGGACCTAGTCCTTTGACCCATTCTTTACAAATTTATTGTATTGGGCTCATTTGACCAAGGCTCCATACATTTTGGGCTTGGGCCGCAAATTGTGACCCTACAGCTATATTTTGTTTTCTCTCTCCCTTGTGTGTATGTATGTTTTTTTCTCAAAAAATAATTCATGTGATATAAAATTGAATGGACAAAGTTGATGTGCATGAAATATATACAATAAAGTACTCACATATCTACATATTTAGCCTTACTTTTATGTTATTTTGTGACTAATTATATAATATCTTTGTGTTGTAGGTAACAAGGGCTTTACATGCAAAATGGGGCTAGGCCAATTGAATCAAGCCAACTTACATCCAGCCAGGCATGAATTCAAGAAAAGACCAACCCAATTAAATTTAAGTCCAATTGGAGTAAGGAATCAAAGGAAATTTGCGCCAAATCCAAGTCCAATTCGGATTAGGATTCCAGACTGCACATCAGTTAGTATTTTTGGCATAACTTTCGGTTCAGATGTCCAATCAAGATGATTCAAGTTGGGCTGGAACGATAACTTAAAGGGCTACAACTTTGTAGTTTACTAAAAGTCCAAATTCTTACGTTAAATGGGCCAAAATAGTCGGTTAAGTGAAGCCTAAAAATCTGGAATTTTCTCCAAACGGGTATTCAACTTGTAATAGGATTCTTTAACTTATTTAAAGGCTCTTTAGGGCAAAATTCAGGGAGGCTAGTGCTAGGGCTGAGGGCCGAGGACTGAATGTGTAGAGGCTGCGGCTAGGACTGGTGCGTAGGAGCAGAACGTGTTCTTTTTGTCTATGGCTCTTCTCTAGCACTGTGACTATTTCTTTCTCTATTCTATTTGTTTAGTTTAATGATTAGTATTTTATTTTTATGTTTTCTTTCAATTACTATGAGTAGCTAAATTTATAATTAGGGTTGAGGATGAAACCTTGTTAAGGATTATTAGTAATATTTATGTGATTTGATTTTTCTCACAATAATTGTTCTTTAATGATTTAAAATGTTCTTGCTTCATATCAATTGACTAAGATGAGATTCTAGATATGAGTTCAATCATGTTTTTCTCATGATTTAGGATTTGTCTTAATTAATTGAATGCTTGGTTTATTAATTCTTGATTATAAAATCGGATATATCTTGTGATTTGTTTGACTACGGATACAATTTATGATTTGATTTTATACTTAAGAAGCGAAGAAGAACATGCTTTTGATTTTTAAAATAAGGGTTTAAATGATGATATTTTCCATGATAACAAGATTGATTTCTAGATTATCATGTAGTGAGTTGGGAAAAATTAATGATCATAAATATATGCTGATATGACTTACAAGGCGGATTCCAAAACCTTAATTCTTTTCTCTTGATTGTTTACATCTTTTTATTGCTTTATATATTTTGCTTAGTTTAACTATTTGCTTGATTTTATTATTTGCTTAGTTTATTTTATTGTAACCAACCAATTTTTATTTAAACTAGATTAGGATTAATTTGGTTGAGGTTTAATTAATTTTCCTACATTCATACAAGTCTCTGTGGGTTCGACCTCGTTCTTGTCCAACTATACTTCGATACGGTTCGTACACTTGCGAGTATTTTAAAATTTCACAACAAAAGTTTAGCTACAAAATTGGTTGTAGCATAAGTCTACAACCTTACTCAATAAAATAAACATTACTGCATGTTTTGAAAATCTAACCGTTGAATTGCATGTTCTTTACACTATTAATACACATGTCAACTTTTGTGTCAATTAAATATTATTTACTATATTATCTATAAACTTATATTTTATGCATTATTTTAAACTACAAAAACTTGCAATTTAGACAATTTATTGATGACATAGTTATAGAACTTTAATTTTCTATAAATTTTACAAGTATGAGGATATAAGAAGAAGATGTAATACAATGGTAGATTTGTAAAAATTCGAATTAAATAAAAAGATATTATGTAATGTTATAGTTTAAGCTACACCAATTTTGTAGCTAAATTTTGTCCAAACTAAATTGCTTTTAGTAGTAGCTAGTAGTCGCACTAAGAAAAAAAAAATTATGCAAAACCTTGATTCCTTCTAAATTCCAAATTCCATTATTCCCATTCCCTCACGTGAGATACAAGTTCAATTTCATCCAACACTTTGCATCTGAGTGAGAATCAGAATGTTTCAAACCAGTTTCATTGCCATTTTTCAAAGTAAACTGATTCTTTAATAATTTTTTATAATAGAGAGGAGAAGAAGAAAATTGATACAGAAACCAGTATATCAAAATATAAAATCATAATAAGGAATGCTAGAGAAAGGAAGCAAAATACAAAATAAAATTTGATAGTTTTTAGACCCCTTAAAACACAATTGATTTAACCTAGGTAATTAGCCAAATTATTACTTAGTCCAATTTAACAAATCTAGGTTATCACAATTACAAAGATCATATCATGCAAAGCAACGGAAAAATAAATAACACAAGATATGATCACCCAGGAAACCAAATCGATAAAAACCTGGGGAGGATTTGAGTTAGCTATCCTCAAGGTAAACTTGAATTCACTATCTTGAAAGAATCGAAGTTCATACAATAAGACTTACAAGCCCCCACGCTCGACTTCTTATTGCTACCAACCAGTAGAACTTACTGACACGACCACGTGCAAGCTCCGAATCCACGGACTCCTTCTTTCTTGGATTCACCACTAGATACAAGCACACCCACTTGTGTTTTCTTTCAGCTTCAATGGCAGCAACCGAGTTGATCATCAAGGTGATAAAATCTTCTCCTTGAAAACCCTAAGTTTGTGTAAAGGAAAGCTCCTCTAGATCTCACAAGAGATTTACACAAACCGCAATATGAGCAACACTTAAACGTGGCTAGGGTTTGCCTTTTATACTTAGGAAAAATTAGAAAACCCTAAAACCTTTTAAAACAACTAGGGCTGAGTTGGAAATCTGCAGAAAAAAACATTCTGCCCGAGCTTCGATCGATCGAGCCAGGCCGAAATGCATAATTCTTTCTGCATTAGCTCGATTCCAACTTTACATAAAATACACAACTTTAAGCAAGACTAAAACACTTCTAAACACATTGTTTTGATCATGGTTTGCCAACAATACACATTAGAGTTCTAAATACATAAAATCCTAAGTCTTTAGAACCTAACAAACTCCCCCTTTGGCAATCCGTAACAAAACACAACTAGAAGCTCAAAGTTTACAAAATAAAAGCCCTTTACAAAAATTAATGTTCATTAAACAAATTCAATCCTAACTACTATCCATCGTGTCAGTAAGTTTCTACTGGTGGGTAGCAATAAGATGTTAGTGGTCTAAGTCGCTATTGTAAAATTTTGACTCTTTCTAGTGGATTTGCTTTTTACGTTGAAGATAACTAGGTTAAATCCTCCCCAGGTTTTTTACCGGTTTGGTTTTCCTGGGTTATCATATCGTTGTGTTTTTTATTTTCCGCTGCTATACATTGATATGATATATTTGTGTTAACCTAGATTTGTTAATTTGACTAAATAATCACTTGGCTAATTACCTAGGTTAATATGATTGGTGTTTTAAGGGGTCTAAAAACTAACAGTTCCCATGCATTCTGCTCCATTGATGCCTTACTGTGAACTTTTGTAATAGGACAGGGAAAGAGAGCAGGAGAATGCAAGAAGGAGAAGAGAGGAGGAGGAGGAGAATGCAAGAAGGAAAAGAGAGGAGGAGAACACAAGTAGGAAAAGAGAGGAGGAGGATGCAAAAAAGAAAAAAGATGAGGAGGATGCAAAAAGGAAAAAAAGGGAGGAGGAAGCAAAAAAACAAAAAGAGGAGGATGCAAAAAAGAAAAAAGAGGAGGAGGATGCAAAAAGGAAAAAGGAGGAGGAAGATGCAAAAAAGAAAAAAGAGGACGAGGATGCAAAAAGAAAAAAGGAGGAGGAGGATGCAGAAAGGAAAGAGGAAGAGGAGGATGCAAAGGCAAAATTCGAATCTCACAAAAAAATGATGGTGCAATTAAAAGGGCAACCTCGGCTCCCGAAATTTGCTGTCCCGAAACGCTACGACATATGGCTAAAACCGAACCTGAGCACATGCAAGTTTACTGGGTCCATAGCTATCGAGCTCAACATCGTGGCAGATAGTAGCTTTATCGTCCTCAATGTGGCTAAACTCTCCATTGATACCGCCTCTTTATCTTTCACTTATCACCTAGCTACTGCAAACTCTTCTAATTCTAACCAGGTCACGGTTATTAAACCTTTCTTATCTTTCTATCACCCTACCCACTTTTTCTTTAAAAGTTAGTTTAAACTAATATAACTGCTTTAACATACATATAAACTTTCTAAAAATGTCTTGTTAAACTTTAGTTTAGAGCTTTGTTTGCTTTATTGATGTTGTTGAGCTCTAGTTTATTAAGCTAATCAAAGAAATAGTCAACCTTTTTATTATCTAAACGCAAGACTGACTTATTGAGTTTGCATTTATCATGCCAAACCAAGTGCCATGTTGTTTAAAAATAAAACGCTAAATGAATAAAGTTTTGGACTTGGGCAAGTGTTGAAGCCTTTATATGTTGATGTGGTTGAGGAGGATGAGATTTTGGTTTTGGACTTTGCTGACACACTTCCCATTAGGATCGGACTTCTCACCATCACTTTTAAAGGAACTTTGAACGACAAAATGAAGGGCTTCTATACAAGGTACAATACTCGAGTGATGCTTGTTACGATAATACTAAAAAATTTATTACATAACTCTCACTATTAGGGTGTGTGTGTCAATTTTTAAGCATAAAATAAAATATGGGTAATTACACTCCCGTCCTTTGAGGTTTGGGGAAATGACATTCCACCCCAAACTTGAAGGGAAAAAACACTTTCCTATCTTAACATCCGATTGGCCAAATTTTGTTAAATTAAAATTGTTTAAAATGTTGTGTGGTAACCTACCATTTGTTTTCAAAAATTATCTTCCATTTCAGAATTAAAATTCATTGTTTTAAATTTTTAATTAAAGTTTATTTAAAAAATATTAAGTATGAACTTTGCTTATTATTATTTTTTCTTTTTTTCAATGGGTTATGGAGAGATTTACCATTGCAAGTGTTTTGATACTTGATAAATTTTGCATTTTTATTCTAAATCAATCGATCATTTTTTTATTAACCATGATTAAAATTTTGTAAAGAGATTCCTATAGAAGTTTAGAATATTTCATTACTAATATAAACAAAATGTGGTAGTGTTAACTTTTTCAAATGTCAAGGGGGAGGAGTGTTTTTTTTTTTTTTTTCCCCTTTAAGTTGGGATAAAGTGTCATTCTCTCAAACCTTAAGGGATAGGAGTGTAATTCTTTCAATAAAAAAATAACATGCTAACCCCATTGATGGACTATTATTCACACTAGTCATAGACCCACACAATGCGTGGGAATAGATAATTATTTTATAATTGTGATATAAAATATAATTTTTTTTCTAAATTTTGTTGAAGATAATTTTGTTTTCCCTAAAAATTAAACAATTTCTAAAATTATTTCATCTTTCTAACTCTACCAATATATCATTTTATTATTTTGGGTTGCGTTTGATTAATATTATTCATTTATGACGTGGTCCATATTATTCGAAATTATGTTATAGTGCACTATTTTTTCCAATTTTTTTTCTTGTGCAATTAAACTTTTTTTGAATAAATCATTCAGATTCCTCATTTTCTTAAAGAAGACTATTATGATAATAAAAAATCATAACAAAATTGCACTTAATATTACTCAAATAATTGATAGACACATTCAAATGCATAGCCAAGACTTTTTATTTTTATTTTTATATAAATTCAAATTCTCATTTACAAAATAACTAAGTAACTCAAACAAAAATCAAACCAAAACTATAAGAGGGAGAGAGATTAATTGTGATGGAACACTCGAAAATATAACACTAAAACGTATTAACCCAAAATAAAGTTATAAAAAATACAATAATTCATCAACCTAAAGTAGAGTTGCAAGAAAGAATAAAAAATCGAGAGAGAGAGAGAGAGAGAGAGAGAGAGAGAGAGAGAGAGAGAGAGAGAGAGAGAGAGAGAGAGAGAGACAAATTTATAAAAAATAAGATAAGAACAAAAAGAGTAAAAATATAAGATATAGTAATAAACATCAAATTATTCAAGTCATGGTTTCTCAAAAAAAAAAATTTATTCAAGTCATGCTATAAATATAATAATAATATATTTTTATAATATCTTTATAATGTAATAAGATGGCATCTATTAAATCAAAGAAGAAAAAATACCATCATAAAAATACAAAACTAAATCACACCAATCTAAAGTAAAGTTCTAAAAAATATAAAAATTCATCAACTTAAAGTAAGCTTTGAAAACAACTTATGTTGATAATATGAAACTGAAATAATTCAATAACCTACAACAGACCGTTAATTATTCAATAACTAAAAATATACTTGCACTTTTTTATTGTGTAATATGAAGCTTTTCAATCCACAATTATCAATAATGCTTTGGAAATGAACTCATTATCTCAACCAAAAAAAAAAATTAATGAAAACTTCGAAACTTATACGGTCTAGGCATATTTGATAACTCAAAAGGATATGCATCTCAAAATTTGGCATGGTCATGTTCAATTTAGGCCAAGTATATAGGTTCATTACTTCAATTCAACACATAACAATGATAAAATAAACAACAATTGTAATTGACAATTAACAACGGTATACTTAGGCTTTCCAAGCATTAGTGGTATACTTATTCCTTACTACCATATCTACATCAGATTGGCTGAAATCACAAACATGAATTCTATGATGTGGCTTGATGCAAATGAGTTGCAAACAAATATTAATGATAAATACAACCAAAAAAAAAAAAAAAATTCTGATACACTGAACCATGATCACAAAGGATTGGGAGTGGACCATGATTTCTTTAGCACAACAAATCCATAGGAGTCAAATAATAGGAGATAAAGACCATCAAAAAATGAAAAAAAAAAAAAAAAATTTTGAGAGAAAGAGAGAGAAACAACATTTTGTGTGTGAGAAAACTATGCACCGAATGTGAGAGAGAATTGGAAATTTATAATAAGAAGATGAGAATAAGAAGAGCCAAAAATAAAGGAAAATAAAGGGATAGAAGAAGAGAGATATTAAGTAGTTAGTAGTGGGAAAATGAAAGGGTAAAAGGGAGGGGAAAAGGTTTGAGAATGTATAACAATAAGTTAAGAAAATTAATAAAAAGAAAAAGAGTTAAAAGAGAGAGAGAGAGAGAGAGAGAGAGAGTTGGAAGTAAGTGGATGACATGGCTGCTAATGTGTCTCAACAGAAGTGTAGTAACAATAAATGCTATGTTTCAGCTTTTAGAGAGAGAGAGAGAGATATACATATATATATATAGATGTGCGTAATAGCGTGGGTTAAGTAGTGAAGTCCACAATGAAGACTGTTTGAGCATTTTACCATTAATATTGTTTTTTGCATTTTGCACCAACAAAGACAAATGAGAATAGTTAGTAGTTAATATAATATAGTTTGGCTCATACCCATTGGCTTAAGCTTTTGGGTTAAGTAGTGTCTTCATGTGTTATATAAACTACTCAATTGCAGTCTCCCCTAAGAGTTCTTTCACCTCTATTTAAAATTTTTATTAAAATTTTTTTTTTTTTAAAAGTGCTTTCAAATATACTTAGAATGATTAGATTTCTTATTTCCAATGATGATTGAGATTATCAGGCAGGCCTTTGACCATAGCAATTAAAGATTTAAGTTGATGTATATACTCTCTTTAATGGGATTGAACCTAGCAATGAGTTCAATCTTCACTATTTACTTATAAATGGAGCTGAATGTCTTCTGTTCTCTGCTAAATGAGAATTTTACTAGTAATGTGTATTTATTTAAGTTGTTATTTTGATTTCAAGTACATATGAGCACAATAGTGAGAAGAAGAATATGGCAGTTACACAGCTTGAACCAGCTGATGCTAGGCGATGCTTTCCATGTTGGGATGAACCTGCTTGCAAGGTGTCACAATCTCTCTCTCTCTTGGTTAATTTAAGATCTTGTGCTTCTTTGCTTCTTTTGCTAAAATCAAATTTTAAAACCGACTGCACCTTTTTCTTTTTCTTTTTTTTTCAGAAAATAACCGACTGCACTTAATGCAGCATTTTAGAAGCTAGCTTACCTCTCATGGAGCTAGTGTTTTGATTATTGAGACTAAATTATTTTTGGATCCGACTAAATTATTACAACTTGTCATAATGTAAATTTGCTGAACAAGTGTGATAATAATGAATCAGATACATACATACATACATACATGTATGTGTGTATATATATACCGTTTGTACATTAATATTATTATCTTCTGGAGTTGGTTCTTTCTATTTTTGGTCTCCCTTTTGTTTGTGTGAAAGTGTTTTTGTTTATTTTCTCTTTCTTCCTAATAGCGTTTTTGGTGTTAGTGTATGTTTCCTAGATTAAACAAAGTTATAATGGGCTTCGGCCCTCTCTAATCCATTGTCATCTAGTGTTTTTAAAATCTCACTAATTAGACTTTGACGTCACTGTTAATTTGATTTTTTTTTTTTTCAATTTTTTTTACTAATCAGAAAATTTTATTCTTGTTTTAAATAATTAACCCATTGCATATTACATTTATGATATTTTACAGTAAAGAGTAATGAAATTTAATCACATGGTGAGTATATGAGTTCTTCTACCTTATACTTTTGGTCCATGATATTTAGGATATGTTCAATTTTGATCCTTCAAATTTAAAAAATTCAGATTAATTTAATCCATGAAGTTTCAAAAAAAAATAAAAATTTATGTCCCTCCATCTACAGGTCGATTTGATTCTGGTACATGATATTTGTTATATACGGTCCAATTTGGTCCCTTAAAAATGGTGTTCTTGGATTAATGGTAGCTGGTCATGTAAATATAAAAATTAAAAAAAAAAAAAAATGGAGGGACCAAATTGCTTCCTTTTCAAAATTTCAATGACCAAATTGGGATATTTTTAATTTGAGGGGCTAAAATCAAACCTATACCAAATTTCAAATTCAAAAAGTATAATTAACCCTTTTATTATCTATCCAACGAAAACTTTACTACCATGGGCGCCAAAAAATAAAACACTACATATTTGCATCGATCTTGAACTCATATGGTTTTTCATGGCTAAGTATCTTCAAAGGCATAAGGAAGAAATTAAAGGAATAACGAAACATAGGAAAATCACTAGGTACTTCAAGAGTAGAGGTAACATAATACTGGACAAAATGGGCTTCTGCCCTTTTTGGGCGAATTAATTAGCATTTTACCCTTCTTCCCAAACTAAATAGGGAAATGGCCCTCTTTTAAAAATCGAGTTTCTCAAAATCGAGTTTAAAAAAAAAAATTCTGGAGCCCTATAGTGACGTTTATAAAGACCTATAGTGGCATTTTGTAACTTGATATCCATGAAATCGAGTTATAGGCAATTTTATAAAACGTCACTATTGGTTCTTAAAATGTTACTATAGGTCCTTAAAAAAGTCACTATAGGGCTTGAATCGATTTTGAAAAACTCGATTTTCAAAAGAGGGATATTTCCCTATTTAGTATGGAAAGAAGGGCAAAAGGCTAATTAATTTGCCCGAAAAGGGCAGAAGCCCATTTTGTCCCATAATACTCCAAACCAATAAAATTAAGTTACCTAATACAATTTTTTTTTACCAGACTTTTTGAGTTTATGTTATATTTTTGCAATTAATCACTTGTTGTATTGATGTGGAATAACCCTTTTCCAAAAAAAAAAAAAAAACAAACAAGAAGAAGAAGATGATGAAGTAACAAGTCACCTATATTTTGGGTACCTAATAGCATGAAATAGATAGACAATATTGGGCATTCTTGGCATTTTGTACATTTTAATCTCTCTTACTAGAGAATACTTAAGGCAAAAGGGGGAAAATTTGGAAGAATACATGGTGTTTCCTATAAATACCCTCCATTAAAATCTTTCCACATCATATTTTCATCCAAATAAATAGAGAAGCATGTAACTGCTAGAGGTGCATATAATATTATAATGTGTCATTAATTCCTTGATCGTTCAAAGCTCAAGTGCTTGGCAATCACGCATATATTGCCATTAGTATCTTCAAAGGCATAAAGAAGAAAATAAAATGAATAACAAAACAATGGAAAGTTATTAGGTGTTCAAGGAATATAGGTGATGTGATATTCCAAATCAATACAATCAACTTCAAGTTATCGAAAAAAAAAAAAAAAAAAAAAATCACCAAATTTTTGTAAGTTTAAGTCATATTGTTGTTAAGGTTGTAAATGAATTAAACCATTTAAACAATAGCTTGGATTTAACTCAGGAAAAATATTTTGTTTATTTATTTAGCAATTGAGCAAGCAGCAGCCTAAACTTTGGTTTAATGTGACAAGTTTAACTCCACCAACATGGGTAACTAACACTAAATTCTTATGGGACCAACTAAATATTGACTTAGCTTAAAACTCTTCCAAAAATTATTCCTCAATAATCTCAATCATATCAAGAAAATATTTGGACTTCTACAAATTGCAATAATGTCCATCAACACATTGCAATTGACCCTTGAAGATTAGAGAATTACATATGAGGTCCTGTTACTTACAATTTTATATATTTGTCCTCCCACCACACTATATTCCCCATATGCCACTAGGACTGGATTAATATTACTGTCATGTCCCTAGCTTATGCAACCCTTAATTTCATAATTCTATTGGATTCCAAAATATCTTTCAAAAATACTTTTGAAAAAAGTCATTGGCCAATTTTTTCTTGAGTCTAACTCCAATATGAAAATCAATTAAATATACTACCTTCTTTAAAAACTGGTAGATTCATTATTGAGCATTTACATATTATACTCATTACACATATAAACCAGCATGTTTGTATATAGCCTTGGAAATAGTATCACCAATTGACATTGTCAAAGTTATGTGCATAATAAATAAATATACACAAACCTCTCATGTTTGAAGACAATAAGAAATGGGTTGCGCGCTAGCTGCCCCAGCTCCCAACTCATCTGGAGAATGAATTGGGCCCCTGTGTTGATGATCTACTAGTTGATTCAAGATTTGGGTGATTCACCCCATTAACTAGTGCTACAATTGGTCAGGAATCTGAAATGATATGATTATGATAAAACAACCTTTTAACTAACAGTGATCACTTCATAAGATGTTCTTCATTGAATCTAGTTCAATGTATGTACTTATTATATTATACCCACTTGTTTGCTTAAAGTTACTACCTCAATGAGCTTACATTACGCAAGCGTAAGCTCTAGTGGTTATATTCAATTAATATCAAGGACGGACCCAAGATATCAAGTTAAGGTGGCCGGAAATATAAGGAAAAAAAAAATTGTGACGTGTTTAATATATTAATTAATTGTCTTTTTTATCTTTGTTACTCACCCACGCCCCAAACACACCCTTACTTACCCACTACCGACATTATGAATATGAATATTTTTTAGCATTCTAAACTCACACTTCCATACCTGATACCGGTACCACTGATAATATCAAAAACACATTAAAAACATCCATATTTCAAAAGACAAAATTAACCAGCAATACCCAAACTTGTTAAATCCTAAATGGACCTAATCCAAAAGCCAAGCAAACGACATTACAAAATCCATAAAACAACAAACATAGATGCAAAAAAAGAACATTATGAATTTATAATGCGCTACTAATACACTTTTCCTAACTATCAGATTGTTTTTTCCTGAATCACTACCCTCTGTTGGTCTATTTGTGCAATGTGCAGGTTCCTGTTGTTGCAATCAAACAAATGAACATTATTTTATATATATATATATATATGTTATTTTTTACAGCCCCAAATCTTTGTATATAATAATAATATAACTTTACTCACAACAAAGTTATATAATTTTCAGTCTCTAAGAGTGAGAGACAGATTCACAAACACATTCACACGTTCACTAATCAATTATTCATATATTCAATTCACAATCATCCTTGGCAAAAAAACACAAACACCACAATCACATATCGCACAAACTACAAACGTATGGTGCGGAGAAACAGCATTAGAGAAAAATCATATCAGTATTAGGTTTTAAATACTTGAAATTGGGTAGATCGGAATGGAGAGGCCGACGGCATGGTCGGTGGGTCAGTGGCCAATGGTGGTGGTTGTGGTTGATGCTTGCTAATCTCTCAGTCTCTCTCGTCTCTCTCTTTTATTTATTTTTTTTTATTTTTTTAAATGGCGTATCTTTCCTTGTAGGGCTGGAGCCTGGGTTGATATTTTCTTAGAGGGGCCCTAAGGCCCTAAACTTGATTTTAATACCCAATTTACCTACTAAAAAAAAATTTGCATTAGGGGTGGCCTTGGGCCCCATTGGGTATGTCCCTGATAAATATTCACACTTAGAATAATTAAATAATTTATGAAAAAACATTATTCCCTGTTTTTTGTTCCCAAACCATAAAAATGATTTTTTTTTTTTTTTTTTTTTTTTTTTTTTTTTTTTTTTACATATGTGGCATTACATGCCACATTTAAACAATGAAAATACCCATAATAATCATGTATGTGAAAATGTAATTTATTTTCAAATAAAAATGTATAATATTGATTTTTGAGGGCACCTATTCTAACATAGCTATATTTTGTTTTCTCTCTCCCTTGTGTGTATATATGTTTGTTTCTCAAAAAAAAAAATTCATGTGATATAAAACTGAATAGACAAAGTTTAACTATAAAAGTGATTGTAGCATAAGTCTACAACCTTACTCAATAAAATAAACATTACTGCATATTTTGAAAATCTAATTGTTGAATTGCATATTCTTTACACTATTAATACACATGTCAACTTTTGTGTCAATTAGATATTATTTACTATATGATCTATAAACTTATATTTTATGCATAATTTTAAACTATAAAAACTTGCAATTTAGACAATTTATTGATGACATAGTTATTGATCTTTAATTTTCTATAAAGTTTACAAGTACGAGGATATAAGAAGAAGATATAATCCAACAGGGTGGATTTATAAAAATTCAAATTGAATAAAAAGATATTATGTAAGGTTGTAGTCTAAAGTTACAACCAATTTTGTAACTAAATTTTGTCCAAACTAAATTGCTTTTAGTAGTAGTAGTATACGCCTCTCGCTAGGAGTCTTTCTCTCTCACTTAGGGTGGGGTTTTCTTTTGCCGTCTAGGAGGTAGGGCAGTGTTTTTCTCTAAAGTTCCACGTTAGAGCTGCAACAACTAGTAAGCTCCCATACGTCGTTTTAGTTTCTTTGGTTGTTTTTTATTTTTTGGTGCTCGTATGGACGTAGACTTTCTTGAACGTCTGCGACGCTGTACGTTGACGAAAGAGGAGGGGGAAGTTATTCCGCTTCGGTCTGCCAAACGGGACAAGGTTCTTGAGGAGTGCTCTCTCAGCCTTATAGGACGGTTTCACACGACAAAACCGATAAATATCAGGGATGCGAAAACCGTATTGAGATCGGTATGGAAATTCGGGCAAGATCTGCGGATGACTAACATCGGCGACGGGCTAATTCAGTTCAAATTTTCCATGGACAGCCAACTTCAGCGGGTTTTATAGAACGGTCCTTGGAGTTTCGATAATCACTTGCTACTTCTTCGACGCTGGGAGAGAGGGATGACGGCTTTTTCGGTGAACTTCCTAACTATTCTCCTCTGGGTTCAGGTGTGGGGGCTTCCTTTTGATCTTTTTAATGAAGAGGCCGGTACGGATATTGGGAATGGGATTGGCACGGTTGTTGCTATTGACAGTAAATCTTTGGCTTCAGACCAGGCCCATTTCTTGCGGATTCAAGTTGAGGTGCCATTGGATAAACCGTTACGCAGGGGTGCTTCGGTTTTAAGTCCTGAGGGTGATACAGTCTGGGTTGTTTTTCAGTATGAGCATTTGGTGGGGCTTTGTTTCCAATGCGGCAGATTAGGCCATGAGGTGAAAGCGTGTACTACTCCGCTGCCTGAGGGATGCACGCAAAAACCATACGGTGACTGGATGAGGGCGGGGTCTAGGAGACAAAGGGATAATCAAGAACAGGGGTTTCGACACTCACTTAGTCCGTCGACGAGGTGAAGGGAGGAGGAGCAAGCCGGGGTTAGGTTTCCGCTGCAAGAGTCCTATACGGAAGACGTTCTAAGTCCTGTGAACGGTGAATTTTCTGGGGATAGAGATAAGCAATTAGCCGTGATAACCGGTGTTCCCAAACAGGGAGGCTCACGTCCAGTTCTGAGTACCCACCAGGATTTGGATATTTTGTTGTATGCCAACTATGTCGAGGAGACTCAAGCTCCCGGAAACATTGGTCATACTCCCATCTGTCCAAAAGATGCACTGTTTAATGTGCCAGTACAATATGATGTCATGGAGATGAGTACCATGCAAAACCATGCTACGTGCTCTAGTACTCCAATAGAAGACCACCCTTAGGCCCACTCAGGAACGTGGAAGAGACTTGAAAGGCCAAAAACAAGTCCAAACTCGGATGTAGTGCATGGTACTGTTGGAGAGGGATTGAAACGTAGGTACCAACCAACTGAGACGGTGAAAACGAAGACTGATAATGTTCGTAGTAAGCGAGTAAAGGTTTCTAGCTCTAACCCATCAAGTATAATGGCGGAGGCTATGTCCCAGTCCCGCCGAACATAATGATTCTCCTCAGTTGGAACTGCCGGGGACTTGGGCACCTCTGTGCAGGCACCGTGTTCTCTCATTTAGTGAAGGAAAAAGCTCCCACCGTTCTGTTTCTTATGGAGACGAAACAAACGGTTAAAGAGATGAAACAAATTCAATCGAACTTACGGTATTCTACCATGCTTGTAGTCCCTTGTGTGCGAAGGGCTGGTGGTTTGGCCATGCTTTGGAGGGAGGAAAAGGTGGATTTACATGTCCAAACATACTCAATGAACCATATTGACGCTTATGTTCCTAATGGGCAGAATCCGTGGAGGATTACCGGGTTCTATGGCCATCTTGAGCATCACCGAAAGCATGAATCTTGGCAGCTTCTAAGACACCTACACTCATGAGATACGTTGCCGTGGTTGTGCATGGGTGATTTTAATAAAATTTTATCATCTGAGGAAAAGCAGGGGGGTATTCTGAGATCTCTTCGGCTTATGGATGATTTTAGGTGTGCACTCTTGCACTGTGGCTTGATAGATATGGGGTTTCTTAGGAATATATTCACTTGGAACAATGGATGGCCTGGGGAGGCTTTCGTTCAAGAGTGCCTAGACCGAGCTTGTGCAACTACGACGTGGCGAGACTTGTTCCCACAAGGTCGGGTATACCACATTCAAGCTTCTTATTCAAACCATATTCCAATTCTTATTAATACGCAGGTGGGGGACAGGGGCATACGTAGAAAGCGAAAACCGAAGAGATTTAAGGAAAGGTGGGCTGCCTACCCCGAATGTGAACATGTAATCCAAGAAGTATGGAGTGGAGCGGGATTATCTGGCAGTCCAATGTTCCGTCTTTTTGACAAAATTCGGAGGTGTCGCATGGCTCTAGTTGGGTGGAGTAGGACCCTGGGAAATTCAAAACAGAAGTTGGAGGAGAAGACAAAGGAGCTTAAGGGGCTCACAACACTAAATAACACTACCAACAATGAGGTGATAAAGAAGGTAAAGGCCGACATAAACTCGTTATTGTTTCAGGATGAACTTTTCTGGCGGCAACGATCTAGAGCTATTTCGCTGCCCGCCGGGGATAAAAACACTAAGTTTTTTCACCAACGAGCTTGTCAACGGCGCCGTAAAAATCACATTGTTGGTTTCCTTGATAATAATGGACTATGGAAAACATCAGAAGAGGCCACGGCTAGAGAGGTTGAGAACTATTTTATGGACCTTTTCACCTCCTCCAATCCGAGAAACATAGGACCAGTCCTGGATGTGGATAGGGTAGTCACCCCAGAAATGAACTCTACACTTCTTCAACCATACACTGAAGAGGAGGTTCGGCAAGCTCTCTTTCATATGCACCCGTCCAAATCTCCGGGTCCGAATGGTATGTCTTCCTTCTTTTTTCAAAAATACTGGCATATTGTTGGAAAGGATGTTGCTGATGTGGTAATCTCTGTCTTGAGTTCTGGCCATTGTTTGAAAAAAATGAACTACACTCACATTATGCTAATTCCTAAGAAAAATGACCCTCAGCTGGTTTCTGACTACCGACCAATTAGCCTTAGTAATGTTGTATCCAGGATTATGTCCAAAGTTCTAGCTAATAGGCTTAAACTCATCTTGCCTAATGTCATATCTGACTCACAGAGTGCTTTTGTTCCAAACCGTCTTATTACTGATAATACTACTATAGCTTTTGAAGTCTTACACAGGATGAGGAATAAGTGAACAAGAAGGACTGAGCAAATGGCTGTTAAAGTGGATATCAGTAAGGCCTATGATCGTGTTGAATGGAGTTTTCTGAAGCTTATTATGCATAAGTTGGGGTTAGATGCACAATGGATCCAACTTGCTATGGAGACTGTTCGTACAGCTTCTTACTCAATTCTCATAAATGGGGAGCCTCAAGGCTATATCACTCCTTCTAGGGGTCTTCGGCAGGGCGACCCCTTATCACCATACCTTTTCCTTTTATGTGCTGAAGGTCTTTCTGCTTTGATCTGAAATGCAGTAAGTAGTCAGAGACTTCATGGCCTCCTCTCGTGTACTAATGAAGTATGCATCTCCCATCTCCTTTTTACTGATGATAGCTTCATATTTTGTCATGCCACTATAGATGAATGTCATCGCCTTTTGGCCATCTTGGAGAGTTATGAGGAAGCTTCTGGTCAAGCTATTAATCGACAAAAAACATCTCTTTTTTTCAGCAGGAATACTAGGCCCGAAATAAGAGCAGATATTCAACACATGTTAGGAGCACGAATTATGGAGGATTGTGAAAAATATTTGGGTTTGCCCATGGTTGGAGGTAAGTCGAAGGTTAACACCTTTAGAGAGCTTCATGAAAAAATCAACAAGAGAGTCTTGGGGTGGAAGGAGAAGTTTATATCAAAAGCAGGGAGGGAAGTTCTGATAGTTGCACAAGCCATTCCCACCTATTCGATGAGTATTTTCAAACTTCCTAAGGCGTTATGTGACTCGATAAACTCCATCCTAGCTAAATATTGGTGGGGCAGACGAAGGATGAGAAGAAAATCCATTGGATTAATTGGAAAAAATTGTGTACTGTTAAGGCCAACAATGGTATGGGTTTTCGGAACATCCAAGCTTTTAACATGGCAATGCTGGCTAAACAAGCATGGCGACTCCTTCACAACACTCATTCTCTTTTCTATAGGGTTTACAAGTCTAGATATTTTCCGGAGTGCTCCTTTATGGATGTTGTTTTGGGCTCTAACCCCTCTTATGTGTGGCGAAGCCTACTGGCTGCTAGGGAAGTTCTCAAGGAGGGGGCATACTGGCATGTACAGGATGGAAGGCATATTGGTGTGCTTACCCATCATTGGCTGCCACACAGGCCCCGTTTCCTTGGAGAAGAGCGACCAGATCTGCGGGTTTGCGAATTGATTGATAGCACCACCAAACAATGGGACCGGGAGAAGATATTTGATCTCTTTAATCATAGAACGCGAATGGAGATTCTGGCCATACCACTTCTGGACAGGTATCGTAGAGATGAGCTCGTGTGGAAGGAAAATAAGAATCAGGTCTTCTCAGTTAAGTCTGCGTATCAGGTTGCTCTCCAGCTTAAGGATTGTGTGCATGCGGAGCACTCGGCTGCTAGATTAGACCGTGCTACATGGAAGAAAATTTGGGCTTTGAATATGCCCCCAAAGGTACGTACATTCGTTTGGCGGGCATGCTCCGATATTCTGCCCACACGCGATAACCTTCACCAGCGTCGAGTGCGGGTAGACCCCAAGTGTGAGCTATGTTGCCAGCAAACGAAGTCAGCGGGTCATCTTCTATGGGAATGCCCTTTGGCTAGGAATGTTTGGGCTCTATGTCGTGGACGGATTCAGAAGTGCTCCAATTCGGCTCAGGATGTGTTTGGTTTGTTTCATCAGATGGTTGGCCGTTTATCTCAACAAGATCTGGAGAAATGGGCTGTTATTTCATGGGGGATTTGGAATGCTCGGAACAAGTTTTATTTTGAAAAGATCCAACTTCATCCAAAGGTTATTTTTGATGGTGCTGTTGGTTATCTAGACGAGTATCAACGTTTGGTTGCTACTCAATAGGATGACTGATTTTTCTGCCTTTGGTTGATAGGGCCCTTGGCTTTATTGTAATAGGGTAATAGTTTTCTTTTGGCGTTTCTGGTATTTTTTTTCCCCCAGTTTGAGTTTTGGGGTTTTATACTTGTATTTGGGTTTGACATTTCTTTCTTTTTAATAATATTTTCTAGCGTTTATCTCAAAAAAAGTAATAGTATACGCACTCAGTAAAAAAATTATGCAAAACCTCGATTTCTTCCAAATTCCAAATTCCATTATTCCCATTCCCTCATGTGAGCTACAAGTTCAGTTTCATCCAACACCTTGGGTTTATATTGAGGCTTTGCATCTGAGTGAGAATCAGAATGTTTCAAACCAGTTTCGTTGCCATTTTTCAAAGTAAACTGATTCTTTAATAATTTTTTATAATAGAGAGGAGGAGAAGAAAATTGATACAGAGACCAGCATATAAAAATATAAAATTATAATAAGGAATGCTAGAGAAAGGAAGCAAAATACAAAATAAATTTCTTGAAGATCAAAATTGGAATTTTGAAAAGAATGAGAAGAAAGAAAAGAAAAGAATAGATTGCTTTCTTCATTCCATATCAAGCTTAAGCTTCAATCTCTTCTTCATTCACTCATCTGCTCCTATATTTAAGAAGCTCTGTTTGTCCTTACAAACGTAACCTAAAAATAATAAAGCAATCCTTGTTAGAGGCTGCGAAAGCTCTGAAATTGGTTCATAACATCCGACTTTATTATTTTCTCTAATTGGGTATTTCTAAAATTTCCCAGAAAGTGTTATATCGTAGAGTTAGCAGTGCCATCGTCATGGGACAAACACAATCCTCTCCGCCTCCGGTATGAAATATATTCATATTTCTTGTTATCAATTCAACAGTATGAACAAACCTTTTTTTAACTATGTATCACATTACTTTTCTTTTTTCTAAACCATTTTTCTCCTAAACTCTCAAGCACTTCATGCATGAAAATATGCCAACTAAACTAAAAAGCCTCTTGCCAATCACCTAACTTTCTTAGACTTTAGTTTCTAACCTTAAGTTTTTCCATATCTAAAGTCTAAAAGCTAACATATGAGTAATAATAGATAGATTATCTCCTAACTAATCCAAAAATACCGTATTATTGAAATCTTTTGCATAGTTCCTCATCCTATTTAAATTGTCAACAGCATTTGACCATCTAGCTAGGTTGCTATTTATCAAAAAAAGAAAAACCATCTAGGATGATAGCGTGGATAAAGATGTGAATTTAATATATAATGTAATTGTATATAGATTAATTATATTGATTTTACAACAACAATAAATAGCATCACTGTCAAAACTTTAAAAAGTTCGGTTATAGATATTCAATAGACTAGTGAGACTCAACTTATGTTTTTTTTTTTTCTTTCATTCTAATCTATATGAAGTCATGTTCTTTTTGGTTAAACATGCTTATAATATTAATTAGAAACAACCAATCTATTACAAAAAAGCTCGGCTTTATCACAATACAAAGTCATGTCCACTATTGGGGAGGGGAGGGTTTAAAACGCAAATCAAATTACAAATTAAATAAAAATTTCATCACCCCACTCAAATTTTAGATTTTCTTTTTCAAAATTTAAATTGGCCCTCAAAATTTTCAACTAGTCCAATAAAAGGAAAACCCAACAAAATCAATCTATCAAAATATTAATTATAATAATTTTGATTAAAAAAAAACCATCAAAAATGAAATAAAATTCTTAGCTAACTCATTCCTCAACCCATGGCCCTCCCAATAATATAAACAAAACTCAAATTCTCTTTTAACAAATTCCAAATCACCGGTTCTTAAAACAAAAACAAAAATTAATAATAAAAATTCCAAATAACTTATACATACATACATCATACATATATACATATATATATATATATAAATTAAGGTCACTAGTTGAACATATCAAATACTTCCAAGCATTTAATCACTACCAACACTTGAGAGTGAGCTAGTCCCATTTCCACACTTGCCAGATGTCAAATAAAGTTCCTTAATATATTCCCTTAGTTCCCATGCATTTTGCTCCATTGATGCCTTACTGTGAACTTTTGTAATAGGACATGGAAAGGGAGCAGGAATATGCAAGAAGGAGAAGAGAGGAGGAGGAGAATGCAAGAAGGAGAAGAGAGGAGGAGGAAGATGCAAGAAGGAAAAGAGAGGAGGAGGAAGCAAAAAGACAAAAAGAGGAGGATGCAAAAAGGAAAAAGGAGGAGGAGGAGGCTGCAAGAAGGAGAAGAGAGGAGGAGGAGGATGCAAGAAGGAAAAGAGAGGAGGAAGATGCAAGAAGGAGAAGAGAGGAGGAGGAGGATGCAAGAAGGAAAAGAGAGGAGGAAGATGCAAGAAGGAAAAGAGAGGAGGATGCAAAAAAGAAAAAAGAGGAGGAGGATGCAAAAAGGAAAAAGGAGGAGGATGCAAAGGCAAAATTTGAATCTCACAAAAAAATGATGGAGCAATTAAAAGGGCAACCTCGGCTTCCAAAATTTGCTGTCCCAAAACGCTATGACATATGGCTAAAACCAAACCTGAGCACATGCAAGTTTGCTGGGTCCGTGGCTATCGAGCTCAACATCGTGGCGGATACTAGCTTCATCGTCCTCAATGTGGCTGAACTCTCCATTGATACCGCCTCTTTATCTTTCACTCATCACCCAGCTACTACAAACTCTTCTAATTCTAACCAGGTCACGATTATTAAACCTATCTTATCTTTCTATCACCCTACCTACTTTTACTTTAAAAGTTAGTTTAAACTAATATAACTGCTTTAACATACATATAAACTTTCTAAAAATGTCTTGTTAAACTTTAGTTTAGTGCTTTGTTTGCTTTATTGATGCTATTGATGTTGTTGAGCTCTAGCTTATTAAGCTGATCAAAGAAATAGTCAACCTTTTTATTATCTAAATGCGAGACTGACTTACTGAATTTGCATTTATCATGCCAAACCAAATGCCATGTCGTTTAAAAATAAAACGCTAAATGAATAAATTTTTGGACTTAGGCAGGTGTTGAAGCCTTTATATGTTGATGTGGTTGAGGAGGATGAGATTTTGGTTTTGGACTTTGCTGACACACTTCCCATTGGGCTCGGACTTCTCACCATCACTTTTAAAGGAACTTTGAACGACAAAACGAAGGGCTTCTATACAAGGTACAATACTCGATTGATGCTTGTTACGATAATACTAAAAATTTTATTACATAACTCTCACTATTAGGGTGTGTGTGTCAATTTTTAAGTATAAAATAAAATATGGGTAATTACACTCTCGTCCCTTGAGGTTTGGGGAAATGACATTCCACCCCAAACTTGAAGGGAAAAAACACTTTCCTATCTTAACATCCGATTGACCAAATTTTGTTAAATTAAAATTGTTTAAAATGTTGTGTGGTAACCTGCCTTTTGTTTTCAAAAATTATCTTCCATTTTAGAATTAAAATTCATTGTTTTAAATTTTTAATTAAAGTTTATTTAAAAAATACTAAGTATGAATTTTGCTTATTATTATTTTTTCTTTTTTCAATGGGTTATGGAGAGATTCACCATTGCAAGTGTTTTGATACATGATAAATTTTGCATTTTTATTCTAAATCTGTCAATCATTTTTTTATTAACCATGATTAAACATTTGTAAAGAGATTCCTATAGAAGTTTACAAAATAACTAAGTAACTCAAACAAAAATCAAACTAAAACTATAAGAGGGAGATAGATTAATTGTGATGGAACAATCAAAAATATAACACTAAAACGTATTAACCCAAAATAAAGTTATAAAAAATACAATAATTCATCAACCTAAAGTAGAGTTGCAAGAAAGAATAAAAAATCAAGAGAGAAACATATTTAAAAAAAAAATAAGATAAGAACAAAAATAGTAAATATATAAGATATAGTAATAAACATCAAATTATTCAAATCATAGTTTCTCAACAAAAAAAAAAATTATTCAAGTCATGCTATATAATATAATAATGATATATTTTTATACTATCTTTATAATGTAATAAGATGGCATCTATTAAATCAAAGAAAAAAAAATACCATCATAAAAATACAAAACTAACTCACATCAATCTAAAGTAAAATTCTAAAAAACATAAAAATTTATCAACTTAAAGTAAGCTTTGAAAACAGCTTACGTTGATAATATGAGACTGAAATAATTCAATAACCTACAATAGAATGTTAATTATTCAATAACTGAAAATATACTTGCACTTTTTTATAGTGTAATATAAAGCTAACCATACCACATCAACCACATTATAAAATGTAAAAAATTAAAAATAAATGTATAAAAGAAGGAAAATAATTATGAAACTTTTCAATCCACAATTATCAATAATGCTTTGGAAAGGAACTCATTATCTCAACCAAAGAAAAAATAATGAAAACTTAGAAACTTATATGGTCTAGGCATATTGATAACTCAAAAGGATATGCATATCAAAATTTGGCACGGTCATGTTCTATTTAGGCCAAGTATATAGGTTCATTACTTCAGTTCAACACATAACAATGATAAAATAAACGACAATTGTAATTGACAATTAATAGTGGTATATTTAGGCTTCCCAAGCATTAGTGGTATACTTATTCCTTACTCCCATATCTACATCAAATTGGCTGAAATCACAAACAAGAATTCTATGATGTGGCTTGATGCAAATGAGCTGCAAACAAATATTAATGATAAATACAAAAAAAATAAAAAAATAAATAAAACCTTCTGATACACTAATCCATGATCACAAAGGATTGGGAGTGGACCATGATTTCTCTAGCACAACAAATCCATAGGAGTCACATAATAGGAGATAAAGACCACCAAAAAATGAAAAGAAAAAAAAAATTGAGAGAAAGAGAGAGAAACAACATTTTGTGTGTGAGAAAACTATGCACCGAATGTGAGAGAGAATTGGAAATTTATAATAAGAAGATGAGAATAAGAAGAGCAAAAAATAAAGGAAGATAAAGGGATAGAAGAAGAGAGATGTTAGGGTAGTTAGTAGTGGGAAGATGAAAGGGTAAAAGGGAAGGGAAAAGGTTTGAGAATGTTTAACAATAAGTTAAGAAAATTAATAAAAAGAAAAAGAGTTAAAAGAGAGAGAGACTTAAGAGAGAGAGAGAGAGAGAGAGAGTTGGAAGTAAGTGGATGACGTGGCTACTGAACCTAGCAATGAGTTCAATCTTCACTATTTACTTATAAATGGAGCTAAATGTCTTCTGTTCTCTGCTAAATGAGAATTTTACTAGTAATGTGTATATATTTAAGTAGTTATTTTGCTTTCTAGTACATATGAGCACAATGGTGAGAAGAAGAATATGGCAGTTACACAGTTTGAACCAGCTGATGCTAGGCGATGCTTTCCATGTTGGGATGAACCTGCTTGCAAGGTGTTACAATCTCTCTCTCTTTGTTAATTTAAGATCTTGTGCTTCTTTGCTTCTTTTGCTAAAATCAAATTTTATAACCGACTGCACCTTTTTCTTTTTTTAAGAAAATAACCGACTGCATTTTAGAAGCTAGCGTACCTCTCATGAAGCTAGTGTTTTGATTATTGAGACTAAATTATTTTTGGATCAGAAGTAGATTTGCTTCATTATGTTTCAAAAGAATGCAAACAAAAGCTTATTAGGCCCTTCTTATTTGGCACTGCAGGCGATGTTCAAAATTACATTGGATGTGCCATCACAATTAGTAGCTCTTTCCAACATGCCAGTTATTGAAGAAAAAGTGGATGGGGATCTGAAGACAGTTTCATATCAAGAATCACCCATCATGTCTACATATTTGGTGGCAATTGTAATTGGTTTGTTTGATTATGTCGAACATCTTACATCTGATGGTAAAAAAATACACTATGTTCATTGTTTCTTGTGTATTATGATCCTTGTTCTTGATAGTGTAATCTTACATCACTTTACAGGAATTAAAGTTCGAGTATACTGTCAGGTTGGTAAAGTAAATCAAGGGAATTTCGCATTGGATGTTGCTGTTAGGACACTTGAATTGTACAAAGAGTAAGTTTTACTGTGAATCATCACCAAACTATTGATCACGAGACACAGTATACAAGTCTTTAGCAAAATAATGCATTTTAAGTGGACGCTGGATTATGGATATTGGCAATCCTTCAAGTTGTTACATTTTGGTGCTTGTGTTGTGTTATTTGAAATTCCAATTAACCACGATAATTTCTGCAGATACTTTGCTGTGCCTTACTTTCTTCCCAAATTGGATATGGTTGCGATTCCTGATTTTGCTTTTGGGGCCATGGAAAATTATGGTTTGGTTACATTCTGTGAAACAAATTTGATCTATGACAATCAGCATTCTGCAGCTGCTAATAAGCAGAGGGTAATATGCATGTTGTGAATGCTGCTCTTTTTGTTAGAATTTCGTTTGCCTAATATAGTATGGAGCTATTTTTTTAATAGCACTACACAAAGTGTTGAATTATTATTTTTCTCTAGGTTGTGATTGCCGTAGCCCACGAACTAGCACATCAGTGGTTTGGCAATCTTGTAACGATGGAATGGTGGACTCATTTGTGGCTGAATAAGGGGTTCGCAACATGGGTATATATTGCATTGGATTGCAACAGATCCAAACTGAGCTGTTTATTAAAATCTCAATATGGTTTGTTTATATATCAAGCCTCAAAGGTTGGCTTGAGCCTGGCTTTATTATTAAAATAAACTAACATAAATATTTTTGGTGGAACGTAGCCCAAGCTCTCCGTAAATGGATCTGTTATTTACACCCAGCATGGGTCATGTCTCTATATATTATTCCTTATTACACTGCATGCTTTTAAATTATATATCAGTTATTTGAATATGTTCAGGTCAGTTATTTAGCAGCTAATCACTTGTTCCCAGAATGGGAAGTGTGGACTCAGTTTCTTAATGACTACACAGAAGGACTTAGGCTGGATGGGCTTGCAGAGTCCCATCCCATTGAGGTAATTCTGCGCTTTTTAAGAAATTAGTAATGTTACTTTTTAGAGTATATTTTTACATAAGCATAATTTTTTAGGTGGAGATAAATCATGCTAGAGAGATTGATGAAATCTTTTTTGACACAATGAGTGACAAAAAATGTGCATCTGTTATCCAGATGCTGCAAAGCTATCTTGGTGCCGAATGCTTCCAGGTTGGTTGTTGGATTTTCTTTTGGTATATGTTTCATGTCCCAAGTACAAATATTTCTTGTTAACCAAGAAACTCTTTTCCCTCCATCCCAAATTCATATGAAATTTATGTCATGGAAACCCTTCAGAAATTTTGTCTTTGAGAAAGATAGAGCAATAGTAACTTTCTAGTTGCAAGTTCTGATGAGATTACAGTGGTTTTGGTAAAAAATTGTAGGATAGTATGAAACAGGTTTTGGAATATACCATTATCATGATGAAAACTATATAACTACTATTTTGAAAAGTGCTTATTTCTTTTATATATAGTAACAATGGTGATACTCATCTAGATAAGAAATACTATTAGAAAGTTTATCTACTTGATATCTGGTAACATATCCTTCAGCTTGATTAGCTTCCAGATTCTTTCTAGGCTGCCATGTATTACTTAAGTGATTGCAGTTACTGTTCATTCTTTTATGGTCCATCTTCGTCAACCAATCATCTTCGGCAATATATGAGATAATTGTTCTAATTTTTCCATTGGATTAAGAAGCTCAGCTAGTCAATTTTTGCTCATTTGTAAAATATTTCTTATGTAATTGTATATCAGTTAATTATCTTTTTTCTCGCATCTGTAAATCAGAGGTCACTTGCTTCATATATAAAAAAATTTGCTTGCTCAAATGCAAAAGCAGAAGATTTATGGGCTGCGCTTGAGGAGGGATCCGGTGAGCCTGTGAACCAACTAATGAATTCATGGACAAAGCAAAAGGGGTACCCAATTGTCTCTGTCAAGGTCAAAGATCGGAAATTGGTGTTTGAGCAGGTTTCTTGTGTCTGGTCTCTTTCACTTGTTTTTTCCTGAAATAACATATCTTAAGTTCTTAACCCTGATGCATACCATGTCGTTTCATTTTGTAATCAGTGTCGCTTAATAATATTTTGAGAATTTACTGAGTTCTGACAAATCAATATAATAATGGCAGTCACAATTTTTGGCAAGTGGTTCTATTGGGGATGGGCAGTGGATTGTTCCAATAACATTATGCCGTGGCTCATATGATGTGCACAAGAATTTTCTACTGCAAACAAAGTCTGAAACTCTTGATATGAAAGATCTCCCGAGTGACGGGAGCAAATTAGCATCTTCTTGGGTAAAACTTAATGTCAATCAGACTGGCTTCTATAGGGTTAAATATGATGAGGACCTTGCAGCTAAACTCCGATATGCAATAGAGAACAAATACTTATCTGCAACAGACAGATTTGGTAATTTTGATATTTGTACTCATACCTGCTCTTATCTTATGATAGTATGTGTTTATGGTAGAATAGAGCACTTAACACACCCTTTTTTTTTAACAGGAATCCTGGATGATTCATTTGCCCTTTGTATGGCTTGCCAGCAGCCTTTGAATTCATTGCTTACCTTGATGGGTGCTTATAGTGGGGAACTTGAATATACTGTGCTGTCTAATTTAATCAATGTAACGTTCACCTCTTGTTTAAGACTTAGTAGATTTCAGTTGTGCTGTTAGTCCTAATTCTAATCCCTCTATTCACAGATAAGTTATAAAGTTGAAAGAATTGCAGCTGATGCAAACCCCGCGTTGCTGGAATGCGTTAAACAATTTTTTATTACCCTTTTCCTGCGTTCAGCAATGTAAGTTGTCCTACATACAAATAATTGAAATCCCTTTGGTGGTCCTTGTTCATAAGTCATTCTGGTTGCTCTGTCTACTGTTTTTTCGATATAATTGATATCTTTGAAGTTGATTTTACTCTATTTGATTGAGAAAGCCCCCTACGATGTTAACTATTGAGGTACTAGAATGTCTGAAAATACATTTCCACAGATTTATAGCATGAGTGTATCATTTCTTTTATACTGAATAATTAGATTATTAATAGGTGATTGATATGCTACTATCAATAATATTTAAATATCTGACATTTTCTGAATTAAGTCAATCTTTTTCGTATTTAAATAGGGCTGCAAATACCAAATAAATAGCAGACAGAGGTATTTTTTTCTTTAAATCTAAGAGACAACTGTAAATGTCTCAGAATGTAAAAGGTGTGCTGTTAAGGAAGAACAAAAAGTCACTTAAGGATCGTTGCAATTCCTCATTCAAGTTTTGTTGTGATCGACTCATAAAGTTTTACCTCAGGATCTAGGATACAGATATTTCTTGCATTATTTGACTTATATGAATATTTATTTCTTTTATTTGGAGATATTTTATATATGATTTGTCAAGATTAAAATCGTCATATATACTAATAATTATATTGAATAAACCTTAGACATCAGGTTTGAAGTTGCATAATATGAATAAAACTTTCTAAGGAAGCATGTAGGATGTTAGAGAAAGCTTTAAGGGGAAGAGATCTCTGACTTGATGGTTGCAGACAACCAACGAGTTATATGAGACCTTACATGCTAATGAAAACCCAGTTTGTATGATTGTATCACTAACACAAATAATTAGCCCTTAAAAACTTCGAGCAAGTCCAAGAGCTATATTGCTTAGTAGCATTATTTGCTCTCCTTTATGAGGAGAACTAAGATTCAAATCTCCCTCCCACATTGCTGTAACTATCGAAATATTATTTGTGTGTGTGTGTGTATTGGGCAAGATTAGCTTCTCTTTTATTTTCATTCTTCCATTTATTTTGTTCAATTTTTGAATTCCTTTGCAGGAAGCTTGGTTGGGAGCCTAAGAAAGGTGAGAGCCATCTAGATGCAATGTTAAGAGGAGAGGTTTGGACTGCCCTTGCTGTGTTTGGATATGATCCGACACTAAAAGAAGCAAGTAGGCGTTTTCATGCATTCTTGGACGACAGAAATACACCACTCCTCCATCCTGACATAAGAAAGGTTGGTAAAAAAAAGCATTGGTCAATTACTAGTATTTACCCATCTACAATACCTATCAAGTTTTCTAATGGGCTGTGGTTGCAGGCAGCATATGTGGCTGTAATGCGGAGAGTCAGCAGCTCAAACAGATTTGGTTTTGAATCTCTTTTGAGAGTTTACAGAGAGACTGATTTGAACCAGGAGAAAACACGCGTCCTAAGTAATAACATATCATTGTTTGAAATGTTGCAAAATTATTTGAATCTCTCTAGTATGTTGGATACATGTCTCTTTTTGTGCTTGTAGGTTCATTAACATCTTCTCCAGATCCCAGCATAATTCTTGAAGCTCTCAACTTTTTGTTGTCTTCTGAGGTATAATTGGGAAGGTTAAAATGTTTTTCCGTGCTAGATGATAAATATTGTCTGATGGAGCTTGGGATATTGATGCTGGCTTTATTTCCCATTTGATCTAGGTTCGTACTCAAGATGCTGTTCTTGGCCTGGCTGTTAGTAGGGAAGGACGTGAAACAGCTTGGGCATGGCTGAAGGTAATACTCCATTAGTAATGTAAAATGCAAAAAGCACATCGATGTGAAGAATTGAGAGGCCGTTTCTAAGATTTGATAAGCATATACAGGGGACAGGGCACTCATCTTCTTTCCTGTGGGAAGAACATGCGTCGTTGTGCATCTCATGTACTTATTGCTGATAAAAAGGAAAACTGAGAAATGAAGCCACATCTATATCGAAACTGCTTTTTTAAATTAAAGTAGTGTTTTAGTTAATCTTGGTCAGAAATTCCATGATGCTAGTCTTAAACGATTGTTTCTCTAGCTTATTGTTGCTAAATTCTTTATGTATACATGAATGAAAGGGTACTTTGTTTTGATTTACTTTGGCACTGATCCCCTATTATTCTATTCCCATGTTCATCACGAGTACATTCCACTTTGTTGTCTAATGCATTTTTTCTACTTTACATGTGATTGAAATGCAGGATAACTGGGAGCATATTTCAAAAACCTGGAGTTCTGGATATCTAATTACTCACTTTGTCAACTCAATTGTCTCCCCGGTTTGTCTCTCCCTTCCTTCTTTCTCTTTTTTCAGTTGTTAGTTCCACAAGTATCAGCTTTTGTCCTTTGTATCTCAATTACATATGCATAGAAGTTAAGTTTAGTAAAAAAAAGAAAAAAAAAACAAATGTATAGTTAAATTCAGTTACACTTTGTTATTGTTATTGCTTATCATTTTTTTTCTTTTTAAATGTTCTGTTCTATCTATCCCCTAGTTTGCTTCATTTGAGAAGGCCAACGAAATAGAGGAGTTTTTTGCAAATCGTGCTGAGCCCAAGATTGCTAGAACCTTGAAGCAGAGCATTGAGCAAGTTCACATAAATGCAAATTGGGTTCAGAGTGTTCAGAATGAATAACATCTTGCTAAGGCTATGAAGGAGTTAGTACACAGGAAGCACTAGGAGACACTTTTATTTGGCCTTTGTTGTCAAGACTCAAGAAGAAAGCAAGTGGACTATAAATTTTACAACTTTTCATAGTGTAAATTTGCCGAACAAGTGTGATAATAATGAATCAAACATATATATATATATATATATATATTGCTTGTATATAAATATCATATCTTTTGGAGGGTTCTTTCTAGTTTCTGCTTTTGGTCTCCCTTTTGTTTGTGTGAATGTGTTTTTGTTTATTTTCTCTTTCTTCAATTTATTTTTTGTAAAAGACTAAAAATATTATCTCTGCACTACAATGAAGTATAACCTGTTTCAAGTGTAATCTTCCTCCCACTCACAACTGAGTGGGTCCCATAGCTAGTGGGTCCCACCAACGGTGAGTGTGAGGAAATATACACCCGAAACCGGGTGTATTTTTTTCTAGTACTACAAGCTAATTTTAGCGGCCTCCCTTAAATGACATGCACTGTCTTTCTCCTAAAAAAAAAAAGATTAAACAAAGTGATAATGGGTTTCGGTCCTCTCTAATCCATTGTCATCTAGTGGTTTTTTTTTTTTTTAGCAGTGTCATCTAGTGTTTTTAAAATCTCATCCTCAGACTTTGATGTTAGTGTTAATTTGATCTTCTTCTTCTTTTTTTCTTTTTTTTGGTCATGTCTATGTAACATCTTTTATACTCCTGTTGAGTCTAAATGGGCCCAACTAAAGGTCTAAACGAGCTACACAAGCCCATATAAACCAAGGGGAAGAGTCTGAGAAGGTAGTTAGTCCGAAGAAGGAACTTGGAGATGGATTAGCCGAGGAAGCTAAATAGTTTATGGGTCGAGCTGAATGTATCGATCCAAGTAAGGTAACACTGTAACAGTAACTAGCCTGGATGAGGCTTGGAGGAAACTTCCTGACGAAGTTGTTGTCACCTCCACATTAAATACAATGCACCAACATGAGCCTTTATTTGGTTATTGTTACAAGATAATAGTTTTTTATTTAGGTGTTATTATTTTATATTTAATAATTATTATACCAATACAATTTATTTATTTTGTTATTATTATAATAATTATTTATTTGGTAATGTTTATCAGAATAAATATAGAGTATCTTTTCTTTTTTTGGTTTAATATCATAATTTTCAATTCATAACCAAATTTTTTTATAACATCTTTCATATAGTTCACGCTTCATAGAATGTTATAAAGTTATCAATTCACATTATGGGTGTGTTTGGATAGAACTTATTTTGCTGAAACTGAAAACTGAAAACACTGTAGCAAAATAATTTTTAAATGTGTGAATAGTACCGTAGAACCCATTTTTAATGAAAAAATTGATAAAAAATGAAATTTGTGGGTACGTGAACAGTGCACGGATGCACTGTTCACGTAAAACTGGTCAAATGTTGTGGCTACTGTTCATGTACAATACATGAACAGTAGCCGCTTGTGAGGGGGAAAACGCGTGAAAAAAAAAAAAAAAAAGGAGAAAACGTAGAAACTGAAACGCAACGCACCAAACACACACTATATGTAGTTGAGAAAGTACAATATAGTAGATTCCAGCTAGCTTAATTGGTAAAGTTTTTTATAGTTGAATAAGACATTTAGGGTTCAATTGTGATTTATTTGTTTGTTTTAGATGATGTGGGTAGTTTTTTTTAAACTTTTTTTTTTTTTTCTAAAAACTAACACATACCATTTACTCATTTTTAAATTCTCTAAATAGACAAATTCAAATTAAAAAATTACATTAAACTCAAAAACAAAAACAAAAACAAAAAAATCTCATTGCACAAACATAACGAGTGTGATAAATCTAATAATATATTATTATAAGTTTATGATTTTTTTTTTTTTAATAAATATTATAAGTTTATAATAAAACCTTGCGAGGACGGAAGTTTATCTAATATATTGCACCTAACAGAAGAGGAGGATAGAAACAAAGATCCACCGGTTGCGTAAAGACTATAGACTAGAGAGAGCATTGGTTGCGTTGTGTGACTTGTGTCCTCATCCAAAATCTCTATCTTTGCTTTTGTTTTTTTTTTTTTTCTAAAAACTAACACATACCATTTACTCATTTTTAAATTCTCTAAATAGACAAATTCAAATTAAAAAATTACATTAAACTCAAAAACAAAAACAAAAACAAAAAAATCTCATTGCACAAACATAACGAGTGTGATAAATCTAATAATATATTATTATAAGTTTATGATTTTTTTTTTTTTAATAAATATTATAAGTTTATAATAAAACCTTGCGAGGACGGAAGTTTATCTAATATATTGCACCTAACAGAAGAGGAGGATAGAAACAAAGATCCACCGGTTGCGTAAAGACTATAGACTAGAGAGAGCATTGGTTGCGTTGTGTGACTTGTGTCCTCATCCAAAATCTCTATCTTTGCTTTTGGTTTTGGTTTTGGTTTTGGTTTAACAGAGAAGAGAATCTCAAAATCTATGGAGCAGTTCAAAGGGCAGTCTCGCCTCCCCAAATTCGCTGTTCCGAAACGCTACGACATACGCCTCAAACCAGACCTCACCGCCTGCAACTTCGCCGGCTCCGTCGCCATCCACCTCCACATCGTCGCCGATACCACCTTCATCGTCCTCAATGCCGCCGATCTCTCCGTCCATTCTGCCTCCCTTTCCTTCGACTCTTCTTCTTCTTCTTCTAAGGTAATCATCATCTTCATCATCTTTGACCTTTCTTTTCATCTTCAGATTGATTTGAGATGATATTATTTATGTTTATTCGTTTAGGTTTTGGAGCCTTCAAAAATTGAATTGGTTGAAGCGGATGAGATTTTGGTTCTGGAATTCCCTCACCCGCTTCCCCTTGGAATCGGAGTTCTCAATATCGCTTTTCAAGGAACTTTGAACGATAAAATGAAGGGCTTCTATAGAAGGTATAATAATAATATTTATACAAACAAACATGTATCTAATTCCTCCCACTCTTATTTCTCAATTCAATTACATCGTTTTCATTTCTTTTTTGGCATTCAGCTCAGCTCTTCTCAGCTCAGCTCAGTACTACCTAGAATAGAATAATTGAATCATTCCAATTTTCAAGTTTGGATTTTCGAACCATAAAAATTGTTACAAAATTTAAAGATAATATCCTACATATGTGTATATCTATTATAGGATTGAATCTATGACTTCACCATCCACCGTTTACCTTATGGGGGAGGAGATTTCATTGGGTCCATGTCCATGGAATTTTTCTTAATCTACTATACAATTTTTTTTTTATTTTTTTCTTTCTTTTGTTTAGAAACATGTACTATACAATATTTGAAGTTTCTATTTGCTTCTTCTTTTTATTAGTTACATCTATTTAATTGAGTTCTTCTTCTGCTTCGTAGTACATATGAGCATAATGGTGAGAAAAAGAATATGGCAGTTACGCAGTTTGAACCAGCTGATGCTAGGCGATGCTTTCCATGTTGGGATGAACCTGCCTGCAAGGTCTCAGAATCTCTCTCTCTCCCCCTCTCCCTCTCCCTCTCCCTTGGTTTATTAAGATTTTGTACTCCTGTTGCATCTTTTGCTGAAATATGAAGTTTTTTCCTCTCATTAAGATAGTGTTTTGGACCTAGTAAAAAATAAATAAATAAGATAGCGTTGGTCTAGCTCAATTGACATCTCCTCCCCCTGTAAGAGCTAGGTGGCGGGTGAGTCCATGGGTTTAAGACCCATTGGGTCAATAAAAAAGAATGGAGCTAGTGATTTGATTTTGTGGCTAAAGAATTCTTTGATTGAAAGTAGATCTGCCTGATTATGTTTCAAATGAACACAAATAAAAGCTTATTTGGCCCTTCTTTTGTGGCATTGGGTGTTGTAGGCTACATTCAAAATCACACTGGATGTGCCATCTGAACTAATAGCTCTTTCCAACATGCCAATCATTGAAGAAAAAGTGGATGGGCATCTGAAGACAGTTTCATATCAAGAATCACCAATAATGTCTACATATTTGGTGGCAGTTGTTGTTGGATTGTTTGATTATGTGGAAGATCACACATCTGATGGTACACTTCATCTGCTATTTTCATTGCGTCTTGTGAGATTACAGCTTTTTTTTGTTGACATTGTAATCTTACATCTCCATATAGGGATCAAAGTTCGAGTATATTGTCAGGTAGGTAAGGCAGATCAAGGGAAATTTGCGTTGGATGTTGCTGTGAAGACACTTGGATTATACAAAGAGTAAGATTTTCTGTGAATTACCACCAAATTAACAATTGCTTGTCAGAGAATTGCAATTATATAGCTGAGAAATACATATAATTGGACACTGGATTGTGGGTGCTAGTGATCCCTTAAGTTGTTGCATTTTGGCACTTATCAGGAATTCAGATTAACCATGATACTTTCTACAGATACTTTGCAGTGCCTTACTCTCTTCCCAAATTGGATATGATTGCAATCCCTGATTTTGCTGCTGGGGCCATGGAGAATTATGGTTTAGTTACATACCGGGAAACAGCTTTGCTCTACGACGAACGGCATTCTGCAGCTGCCAATAAGCAGAGGGTAATGTGCAATTGTGAATGTTGCTCTTTTTGTTTGTATTTAGTTTGGCAAATGTAATATGGAGCTATTGATATAATAACACCCCCACAAAACTTGTAATCATTTCTTTTGGATACTATGAAGGTTGCGACTGTCGTAGCCCATGAATTGGCACACCAGTGGTTTGGCAATCTTGTAACAATGGAATGGTGGACTCATTTATGGCTGAATGAGGGGTTCGCAACATGGGTATATTCATTGGTCATATGTCCATGTAATCTTATACATAGGTGCAAAATATGCTTGTAAATTATGTCAATTATTTGTATGTGTTCAGGTTAGCTATTTAGCAACTGATAGCTTGTTTCCAGAATGGAAAATATGGACTCAGTTTCTTGATGAATCCACAGAGGGTCTGAGGCTGGATGGGCTTGCAGAGTCACACCCCATTGAGGTAACTGTGCATGGGCTATGTTTTTGTCTCAGTATGATCTATTTTAAGGAATTAGTATTAGTAATTTTATGAGCATATCTTAATTTAAGTGCTCTGTTTTTTTAGGTGGAGATAAATCATGCTAGTGAGATCGATGAAATTTTTGATGCCATAAGTTATAGAAAAGGTGCATCTGTTATCCGGATGCTGCAAAGCTATCTTGGTGCTGAATGCTTTCAGGTTGGTCATTAGGTTTATCACTTTTATATGTGTCTTGTACAAGTTAAATATTTCTTATGATTGAAGAAACTTGTTTTTTTTCCCTCCATTAACCAAAATTCTCCTGAAATTTATGTTATAGAAAGCCTTATAAGCTTTCAGACATAGAAAAATAGGCAATTAAATCTTCTTACTGCGACTTCAGAAGAGGTTAAGAGATTTTTCTTTTAGAAAATGGTTTGATGGTAATGTGGAATTATAAAATTTATTTTTTGAAAGAGGTTTTGGAGATAACCAATAATGTGATGAATACTATGTAATTAATAATTTAAAAAGTATTTCATTCTAGTTATATTGAGATGAAGTTGTGATGGTCATCTAGATTAGAGATAATTAGAAAGCATATCTACCCGATATCTGGTGACATAACCCCTGCTAGAGTAGCTACCAGGTATTATTGAATTGAGTGCTGTTGAGGCTTGTGCCTTTTCATTTTCATTGGTGTCAACCAATCACCTTCTGCAATTCATGGGATTAATTTTTCAAATTTTATTTGAAAGAATTATTAGATTAAGTCGTACTTCAATAGAGTATGCTGGTTGTTGGATCTGAGTTTGCGCGATCAGCATTATTAACATCCATCATATGGTCAGTTAATGTCAATGCCTTTCTAACAAGCAATCAATTCTTTGTAGAGAACGAGAAAGTATCTCCTTGTACCTTTTGATTTCAGGTGGCTTGTAAGGAAAATATACAAATATGGTTTTTTTATATCTGATGGTAATTGTGATTAGGTGGTTGATTCTGTATTGAAATTAAGAAGTATACTATGGCCTGCTCATTTGAGATGAAAAATATTTGTGATGTACTTGTCAGTTAATTATCTTTTTTCTTGAATTACCAATTTTTTTGTAGTTTTAATTGACCATTTATGCTTCTTCCCCCCTTTTTTTTTTCTGATTTGTGTATGTAATCAGAGGTCACTTGCTTCATATATAAAAAAACATGCTTGCTCAAATGCCAAGACAGAAGACTTATGGGCTGCTCTTGAGGAGGGATCTGGTGAGCCTGTGAACAAACTAATGAATTCGTGGACAAAGCAAAAGGGATACCCAGTTGTCTCTGTGGAAATCAAAGATCAGACATTGGTGTTTGAGCAGGTTTCTTGTGTTTTCTCTCTCTTGGCCATTTTTGTCTTGAAATAACAACTTTAACTTAGTTGTGTATTCAGCTGTTTCAATTTGTAATGAGTTTCGCTTAATAATATGTTTTAGAAGTTTCTAAATTGTCACAAATGTTTGTTTTAATGGCAGTCGCAATTTTTGTCAAGTGGTTCCCATGGGGATGGGCAATGGATTGTCCCTATAACATTATGCTGTGGCTCATATGATACATGCAAGAATTTTCTACTGCAGACAAAATCTGAAACTCTTAATATCAAGGAATTACTGAGTGATAAAAGCAATTCAGCATCTGCTTGGATAAAACTTAATGTTGATCAGGCTGGTTTCTATAGGGTGAAATATGATGAGGACCTTGCAGCTAGACTTAGATATGCAATAGAGAACAATTACTTATCTGCAACAGACAGATTTGGTAAATTGGCTATTTTGTAATCGTACTTGTTTTTTTTCTTTTTTTCCGTTGATGCTAGAAAAGAGCACTTAACAACAACAACTTCCTTTAACAGGCATTCTGGATGATTCATTTGCCCTTTGTATGGCTCGCCAGCAGTCTTTGACCTCATTGCTAACCTTGATGGGTGCTTACCGGGAGGAAGTTGAATATACCGTGCTGTCTAATTTGATTAGTGTAATGTTCACCATCTTACCTCATCTATGTTTATTTCAGTTATGCTCTTAATCCTAATTCTGGTGTCTTTGTTCACAGATAAGTTATAAAATTGTAAGAATTGCAGCTGATGCAACCCCTGATTTAGTGGATTACGTTAAACAATTTTTCATTAGCCTTTTCCAGTGTTCTGCTGAGTAAGTATTTTTACATACAAATAATTGAAATTCTTATGGTGGTCCTTGTCTATAAGTCTGTGGGGTTGTGCTGTCGACTGCTTTTTTAGCATGACCTTTTAGAGTCCAATGAGATCTTGACTATAAGTATTAGCCATTAGGTAATTTGAGGTACTGTAGTGCACAAAGAGGCAGCCCTCATATTCCAAGCTTTTTATATGTGTGTGTGTGTGTGTGTGTGTGTGTGTGTGTGTGTGTGTGTGTGAGACATTTTCTGATTTAAATTTCTTTCTTAAATAAAGCTGCCATTAGCAAATAAACAGTTGGAGTTAATGCTTGATTGCGTCTAGAGATATCTATTAATGTCTCAGAAAATATTAACACTTATAAATGTGGATATAAACAGCTTTAAGGAAGAAGAAAAAGACCCAAAGAAAAAAATAGCAATCGATTAAGGTTTACTTTGTTTTACTGTCAAGTTTTGTAGAGATAAATGTACAAAAGTTATATATATAAATTTTGTAGGGATAACTTTACAAAGTTTTGCCCCAAGATCTAGGATGTAGATTTTTCTTGCAATATTTAATAGGCAAATTGTATTTTCATATTCATATTTGTTTTTGAGGATATCTTACATATACTTAGTCCGGAAAAATTTGTCATGCTTACTATTGAGTATATTGAATGAACCTTAGTGGTCACCTTGGAAGTTGCTAGTATAATCTGTATAATACTTGCTAAAGAAGCTGCAAGGATGTCAGAAAAGTTAGTGAGAAGAGGTCTTTGACATGGAAATTGAAGACCATCAAAGAGTTATATGAGACCTTACATGCTAATGGAAACCTAGTGTGTCTTAACCCAATTAATGAGCACTCAAAAACTTTTAGCTTCTTTTTTAATTTATTTCTCCATTGATTTTTTTTCTTTAATGTTTGAATTTCTTTGCAGGAAGCTTGGTTGGGACCCTAAGACAGGTGAGAGCCATCTAGATGCAATGTTGAGAGGAGAGGTTTTGAATGCCCTTGCTTTGTTTGGACATGATCTGACACTAAATGAAGCAAGCAGGCGTTTTCATGCATTCTTGGATGACAAAAACACTCCACTCCTCCCTCCTGACACAAGAAAGGTTGGTGAAACAAGCATTGGCCCACTAGTATTTCTCCATTTACAATTGCTATTGATGTATATTGTGGGTTTGATTGCAGGCAGCATATGTGGCTGTAATGCGGAGGGTCAGCAACTCAAACAAATTGGCTTTTGAATCTCTTCTGAGATTGTACAAAGAAACTGATTTAAGCCAGGAGAAAACACGCATCCTAAGTAATTATCATATCATTATTTAAGATGTTGAGCATCAGATTCTCTTTACTGAATTAGAACCATGTATCTTATTGTGCTTGTAGGTTCATTAGCATCTTCTCCAGACCCCAACATAATTCTTGAAGTTCTAAACTTTTTATTGTCTTCTGAGGTATCTTGGTTTAATATAATTGTGGAGGTTAAAAAATTTTTCATTTGAGTTGATAATTTGTAGTCAAATGGAACACTGGACACTGATGTGGACTTCATTTTCCACTTGATTAAGGTTCGTAGCCAAGATGCTGTTTTTGGACTTGCTATAAGTATGGAAGGACGTGAAACAGCTTGGACATGGCTGAAGGTAATACTCGATCAGTAATGTAAAAAGCACATTGCGATTTGCATAATATTTGCTTGATATATTGTCCTTGAAACAATTAGGAGTAGTGTTGTTAAAAGTCGAAGGCATACATGAGCTGCTTGTTATCTGATGTATTTTTTTTTTTTTTCCCCTTATAAATATGATTGAAATACAGGATAACTGGGAGCATATATCAAAAACCTGGGGTTCCGGATTTCTAATAACTCGCTTTGTCAGTGCAATTGCCTCTCCGGTTTGTCTCTCACTCCCTCCTCTGATCTCTTCTGTAGTTAGTTCTCTATTATCAAGTTTGTGCCCTTTTAATCAATTACAGATGTTATGCTGAATTTAAATTCAAATGAAGTTAATTATTTATTACGAATGCTTAGCCTTTGTCTCATTTGGTTCTTCCACTCCCCCAGTTTGCGTCATTCGAGAAGGCCAAGGAAATAGAGGAGTATTTTGCAAGCCGCAGTATGCCCTCTATCACAAGAACTTTGAAACAGAGCATTGAACGAATTCACATCAATGCAAATTGGGTTCAGAGTGTTCAAAATGAGAAACATCTTGCCGAGGCCGTGAAGGAGTTGGCACACAGGAAGTCCTAGGAAACACCTTATTTGGCCTTGTTGTCATTTTACAAGAAAGCAAGTGGATCAAATTTCCTTTGTTTTCATAAATTCAAATATGCCCTAACAAGAGATTCCCGAGCAACAGCACTCTTAATAATATTTTCTGGAGTCCGTTCTTAATTAGGGTTTTGCCTTTATTTTTCATTTTTTCTTCCTGTTGTATGTTGCGTGTATGACAGCTGTATGGATGAATTTATTTTACCCCCTTCCATAGAAGTTCAAATTGCATATTATTTCATTTATTTATTTTTATAAATAGTTTGATAGTTACAAGTTACAACAACACAGACAATATAGGAGAGAGAATTTGAACTCCGGTTATCCTTATAAGAGACAACATACAATGCTACTAAAAGTTATTAAGTTCTTTGACAAAGTATCACTATTGAAGGAGATAGATGATTCAAAGGGCGTATATGTGTTAATACATGTTTACCACTAAAATAAAACCGTCATGTTCTCAAAAAATATATATATATATATATATATATATATAAAATAAACTTGTCAGTTATTTTTTTTTAAAGAAATAAACCCATCTTAAAAGTTAAAATCCAAGGTCGAAAGGAAACCAATGGATATCATTTAAGATTCACTGCTATGCTAAAACTTGCATATTATAATCTAACTAGTCTAAGTTTCTTAGACCCATGATAAATGAAAATAGTAAATGAGACTTATAAATATTAGTCACAGACCCTTCTTAAAATATTGTCATTATTTTCTAACAAAGTATAGTTGACATAATATATTAGGTTTTTTAAATTAGGTAATCTATATTTGTTATTTGAAAGTGTTTCAAATTTTATAAGTTTTTTATTTTATTTTTTTAAGGAAACATAATACATTTTACATTCAATTATTTATTTTGTAGATAATGTAATATGCAGTTGAAATTTTTTTTTAGTGCTTCTTACAAATGGTCTGTCCTCTATATGTCTTGAATGGCCTAAAGATGAAGTAGATATAAGTAAATCCATCACTTTTATTAAAAAAAAATACTATACTCTAATAACATATAAGAAAAATGTAATTTTATTAAGAACTTACCAATATTACACTAAAAGTAAACAATTTATAAAAGTAATTTCTATCTCTTTATTTTTTACAAATATATAATTTTATCATTTTTGGTTTTTTGGTTTTTTTTTTTTTTTTTTTTTTTGAAGTGATTCATATTCTTCTAACTATCATTATTATGCATTATATTTTCCTAATTTCTTTGGGTGGAACTAAAATTTTTAAGCTTCAAATTTAGTATTCAAATTCATCATTATTTTAAGGAGATTATTATGATAATCAAAACTTATCACATAATTACAATTAATATTACTCTAATAATAGGTAGGCACATTCAAATTCACAGTCATATAGATTGTGTTTTTATATAAATTCAAATTCTCACTTCCAAATTAACAAAGGATTAACTAAAAAAAGATCAAACCAAAGCTATAAGAAGGAGAGAGAGAACTTATGATGAGGAAGTTAAAATACACAACACCAAAACATATCAACCCATAGTATAGATATTAAAAAATATAAAAATTCATCAACCTAAAGTTGCAAGAAAGAATTAAAAATCTAGAATGAGAGATAGCATAACCACTTTTTTCTTAAGGAGAGAATATAAGAGAGAGTAGCAAATTTATAGAATAAAATATAATGAGAATAATATTCAAAATAAAAAGTATAGATGTAAATACCACATAATCCAAGTCATGCTGTGTAATAAAATAACATTATATTATTATATACTATATTTATTATAAAATAGGATTATATCTAACAATCAAAGAAAAAAATGATAACAACTTTATTTATTTTTAGTTTATACTCATCTAGAAAAAAAATAAAAAATAAAAAATAAATCATATTCCACAATTCTATTCATATATGTATGCTAATGATTCAAGGCTAAGTTGAAATGTCCAATTTCGCTCTCGCTTAAAGAACCATATGTCATTCTCATCAACTTTAAGAGATAGAAATGGTAAAGATAACAACTTTATTTATTTTTAGTTTATACTCACCCGAAATGGACCAACATGGACTGAATTGGACCAAACTAAACAAAATTTGACCAAATTGGATTGAAATACACCAAATTGGCTGAATTAAACCAAAGTGGACTGGAATGGACCGAAATAGACCAAAATGAACTAAATTGAATTGAAATAGACCGAAATGGACCAAAGTGGGTGTTTATTATCCCTATCTCTTGAAGTTAATGAAAATGACATGTGGTTATCTAAGTAGGAGCCAAATTGGACCCTTCAACGTAGCCTTGAATACTACACTAGCATACAATTATGAATATAGTGGTGGAATAGGATTTTTTCGTGTGAGTATAAACTAAATATAAAATAAATGGTGTCTCTGCCCAAGTTGTTTGTATTATATGTATTTTTTTATTATAAGTTACATTTAGGTTCAAGAATGTGTAAAGTTATGGTAGTAAAAAGTGATGGTCCTATCATGATTAGTAAGTTACAATTAGTTTTGACTTTTGAGAATGTGTAAATGTATAATGTATTATTGCATACATTAATATTTATATATATATATATATATATATATTAATTAATTAATTAATTAAAAGATGGGAAGAAAATGATGGCATAGCCGCTAATGTGGCTCGACAAATGACCAAGTGGTGAGTTCTTTTCCTACTTTTAAGTTTTAACCAAAAATAACTAACTTTTCTGCCAATAATATAAAAGTTATTATAATAGCCATATTTCGAAAATTGATTGTGAGTGGTGGGCGTTCATTTTCATATGAATTCACCATTTTTTCTTTACCCATAGTTGACCACATCAAAATCTATATATATATATATATATATATAAAAGCTGAAGCATAACATTTATTATTGCTACACTCCTATTAAGCCACCTCATCCTCCATATCATTGCCACATCATTATTGTTTTTCATAATTGTAGGGACTGGATTTGGAGCCCAACTCCGGATTTCTTAGAATCTTGGCCCAAAGAGTCCAATACAATGAATTTATTTAGAGTATGGGTCAAAGATCTAAGTTGAACTACGACTTGCATGAGATTTAAAGGTAAATGAACATGAAGTAAGATCTGTCACGGTCAAAAGACCTTTTTCCGAGGAGACTGGAACTTTTAAGATCACAAATCACCGTATTAGGGTTCTTTTACATGCTCTCGATCTCTCCCTCTCCTTTTTCTTCCTTCTCACATGTTTAGGGAGTATGCCTCAACAGTTTGAACGTACGTTTGCTCCAGATTTTCAGCGTCCGAGGAGAGGTCCCTCCTCGGACCTTCTTTCTTTGTCTCCCATGACAAGGCTTGTAACGTAGATCATCTAAGTCATGTTGTCTCCTCGAACTCGCTAGTGTCCTCGGACAAGCCCAAGGCCAAACTCATCACTTTGGGTCATAGCCCCCACAATAATTATTTTTTACCTTTAATTTTATTTTTGACAATATTAAATATATAAATACATTGGCTTTACAAATTCATCTTAGACAGTTTTAACTTTACATATTCACCTACTTTAATTTTGATGTTATAACTAAGTCTTGTCTATATATATTCTTCTTAGACGGTTTTAACTTTACATATAATTTTGTTCATTTATCTTCCTTTATTTTGACTTTTCTTATTCTCATTTTCTTACTACAAATTTGTCATTCTCTCCCATTTTATGCATATTTTTCCCACACAAAAAAAGGTTATTTCTCGCCCCCTCTCTCTCTCTCTTTTATTTTTTCATTTTTTGTTGGATTTTTTTTTATGAGGTTTGTACTCCCATTGTCTTATTATTGACTAATTTATATGTGTTACTTAATGCAAGTTTTTTTTTTTATCATTTTATTTTCAACACAAAATAGTTTTAATGTTGTTGACCAGATTTAGGGGAAAATCATTTTATAATATGTCCATATTTTGTGTTGTTGTCAGGTTTTAGTTTATTTGAAAAACAGTAAAAAAGCTTGGACAATATGATGAAGAACAGTTAATGTAGTTGAAGAAGATAGTATTTGTGCAATTTCCTTTCATTATTTGTAAATATTTAGTTTAACAAATTAGTAGCAAATTGTTATGTCTTTATTATATGATATTTTTAGATGCTTGAGTAATTGTTTTAAGCATTTACAAATGTAGGGACACGATTTTTAACGACCCAAAGATGACTTTGGGCTCGTATGTAAAAGGCCCAAACAATATGATTTGTAGAGAGTGGGTTTGGAAAGGCTAGACCTTGGTCGTTAGGTAACTGGTTAGTCAGGATTTTCATGGGAGCCCATTTGAAGGTGGATTTGGCCTGCATGTCTAAGCCTTACACGGATGTGGTGTGAGGATCTATCTCCTCGGAATTAGTCCGAGGAGCGTCTCGCTCTCACCGTTCTCCTTTTTTATGAGTTCGTCCTCCCCCTTTTTTCTGGTTCCCCCAGGAAGGCCCCCTTTGTCAATGCCACGAACTTCCCTTTTATACTAGTATTTCATTCTCATTCTTCACCTACGTGTCCGATTCTCCTTGTTTGGGGTGGTTACTCGTCTTGTCAATCCTCACATCAGAGTAGTTGGGAAAAGCTGGACAGCATGGTATGAGTATGGGTTTGTCAGGCGATGGGCTCCACATTAAGGCGTTGGCAGCCTTCTCCCTTGTGCTGCTCTTGTACTGAATTTGTCCTTTTCTTCAGGCTTTTTTGTGAGATATTGGGCGTAAAGTCGTCCTTGGCCACATCCTTGGACCTTCAAGGAGCTTTCATTGTGCGTTCTTAGCAGTAAGGCTCCTCGGCCTGGGCTTTGGGCTTTTAATACAAAGTGGGCTGGGTCCTCAGATTTCGGGCCCCACAACAAATATTTTGTATTGCTCATATTCCTTATCTCATTTGTGTATTCTTTGAGATTTTTTTTATTAAAAAAAAAAAAAATCCAATTTTGTGTTTAAAATTATTTATTTATCTACTCATTTTCCATATGTTGGATTAGGTGTTAGATTAGATTATGATGGTATTAACACAATACTTCTTATTTTTACATCCCCACAAAAAAGTTTTCTCTACCAAAATTTCCCCTTTGTAAATCCTTGGTTACCAATCTATTCCCTATACCTATACGTTAAAACAACACTTTTTTTTCTTTGGGAATAAAATGACATATTTCTATGTCCGGTCACTTTTCAAATATATTATTAAATATTTCCTTGAAATTCTATTATGCCCACCTCTGGATCTTTTGTGCTTGATCCCCGCATTCAACGTTTGAAAAACTGTTTACATTATATGCTTTTTTTAAAAATAAAAAAAAAAAAAAAAAAAAAATCAAATTTTATATACTTTTTAATGATACACAAAATGTTATGAATAATTTTTAGGGATAAAACCCTTTTTCGTCCCTACATTTTCACACGATTCTCACTTTAGTCCCTAACTTTTTTTTTCACCGCTTTTAGTCCCTAAAATCAAAAAGGCAATCTCATTTTTGTCCTTACCGTCAATGCCCTAACAGCCAAATCCTAGGTGGCAGACGGAATAGTCTATTAGCTGACGTGGCGCTTATGTAGCACTAATGTGGCGATTAAAATATTATTAAAAAATATTATTTGGCATTTTTATATGCCACGTCAGCATTTTAATTTTTTTTTTTAAAAGCCACGTCAGAAAATTTAAAAAAAAATTAAATTTAAAGAAAAGATAGGGACCAAAGTGAGAATCATGTGAAAATGTAAGGACGAAAAAGGGTTTTATCCCTAATTTTTATTAAAAATTTAATATTTTTAATACCTTTTGAATTCTTGAGAAAAATTGTATTGTTTTCATTTTGGTACGACAAAAATTATATATATTACATTTGTGATTGTTTATATAATAAATGAAAATATGATTATGAAATATGTAGGGATAAGGGGCCCAAAAATATATGTTGGGCCTTAGGCCTTGTCCGAGGAGGCCTAGCAAGGTTTTGCAACCCGGACCGGACCGGGCGGTCCGACCGGAAAAATTGGGAACCGGACTGAAATTCGATTTTTTTAAGCCTAGAGAACCGGGTATCAATGAGTTGTGAGAGAAATAGACGAACCGTAGGCCGGTTCAACCAGTCATGGAATAGGGGAAAATTAAAGAAAAATGCGGCTACCAAGATCTAAACTTGAGCTCTCACACCTTGTAAGCAAGACTAAAGCCATGACCAATAGACCAAGTGCTCTTCTTGGGAGCTAATATGCAATATTATTAAATTTACATGATTTATAGTTTCTAAACTTCTATGTCATCTTTCTCAACATATTAAATATTACTAAATTAACTTTTTATTTAAGAATAATACCTATGCAATTTATGAATTAATTTTAAAAGTCGTTTTTAGTTAATTGAAATGATTTCTCTTAAAGGATTATTATAAAAATTTCTTTTTATGCTTATTTATGTTGTACTATTTTTTATTAACCTTATAATGTACTATTTTATGTATTTTGTTTCAATTTTTAAGATATTTTTAGTAAATTTTGCTAATATTTACAAATTTAATATATTTATTTATATTTAAATAATTATTAAATTAATTATGACGTCATCACGGTTCGACCTCAAAAACCTTAAACCTCTCCCTTTTACAGTTCAATGAACAGTCCGGGTCTGAAAACCTTGAGGCCTAGTGGTCCGAGGACAGATCAACAACAAGGAAGATGTAAGACTTTGAACTTCACAAGCAAACTATGACTGTGAAGGCTGGGGAGGTAGGTTGAGAAAGAGTATCTCCTCAACTAAACGAAACAGAGGTCAGAAAGTGTGTTCTGTCATCCAAAGTGATGTTTTAGGAAGTTCTATTGATAAGAATATGCATTGTGAACGTACAGGACAAATAGGAGCTAGAAAATATCTAAGGGAAAGCTGTTACCACCATATTGAATGCTCTGCAGCTAACTCTCTAGCAACATTAATGAGAAAGTGATATCTGAACAATAGTTTTTAGCCTTACAACTACTCCCCAAAGACTTCAAAAAGGTACTGATATGACAAGGATCAACATCAACAATCTAATTTACACATGGATGGTAGAGATGAAAGGGAAAAGATAGTATAAAATAGAAGGGAAGCCCAGAGAGAAAGGGGATGGAAGAATAAAGAGAAAAACACTATAGCAATAAGAACTGTACTTGTAATCAATTTCAAGAATTATATACAAAAACTGATCTCCTCGGACCGTTCCGAGGTCGATTTTCATTAGATACAACCAGTCCATTTTTACTTTATTGTCATTTGGACCCATTATAATCGTTACCTAACTCATTAGAGCCTAGTTTTCCAACTCACTCTCTACAAATTCATTGTATTGGGCTCTTGGGACTTGGATTCTTTTAACTTTTGAGCTTAGGACTCAAACTGTACCCTTACAAAATACATTACTATTTATTAAATTAGTCTAAATTGCAAAAAATAAATTTAATGAGACTATTCTAAAAATATTATCACACGCAACACGTGGACCCACAACTAGTTGTGATAAAAATTGTAACACAAAAGTTTTATTGTTATTGTTATTGTTAGACTTTCTGTGAGTAGAAATGAAACAAGAGGATGTTTAATGCATGGTTGAGCCGTTGGATCTAATGGCCCTACCATAAAAACAAACTAAACAAGAGGGCGTTTAATCCATGAGATTTTTAAACCAAGATAACATGTAATACAGGAGGTGATTTCCATCAGTCTAAATTCCCTTGTTGCTATCCAACAGCTGTTTTCCCTCAATCCTTGACCCCATAGATTGCTGATCAATCAAATTCTATTTGATTGGATTTCTTAAGTTACATAGAACCAGTTCAATGATCATGAGCCTTGTTGACCAAAAATGGATTCCATTCGAGTCTCATTGAGTTGACACAACTAAGATGTCTTTTTGGATGGGTGGCTCACGCCAATTCACATTTTAATAAGTGGCTTTCCAAGAATCCTACTCATATTGTTGTAAGAGACGCATAAAATTTTGTTGGCTTCTAATTGTACGAGCTAAAACAAAAATATGACAAATCCATCTAAGTTAAAAGTGGAATCTACATGCATCTGAAATGAACATTACACACTCCAATCATTTACACATTGCTACTAATGGCATGCAGAAAACACAACACACGTTTCCTAACTTCCATCTAACATCTCCATTTAGTCACTTTACTATAGGTAAAGGCAATCAATGATCCCACTCAATCATCTTCAAATACTGCCCATCGCTATCTGAACCACTAATACTAGAAACAACAATTTTTACCATCCTTTTTCACAATTCACAATGACTGACATGACAAATTACATGTAAATTACACGTGGCCTACACAAACATCACTTTTATTAACACCAATCACAACATGCCACTTCATTGTTATGAACAAAAGTTGTCAGAATCGTTATAACCATAGACTGCTGCAAATCTAACTTTATCACTTTATGCCACTGTTCCATTGCCATTATCAGCAGAGCAACCACTTATACCGCACCATATCCATTGCTATCTCACAAAATGAGCAGAGTTCTAGCAAAAGCAATTGGTACAATGTCTGAGACTTAAAAAAAAATTCATTAGTACCGCACAGTTGAAATAATACGAGGTAAATACCTCACAGAGCCATTTAACTCGGAGGCATAATGAATACAATTTAGCCACAATGCTAAAAACATGGAACTGTCACCATCTATTGTCCTACAATAAGCTGATAAGATTTACATACCCAGAACTCAGCACAGTGTACAACAAGACTCTTGAAACAGTGAGGAGTTCTAGAATCATGGATATTCTATAGTAAATACAGACTGCTATTCTCAATAAGCCATAAAGCCCAGGTGAAAAGAAGATGGGCAAAACCATATTGGATCATATTTTATACTCCAACATACAATCATGAATCAAACAGCTAATAGGAGGGTGAACGAACTGTCATGTTTTACTTTTGAACTTCCTTTGAGCTTTCAAATCCACCACAATCACAGTTATGTTGTCCTTACTTCCTTTTTGAATAGCACGGTTTGAGAGGAATTCTGCTGCTGCTTGAGCTGCAGGATCAATTCCCTCGCCTCTTTCAGTGGGAAGAGTAACACCATTCTTTTTGTGCCACAAAAGTATTCTTTTCCGAGCCAAGTCACATACCTCTTCATTTGTCATGACATCCCATAAACCATCACTAGCTAAAATAAGGCATTCATCTTCTTTTGACCGCGGAATAAACATCACCTCTGGTTCTGGAATTATCCACGGTTTCAAATATCTATCACCTACAACCCACAACCAAGTCAGACAAACTACTTGTATTTTAATTGCTGAAGTTCTTTTTGATATGTAATTGCTAAAGTACTTAACTAAAAAGAATAAATTATCATCTCTGGAGTCTAAGTAGCATGAAAATCTCACAAGAGGAAAAATCATATTGTGTTATACTGCACATAATCTATCATTTTTTGGATGAAGTAAGGCTCCAACAGTAAAGTGAAAATGATAGGAATTACAAACTCTAAGGAAGAAGAAGCTAGTTTGAAATGATCTGCATAAGACCGTTACAATAAACAATTAAAGAAGTAAATTATTATGAGGTTTGATTTCAGAAAGGCATCAATGTCCTTCACAAATATCAATATTCTATTGTTCGAGTGTTCACAGGTCAACTTTAGGAGTTGAACCTGAGACCCCTGCCCTCATTGGAATATAAATTAATTATATAATATTGACAGAACCAGAATAAAATTATTTCAAATACCACAGAAAAAGACATCCGCTAATTTAGTTTCTAGTTTCTATGTGATTTCCAAATTTAAGGATATTAACACAGAAGACATGGTTTGTACAAATTAAAACTATATACTTGAGGAACGATGGTAGGCTTTTAAAAGTTTAAAAGAATAGTGTCTATCCACAATGTTCTACTCTTCTTACATGAAAGCTTAGCAGACTTAGAAGTTAGAAAACTGTCCACACATATCAAATGCAACCCAAAATAGAGTTCATCAGGATATAACAGATATTCCAAACTTTCTAAGGCACCTCCATGAGCACAAGAATCAGAAACTCTCATTGACAACTCAAAAGTTGCTTTCATAACACGGTGAAATAATTAAAGTGAACCAGTTATAAAAACTGCTTAAATATGATCTGCTAATTTCAGTTTCCCTTCATTTCCCTGTTTACAAATTAATTTAGGTTGAAATCGGACTAATCCAATCAGTATCCTGATTCAGCGGCATAGTGAAGCTTACATCTCAAGGTTAGCCCAAAAAATTTAGAGGAAGAATCTCCAGAGGTCATAACACCTCAGCACACAACTGCACTTAATTTTAATGCTGTAAACTACGTGAGCCACAAATTGGCACATACAAAATGCAATACATTCATAAACATAACTCCAGGTTGGCATCCAAAGACCATACAAATTATTTAAAATGTAACTAGAGATTAGCATCACGATGGGGCAACCAGCCTATAACAAAGCTTTTGACAAAAGAAACCCCTGGTGCGGGGCCAACCTCAAGGAAACTCAAAGATCAAAACATGCAATGAGATTGGATAAAGTCATGGTGAAGAAGCACACACCAATAGACCTTGACATTGCAAGAACTCCAAAAACACGATGCCCATTCCACTGTATGACCTTGCCTCCGGCTGCCTCAATTCTAGCATATTCATCTTCTCGATTTGGCTGAAACAATATCAACAAAAAAATTTATTAAATGATTATCAGTTTCCTAAAATCAATTATTACTATAGAAAGATGCAAAACTACTATTAGAGGTCTATTACTTTATGATCAACTGACAATGCCATAGGTTCTTTTCCACGACACAGAACTGCTCTTGAATCTCCACAGTTTGCAACAATGATATGTGAGGAACAAATAATGGCAACCACAGCTGTAGAACCAACAGTTTCCGGTGCGACAGGCTCAAGACCAGTTTTTCCTCCAACTTCATCATCGACCTTAAGAAAACAATTGGTGAATGCTTTTTTCCACTGCTCTTGGCAATTGTCCTTGATACTTCCATCAGTTAGGCCTTTCTTAACAAATTCTATCTCCTCAGCCAAAGCCATATGGATACGATCACAACAATAGTTTGCAACCTGAACAAATTAGTACCTCATGGGAGTAAATAACTTGTCACGAAGACCGTTATGCATCATTTGACAGTAAGGAAAAGAAAAGGAGAGAGCTTATGTAAAGGAGGGAAACAAAATAAATAGTACCTGAGACCCTCCATGGCCATCATAGACTCCAAAGAAATGAACAGTCTGGTCAGGTAAACATCTAGTCATGCCATCAAATACACGGTCACCGATTAGCATTTGGATAGGAATCTTCAGAAAATGAGGCACAGTAGCAAAAGCATCTTCCATCTCAGGTCTTCTTCCACACATAGATGTAAATCCCCAAAGAGGCACAAACTCTATCTCAAAAACACTGCGGCCGGATGATGTTCCACTGGCCCCTCTTTCCAGACGCAGAGGTAACTGATGAACGACTGCAGATGGCTTTGGGTCAGAACCATCACCAGCTTCTTCATCAGGGCTCACAGGCACAGCAACAGGATCACTCACAATCTCTGTCTTAGTCTCATCATTTCCTTCTTCTGAATTGGGGGCCTTAGCAACAACATCAACATCACCACATATGTTCTTCTCAATGTCTATGGAAGTCGGTGTTCTTATATCAAGAGCAAAGATATCCTCTCCCTCTCCACATAAACTACTGGTCTCACTCGCCACTGAAAAAGAACAAGAGCTATCAAGAATCTGATCACCCTCCAACTCCAATGATAAGGTATCATCTTCCTCACTTCCACGGGCTATCACACCGTTATCATCAGCAGCGGCAGCCCAATTGGTTTCATTTTGAGATACGTTATCCAACACCTTAACTTCATTCACCAAATCACCACAAGTACAGTCCACCACCACATCACCAGCAGCAACAGAATCAGATAATAGACCAGCCGTGTCTGCCATTAGCTTAAGTGTACTACTGATATCTATGTGGGTAGCTATGGTCGGGTTATCACACACTGAGACTGAGTTACCTACTCTAAATGGCACCGTGACCGCCGGAGACATCTCCTCCATCAAAATCAAAACCCTTATCTAGGCAGCAGCAGTAGTACAAAAAGTTACCCCCCAAACCTTCACAGCCTGTCATTTTACAACTACTAATCCATTACCTTCTTTTCTTCTGATTAATAAGAATGATATTGGAATGTGAATGGCGAGTCTCAACGCACCATTAATTCCCCCCATTGCCTAAAATTCAGGTTATGACTTATGATGCAAACTTTACCTTGCTTTGCTTTGCTTTGCTTTGAGGGTCGAGCTAAAAAGGTTGTGATAGGGAAATGGGTAGTAAAAGTCAGATCTGGTCAACACATAACCAACAAGGGATCCCCAACTTCCGTATATAGAAATATAAACCTAAAATGGATAGCATAGACCTGTTTCAGTTGGGGCCTTATCAACTTCATCTCTGGACTCTTCTTTATCTACTTCCATCATCAACTACAATGAGAGAGAAACACCCAGAAACAAAAGAAAACAACTTTAATTGGACACACACACATACAAAGCCAAATAAATAAATAAAAACTGTGATAACGAAATTGCATTAAATTAATTAAATTTGAAACCAACCCCTTATCCCCCTAACACAAGAAAGATAGAGAAAAAAGGGTGTCATGAAAAAGAAACACAAAGTCCCAAGAATCACAGGAAAACCCTAGAAAAGATGGCACCTTTTTTCACTTATTACTTAGACTTCCCTGGATCTGAGGCAACCCACCTCAGCCTCTAGTAAAAGACCCAGCTCTCTCTCTCTATGGACTAATTAATCAATCATGACAAAGAAGGTGAAAGAAGAAGAAGAAGAAGAAGAAGAAAGTCAGTAGTGAGTAGTGACTACCTAATTTGTCAACAGTAGAGTCTTCTCTTCTATCTCTTTCTTTCTTTCTTTCTTTCTTTTAGTTTCTTTATTTCTCTCTTACATAGACTTTTTGACATATGAAAGCCATTGAAAAGAATAAAAGAATGAAGAAACAATAAAGATACATGGAAAAGGTTTGCTTACCATTAAAAAATAACATCTCAAAATGAAGTCTTTCTTTTTAATAATAAATTTGTATTGATGTGGGTGTGGTTGTGGGTGTGGGCGTTGAAGTTCAACTTCAACTTCAAACTCAAACATGAAACTTGGAAGAGCAAGAAAGAAATGGAGTGGAGAGAAGATAGATAAATAAATAAACACTATATTTATTACTTAAAAAGAAAATAAATAAAAAGAAAAAGGTAAGAGGAGAGAGAGAGTATGTGGGGGTGTGATGAGTTATGAGAAGGACAGATGTCAAATCTAGAAGAGCATATTAAAGCATCTCCACCCATCTCATCTCATCTCATGCTCCTTGACCCTTCCTTTTCATTTTCCAATCCTAATAACTCCATCCAAAAATTACTTTTCTTACGTACACAACAGTGCACACTCTGCATTGCATTGCATTGCTTTTGGGTTTTGTTTCAATACATCATACTATTGAATTTCATAACTTTGAATTATTAGAAGGATAGTTGTTTTCCAAATGGAAAATTTTAGAGACGTAATCTTTTCCACACCCAAATCTACAATATTTAGCTTGTGAATGATACACTTAAATCTATTTTTCCGCAATTATCAATGGTTATCATATATGTATGTGATAATCGTGAACTATAGATTAACATGCGAGTATGTTATGAATTTGAAACAAACAAAATATAGTTGTGTTTGCACAAGGACTTTAATTATTTGCACATAATGCAAATCTTTGTAGCTTAAATGACATTTCTTCTCTATTTTCAATAGAGAAATCCATAATCCAAATTATGTCTCCCCCATTGTTATAAATATTAAATTATAAAAAAAAATTAAAAAAAAAGTGTTTTTATTTCCAAAGAAAATTAAATCCAACTTATCACATAGTTTAATTTAATTGAAAAACCTTAGGTGTTGTATGTAAGGAACTTTAACTAATTTTAGCTTAAATAAAATAGATGTGTAGATAAAATAAAAAAATAAAAAAATTGGGATATATCCTACACATGTGAATTTTATTTATTTATTTATTGCAAATTTAAAGTGGGCCACCAATAAGACTCTAGATTTGCTAGGTTGATATATCACACTTTAATGAATTTAATTGATCACGTGCTTCTTGTATGTGGCAAAATTGTCCAATAAATTGGACTCAATCTAGAAGAGCGTTAGCTTCTTTATTTTGTTTTAATTTGTCTGTAAATGTCAACTTAATGAATTCAATTCCTCTATGAATATGCATGACTACAATTGCACGTGCAAAGAAGAAAAATTTAGACTTTTGCAACCATTGGCTTGCTGTATGAACTTATTATGCATCCTTCATTACCATCCATCCTTAATTAAGAGGGAAAAAAAGATAATGCGTGCATGTGCATGCGCGCATGTGTATTTAAACTGAATTTGGGTTATTAATTAAAACAGATTTGTTTATTGCTTTTCATTATCATCAATTTATTATATGGATAGTAATAGTAGTAGTCTCGTGACTTAATGGTATTTCTCTTTTCTAGAGTTTGGACCTTGGAGTTCCAACCTTGCAAGGGGAAAATTGTTTTATCGTTTGACAGAGATGAAAAAAGAAACAAACAAGCTAGAAAATGTTGTTTTTTTTTTTTTTACTGAATTTCTTTTCTTTTTTACGAAGGTCCTCTTGTCATATATATATATATATATATATATATTTGCTGACTACAAGGAAATGTTACCAAGAAAATGTTCCAACTAGGCATCCTCGTTCAATCTTCTCAAAAAAATAAAAAATAAAAAGACATCCTCGTTGAAGATGTATTCTCGATTCCAGCCAAAAGAGGATATAAATTTTAAATCCAAGCATTACAGTAAGATCCTCGTGACTCGTATACTCATTCTTGGAGTAGCTAGTAGATAGCCCACGGGTGACTTTGTTAGCATTTCTTCCTACAAAACCAAAGACCACAACTACAATCTCTCTTCCCTTAATAATTAATATCGAATGCATTTGATATATACATCATTCCTCTCACAATGTGTTAATCCTATAACCATCGCATAAAACTCACAAGCTATGCGAGAAATCAGAAAAGATAACATATCTAATACATGAGATACCTCTTATTTTTGCATTGCATATTAACTTCATGTACAAACCATGGATGCCAGTGCAAAAGATTAGGAGAGAGAGAGAGAGAGCATGGCAATATAAAGATTCAAGACTCAAAATCCTCTGTATGTATTGTAAACTTTAAAAAGACATTCCACAGCTAGAATAATCTAAATTCAGAAAGTAATTAAATGACACATTCTAACACCTCACGAGTCTTACACCTTGCGGCAATATATTTAAATAGCTAGTTTGTCACTTGTGCCCATCAAGGGTTACAAACAGTTGCAGTGAATAATTTCTTAATTTAACACGTCTATTGAGTCTCTCCTGGTAACTTGGCATTAATTAAAATTTGACCAGAAACTGCCACTAGAGAAGGCAAGTATAACTCTGCCAACCTGGGCAGCCAGGATACAAGTTCCAGAACTCTCTGCTCTAAATTCTTAATTCTAATACACAAATTCTTTCAGCTAATTAAAGCCTCATTTTCCCTCCACTGGGCTCTTTAAGAAGTTCTTCAAATACTGCTGTACACTTAAATGGTGGTTATATGTAAAAATTGCCATGGCAGCCAAGCTACAACATATGCAAACATCCAGGTGGCAAGCAAACTTCCCACTTTGTCACCCCATGATTTTATTTTATGGTAACATGGGATCACCTGATGATGCAAGCATCTGCACCTCTGTGTCCTCGGCTGTCTGTTTAGTAGTATAATCTGTCCTAGAATTACCTGCAAATACTGGCTATCAATTTTCCATTCATTTAAATTACACAAAACTTGCTGGTTGTTATGAATATATCCTTTACTTGACAGAGGAGATGATAAAAGAAGATTCCTTACTAAATATAGAATCAATAGATGGCCGTTTTGGTGACATACTTCTTTTGAAATCTGTAAAGGTTAAAAGAGTTCAAAACATCATATTTCTTCCCTAATAGGGAGAAGCACAAAAATTGGAAAATTTCAGAAAGTATCCCAACAGTTTACCGTTACCACAAATTCAAAATTACCACAAAGACATTTGGAGATAGCACAGACACATATCCTTGCATGATATCTATGGCATTAAATAAATAGGTGCTCTGTGTTCCAAATATGCTTAATAATCATTTCAAAATCTCATCCTGTGATATGAGTATGACATTAACTATATTTCAAACTATAAATTCCACTCCTTGTATTAACATGAAAATTGGGGCACAGAGTGGATATTTGAACTCTGAACCAGAAGTACTTGCAAAAGGGCTTTTTTGGTCAGATTCCACTAATTATCACACTGTTTTCCCTGGATTCACCCAATGAGATCATGGGAATAGTTGCCTTGTTTTCCAGAAAAATTCCACTTGAACATAAGCATTTTATGGGAAGCATGAAACCTCCATTCTACCTTAAGTGGATTTCACCCATGCAAGTGCACTACCTAGGAACCCCTCCCAAAGGCATTATTTTGGCCATGATTGGGTTCAACCACTGTTGGGTTGGTTCCATGTCATAGTTGCACTCATTGATGTGACCTACTAAAAAATATAAATGCTACTAAACCCTAATGCCCAACAAAAGATTGTAGCCCCAATTCTCATACTAATGAGTCTTGTCCTATCATTCAGTTGTGAGACACAATTCATTAGATTTTGTTCCCCACACAGACAAAAAGGAGGACCAGCAATTCATTGGACCCACTTAACAGCCCAACTTAACCAACCCATTGAGGGAAGAACTGTTGGATAAACTATTCCTGTCTGAAAAGCATCTGTACACTCTACTCTCAATAATCTGTCCTCCCAAAACTGAACCTTTACACTGACATCTTTGTTCAGCACTGAAAAGAATCAGGGTTTGGACAGGTCATTCACGTTCAAAATCAACATTAATATGGACAATAAAATTGACCATAATGCCAGCACTGGTATAACACGAAATATATACTTCATTTTATGCACATGGTGAATTATAGTTTTGAATTCCGTTCAGTTCCGCCCAGAACAGCCGGAATTTTCCATTCCAATTAATTAACCAGTACAAATCACTCCTCTATTCCATCTCGTTCTAAATTTCGGCCCTTTCAGCTCCATTCCACCCATTTCGGTCCATTCCACTAAATTCCACCCGGTATGGTGATTATGGTGATTTTGATTAGTATATAAACGAATCGGTATTTTTTTCCTAAACTAATTTTTTTTATTACTTCACTCACATATGACATTTTATTATTATTTTCCTTTGACAATGTGTTTTTCTTGTTTACTTTACTCACATATGACATTGTTTTTTCTTCATTAATATATATTTTTTCTTTACTTATATATGACATGTATTCTTATATTATGTAATGATGATATTAAAAATGTACATTATTTGATTTTGAATTAATAATTTGATATGGTATAATATCATGGGATGCAAACTTAAGGTATATAAATTATTTAATATATATAACTTTAGCGGTAACCCCTGAAATGTTTGGCTGAAATAGACCAATACTGAAATATTTTTTTCCAATGGACAAACCATAACAGGTCTGAAATGGAATTCAGAAAATTCTAAATACACAAATAAGTAGAAAAGAAAGAAAACTAAAGGAGGATGCATAAACAACTACGCTTGCAGATGCCTACTAAGAGAGGAATTCATGCATGTTGACTAATACAAGAAAAGTAAATGCTGCAATTATTCAGAGAAAGCAAACTACTGAAATCAAAAGTAAAAAATGCATACCAAAAGTTTGGTTAAGTCCTTTCACAGCGTCAAAATTCTTGTATGTATAGCCAACGAAGCTTAGATCTTTTGGGGTTAATAGCATCTGCATGACATAAGGAGTAAAACCATCAAACTTCATACTAATTCTAAGAATAAAAAAGGCTTAAAATTCATATAATCAGCAGAATGGTGTCTGGAGAAACTGGCAAGTTCTTTTAATTACAATGCACCCTATAGCCAAAAGACAGGAATGCCTAAGATGTTGAATAACATTTTAGTCATATTATATGGCATCAATTAAAATTTTGGTAAAATTACAACCCTCTTTGATGTTTCACAAAATGACACTTCTTCCCAAACCTTAATCAAAATGATAATCAACCATAAACTTGAGGTTTGACCTAACTATGTGAAAAGAGCATTTGCATTTTTTGGACTACCTGCCCCTTGGTTAAAAGAAATCTTCCTACTTTACGAGAAATTATACAGTCCTCATGGTGAACCACGTCACTTGTCCACCATTCCACTAAAAGACTCCCACTTGTTTAAAATTTTTGAGTCCGTAATTAGTTTCTGTTTTAAAAAAAAATTCTGACTCAACAATTTTAAACAAATGAGAGTCTTTTAGTAGAATGGTGGACCACATCACTTGTCCACCATGAAGACCTTATAATTTCTCCTACTTTACCCTTTCTACATGGGTAGAATGACCATTTTCCCATGAGTAACAATTTTTAACCAAAAAGGCCCACAAACTATAAAATTCCTGAGATTACCCCTGGAATAAACACATTAATCTTGCAAGAAAGAAAGGGAGGATGTAATTTAGTCCGTAGTTTGGAGGTGAGTGTCATTTCATGAAATCTTAAGAAAGGTGAAAGCAAGCAGGCAAATAATCAAAGCACCACACAGCATAATTGCAACAAACCTTCCGTGAGGGGCCTGAGCCAGTTCTTGCTTGGGCTGGAGGATCCAACTAAAAGCAAATTCAAAGTATCCAATTTGTTAGACAAGGAATCTATAAAGGGTCATAATAGACATATGAGTAATGAAGAAAGCATCTAGATACAACATACAATGAAATAGGGAAAACCTAAACATGTCAATGTTTAGTGGACCTTCAATTTGCACAATTACTAAAATGCATTTCCAGAGAGTTAACCTGTAACGTCCACCAGCATTCTCTTACTCTATTTTATGTGAAACCGCGGATCAATATTTTGAAGATAGGAAAATAGTAAGATATAAGATGTATGACCTAAATTTGTGCCAAATTAGAAGTTCCATGGGTAAGAAAATGGTGAGAGATCCCAAAAGTATAGACAATAATCAAGAAAAATCAAGAGAGTACGAAAGAAAAACCTTTCCATTCATTCCACTGTGAAAGAAATAATAGAAGCTCCATAATGCACACAAAGAGTAACTAATCTATGAATATCACCCTAGTTCATTGTATGAAAATAGCATGATAATTTCAAGAAAAGTGTAAGCTTGGTCATAATTTTGCAATTGATGCAAATTTGAGCTTTCACCCATTTATGAACGCTGCTGCTTGTTGTGGTGACTGCAACACCATAATATCAACTAATTTATCAACCATTTATATTAATTAGAATTTCCCTTAAATGTTAACAAATAATAGTTAAGTGATTACATTCATCATTTCCTATCAGATTAAGCTTTTGGGATTAGTGGTAGTTTATCATAATATTAGAGTAGGTAGTTCTAAGTTCACACCTTGTCTCCACTTTACCTCCCATTTAAAATAGATAAAAAATTTACATGTTGGACCTCATTTATTGAGGGAGAGTAGCCCACACGTGAGGAGTGTTAGACTAACGATTAAGTGCTTAAATTCACCTTCTCCTACTAGCTTCAGTTTTTTGGGAAAAGCTTTTTATCAACAACTCTTAAATCATAGTAAGAGAGAGTGACGGCCAGTAACTCAAGATAATCTGATGCTTTTGGTGGTGGAAATAGATTAAGTGGTATTAGTGGTAGCAAAGGAATGACAGCAGAAGCAACAATAATGGTATGGTGAAAAATTAGTAGCAGTAATAATAGTTGTGGTAGATGACTTATACTTCATCAAACTTCATAAAGTTCTGTGTATCTAGCTCCCCGTTGACTTCTGGCTTGAATGCTGCCTCCATTTCATAGAGTTTATCCCACACGACATCCTTGAACCAAGGATGAGCCTGATAAAACAGTTTTCAGAAGGCAGACAAGAAAGCTAATGGACTCTTTGTAACATTTTGGTGGACAAAAAAACCTTACTTTAATTTGGCGTGCCCCTCCAGTGCCGAGCCTTTGCTCAACATCACACAGCAACCTGCAAATAAGATCCTTGGCCTCTAGTGTCAACTTTGCATCTTCTGGGAATCTTAAGTGATTTCTCCAGTGAACAATCTAGCAGCAATTGACAATATAATATCAGTGAAGAATTATACGCCCATCCATTTAAATATACATGATTGAAAGACCTTACATATTAAAGTCAAACATGAGGAGATAGTTCGGAAAACTGGCAACAGCAGCAGAAGAAGAATAGCAGGGATATGGTAAAGATGTCAAAAGAAGAGGCTAAATAAAGATGGCGTCACATTTTTCCTTATGGCAGGTGAGCTGAGCTAACTACTAAGGCAGCTGAGCCAAAATTTGATCTATGAAAGTTAACTATATTCTCTTGGGATAGATAGACATGAATAACATAATAATATATTTTGTGCAACGTGTTATATCCTAAGACATTTCAAAACTGTGCCTACCCTACAAGAAGGAACTTTATAGTGTTGTTTAGTGTGGACTATTTGGACTGAACGGAATCCGTGGTCTTTTGAGGATGAGGGGAAAACTGTGGTTCAGTTATTAGAGTATTGCCAACAGACCCTCTTTGATTGGTCTCAATGTTGGGGTTATTCGGATTGTTCTACCCTTTTGGATTTTCTTTCAACTATTAGAATAGATTAGGGGCTGCTCCTGTCTTATTGTTCCTTTTTTTCTCTTTTCCTTTGTTCACTACCATGAACTCTTTGTGTTTCTCTTGCTACTCTTTTATTAATAATATTCTCTTCTTACTTATCAAAAAAAAGTAATTAAAAAGAAATTTCATTTGACATTAAACTCAATGAAGACTTATGAAAAGATCTCCATTTATTCCAACCCATGCCATGACTAAATATAGTAAAGCTTAAAGTGTCATAAATTAGTTCAAACTAATGACATGAAGAAGTTTCATTCCTACAGAAATTAAACTTCCATGTGAAGAGTTTTGAGCATGTTACCTTTCTGCAAGTGGTTATTGGATCGTCTGAATAAAAGGGAGGGTAACCAACAAGCATTTCATACATTATTGCTCCCAATGACCACCTGTTTCAAGTCCAAATAAATAAATACATGCAGTATCTCAGAAAAGGGAAAAAAAACGTAACATAATTCCCCTGTTTGTTTGTTTCAATAACATTCTGCTCATTCAATTAAAAAAAAGGGCAACATAATACTTGTAGAGTATATGTTAAGTCCGGTCCATGAGAGGATAAGGTTGGGGTTTCCTTGTGGTTTAGGAATCCCAATGATGAGAAAACTAATTCCATTAGGAGTATTAGTCCGACATTAATAAGAAAAAATTGCGGGGGTGCGATAGTCTCTATAAATAGTGCTGGTATATCTTTGTTGAGTACGTGTGTGAGACAGTGGGAGCTAGAAGACAAAGTGTTGTCTAGTGAGAGAGTTAAAGACTAAGCTCTGTCTAGTGTGCTATTGTGAAGACACTTGTGGGTTTTATTGGGGATTTGTATTAATTTATATTTGTGAGGTTTGTGAGAGTTTTAATGTAGTTATAATTCCTATTATTGTTGACATTAGCCATGGATGTAGGCATAGAGTTTGTCAAACCACATTAAATCTTTTGTTGTGGGGCTTATTATTATTTTTATTTTGTTTTTTTTTGTGTTTTTTTTTTTTTTTACAACATTAAAGATAATACTTAATCCATGGCTTGATAAAACTTTGAAATGTAGAAGTTTGTGATAATTTGAGGGAGATAAGAGAAGACATGAGGGTCTTACATGGTTTGACCACACGGTCTACATTCATGGACCAGAGCCAAAGGCTACATTTTTCTCATCTACTTTTCTTGACTATATATTACAATGGAATCCGTATTTATAATGAATACTACACAATGTTCTTGAGCAATCAATCCATTGATTTATTAACCAATCCCATGATTTTCTATGACAATCAATGTTTTGATTTGGTCTTCAAGGAAATAGAAGGTAAATTGTAGTTTCCTAAAGGAAAAACTAGCAAGATGTCACAAAATTACATATCCATCTTGTAGGGGGAAAATTAAGATATCAGCAACCATAATAGTATTTTGCCATAACATATTGCACACGCAAACACAAAGATTTCTAGATGCTATCATTTTGTTAAAATTAAAAGGACTATATATGGGTAACAATGTTGCTTTATACAAGAAGAGCTAGGGCTTTTCTTGGTCCTATACTTTTTTTTTTTTGATGATGAGTAACAAAACTTTATTACAAAAAAGACTTTGAGGTATACCCTGTATACAAAGAGAGAGAAAAAAAAAACAAAAACAGCATCAGCCTCTCAAATTACAGCACTCGAGCAAATCTAACAAGGACTTTTCTTGGACCTATACTGAAAAACTAATACAATCTATTCAATGCTCCCTCTTCTCCCCCCCCCCCCCCCCCCCTCTTCTCTCTTCAACAGATACATAAAATTGTATAAGAATCAGCAACCCAAAGAATTGTCTGCCTATTAAATAAAATCATACATAGGAAGTAGATATAGAAGTACAACAATAACAACAAGCCTTTGTCTCAAAATTTGCAATCAATTATGGATCCTCACTAGACTAGTCAGGATCGGCCATATGATTCTTTTCCTCCATTATATTATATTTGAATCCATACTTTTTATTACTTTTACTAATGTTTTTTTAGGTCTTCATCCACCTTTTATCAGTCCCTCATCTTTTCATCAATAGGGGCCATCTCTATCTTTAAGCAAATCCTTATTTTGAATCCTATCTTTTTCTTGTATTTCCACTTATCCATTTTAACATTATCATTTCAGCTATACCCATTTTATGAACATGTTGCTTCTTAATAGTCCAACTATAGCAATACAGTAGCTCAAATAAGATAATAGAAGTAGAACCTTTATTTTATTATTGTATATAAGAAGTAGCAATTGAAGTAGAAACTCTCTTATTTAATACTCCCTCCATCCCAATTTGTTTGTCCTATTTCAAAAATCCAATTTTTTAAGAGAACATCATTTATTGTCTTGTCTGCTGTATAAAATGTATAAATTTTCAAAACTACTCTTAAATAAATTTATCAAAAGTGGTTTTAAAAATAAAGTAGGAGCATGATAGAAACATTAGTAAATTAATGATTTTTAATTTTAGAAACAAGACTATTTTGGGACATCCTAAAATGGAATAAAGGACAAACAAATTGGGATAGAGGGAGTAAGTGTAATGTTTAAACATTAGCTATACGGTCAGAATTCATCACTGATTGTAAAGACAACTAAGATTTCTCCAAAACTGTCAGCCTCAACAAAAGGATGCTAATGACATTTTGAAGTTCAAGGTCACAACTTGCACATCAAGGACAAGAAAAACAGATAACTCATGGAGTCTGAAGAGAACAGAAATAAAGACTAAAAACTAAAATTAGATTTTTTTTAATTTAATTAAATTTAAAAAAAAAAACAAAACAAAACAAAACAAAACATTGGGAATTAGTACCACCAATGGAAAATTCTTCTCTTATCAAAAAAATAAATAAATAAACAACAAGGGAAACTGTGCAAGAATGATAAGATAGATAACATTAAGAATAGACTAACCAATCGCATTCCATTCCATATCCCTTCTTCAGCAATACTTCAGGAGCTATATAGTCCGGTGTTCCCACAGTTGAAAATGCCTTTCAAAACAAAGCATCAATTGTGAATAAAGAAGTTTTTATAATCTTAGCAACAACAGTAATGTACAAACCAAGTGAACTAGTAATTAAATGACCATGATATAGATACGTCACTGTTTGTTACAGTTTCAAAGTTATAATGATTGTAATGGTTATCCATGGTGATGTTATTTTGTTAATCCACTTCCAACACTAAAAACACTGACTTCAAAATTTTAAGAACATCAGGATGGCTGAGTGGGTAGGTTTGGATAGGTGTGGTGTGACTTATCAGAAAAATATGTCTGCAAGTGTGCCATTAGACCCAAAGAGACACACTCAAGTAGCAAATCAGACATGCACTGGAACGCCTAGCAGTGGACCCTTGCCTCCATAATATATCACAGTCCAGTCAAAAGAGGAAGAAACAACAGAGCGTTTTCATCTAACAATTATCCACAAAGGCAAGCCCTTTTTAACTAATACTGTTTTAGCCCTCATACTTGTTGTACATATATAAACTGAAATTTACTTTAAAGATACATACCACAAAAGTGTCACTGAACTACTGAAGATGACTTACCAACTTCCTCCTGTTCATCTGCCAGTGTTGAAGCTGTTCACGGGGGCTCTTCCAAGTACTCCCATTAACCGCATCAGGAAAACATCCATCAATATCCATTGGTTCTGTCAAATTTTCATCATCCATGGTTCTATTTTCATGCAGTGCAGGTAAAGTAGTACAATCAAGAGGCTTACAAAGGCCAAAATCTGAGAGCTTCATGTGACCGTTTTTGTCCAGAAGAAGGTTGTCAGGCTTAATATCTCTGGAAAGACAGTGATGGTAAACTTATGAGAAATGTTAAAAGCATATTAAAAACATCAACCTAAATTACCACACTTCCGGCATCTAATACATTGATTTGATGAGATCATCAACAGTAAGATACTCACCTGTGAATGTAATTGTGCTTGTGAATAGATTCTATGGCCAGGACGCTCTGAGCAATGTAAAATCTAGCCACATTTTCTGTTAAGGTGTCTGCCCTCATCAGCAGAGTCATCATGTCCCCACCAGGCAGATATTCCATAATCAAATACAAATACTCAGCATCCTGAAATGAGTAATAAAGTTTCACAATGCAATGGCTGGCTACTTCTGCCAGCAAGTTCCTCTCAGCTCTAACGTGCTCCACCTATGACCAAAAGAAAAGGAGAGTGAATATTTAACAAATTTGACAAAAGGTACAAAAATATTAAATATATACATATCTTACATTTCTTAAATTGACAAATAACATAAACAGAACCGCTTCCCACATGCTAGTTCAAGTCTACACTCACCATAAACTACTGAAAATGGCTGAACTCTCTCATTTTAAAGAAAAATCACAAATGAACTAAGCAAGAGCCAAAGCAATTCAAAATAGAGATGACATGTTATAGTGAGAATAAAACCCATGAAGATGCATCTCATAATATTGAAAGTACCAACCATTAGTACAAATCTGTAAATAATATCTAAAAAGTGCATAGTGTGGGTCTCCAATATACAGGAACTTATATACTAGTATACTACATGGAAACAAAAGGTGATGACTAAAAGAAATCCCTTAAGTTAAGCATCAGCTGTAGGTTCTGTAGCAAATGTAATTTTGTATGTTCTCACCTGTCCTCTCTTAACCATTTCAGATTTCTTCAACTTTTTCATGGCATAAATATTGCCAGATTTCTTCTCCTGACACAATCGGACCTGTAGATTGAGAAAGTATTAGCAAAACATATGCTAAATAGCTGTTCATAACAAGTTTACATAAGGAAAAAAGAAGGTAGTTTCACAATGGCAGTTGCCCAAATGGTTAATTATATCAATTGTAAGATATTATGTATGATCCTGACCTCACCAAAGGCCCCCCTCCCAATGATGGTTAAAAGCTCAAAATCATCAACACATATCTTGTGCCTTTTAAGTCGCATAAATTCCGTCTCTTTTCGCTCTAAATCCTTGATCAGGTTGATCTGTTCCTCCTCGGGCACATCTGAGGTAGCTAATTTCCTCTCTAACACCCATCGTCTGCAATGGAAACAAAAACAAATACGGGTTATTACTTATAAAACTGAAACTTTGTTTCCCAATTTTTATTCTTTTTACTTTGCTAGGTTATCTCCAACCAATTTCAGTTGAGACCAATTCCTATGAATGCACAACTTCAATCACAAGCCACATACATTGCAGCAATCAAGAGAATTGAACCTTAGCTGTCTGGTCTTTATTTATTTATTTATTTTTAAATTCCCTTTTTGGATTGGTAAGTTACACAGTCACCCAGAGGGTTTTGAATCCACGGCTTCAACCTCCATCCATTCTTGTGGGAGAAGAAAGTGTCATTTGAGCTACAGCTCATTGGCATTATTATTATTGTTTTTTTTTGGTAAATTTTAAATCTTTATAAGCTCACATTTTCTTAATCCATTGTCTCAGCCAATCAATGCATCCACACACATTTATTTAAGCCCAATCATTACGAGTAAATATTTCCCCAATTTATGGAGAGAGTAATGTTTGGGAAAGTGAAGCAGATTCTGAGATAATGGACAGTAGCAAATTTCAGATTCAGTCTTGAGTGGCCTTTCTGATTTGGGAGTGACAGTTTTTGGGAAAGTGTTTTAATTTTTGGTTTAAGATAAATCCATGACTTCATTAATGAATGATGTTCTCCATCTATTCTATTTCTAGTTGACATATAGTAATTAGACTCATCAACCGTATTAGACTAGACAAAAGACAACAGAAAGAACAAAGTCCAAAATTAAGCCAGCTGGTTTAGATTTAAGAGCTCCCTCTTAGAAATTGATATTCCAAATAATCATACACTTTAAAGTTTGATTCAAAACAAGACAAGAGGGGATGCACTCGCTCACTGCAGCAGCAAACACCCTCTTTGAGTCTCAGTTGTGTGAGTGAATCTGCTTGTTTCCAAAATCTAAAGCCCCAAGCATTGGATTCTTTACTCATCCTACATTTTCAGAGCCAGCAGACAAAGAAATTGAAAACAAAATATTGAGAAACAAGATCTAAAGCCTAGCAATCTCAGTTTCACTTGAGCTAGTAGTAAAAATGCAATCAAAACTGCAAGACTTATAGTTCAAAGGAATGCCTAATTCACTTTTCCTACTACATTTTCACCCTACGTACAGTCTTAATCAAAAAGGAGAAGGCCATAGCATAAACAATAGCTAAAATATTCACATATAAATTATAAGTTTACCTCTCTTTGCGCTCTTGAATGTTCTTCATCTGAGCTCTGTAGTGATTTTCTATGAACTGCTTGGCTGCCGCCACTTTCTCCATAGTCAAGCTCGACCCTAACACCTCTTCTTCCTCCCCCCGATCCTCCATTCTCTCTATCTATCTCTCTCTACAACTACCACTTTCTTTCAGTTTCTCACTCTAAAACCCTCTCTTCCACTATCTGTATCTGTGTTGTGTTTAGAAGAAGAAGAAGAAGAAGAAGAAGAAGCAGCTGCTGCTGCTTATTAAGCTCTTTTTTCTTTTCTTTTTTATATTTATTTATTTAATTTTAATGTTTATTGCAACAAAACAACGAGGCGATGAGTAAAACTAATAAAAAACCCGATTGATTGTTTTGTTAGGGGGGTCGTCTTTATCCCCTGTGACCACGCCGTATACATAACACACCTCATCATAACTTTATCGAATGCCACGTGGATTATTTGCCTTTTATTTCTGACGTGGCAGTATTCGCCGGCGGGAGTTTCTAGTTAGGTGAAAGTAGGGGATCGTGACTCCTTTTTTATTTTGTATTTTTAATTAAATTAATCAGTAAGTTTCGCTATGGTTGTCCGAGAGAGAGAGAGAGAGAGAGATATGTAGTTGACGCGCTGGATAGTGTGCGTGTGTAGCAATCAAAGTTGCGGGGGGGAGTCAGTGTCAGTGTCAGATATTTAAATGACATTTTAACCACAATTGAAAAAAGTGGGAATACCACGAGGTGGGTTCCACTATTTTTTTGGGTGTAGTTGGGGTCGCGTGGTGTCCACTCTCCTTGAACGGATTGTTGGGCTTGGGGGTATATTAAATTCTCTTGTCAGTGATTGGGTTGTCTCTCCCTCTCGACTCCAGAGTCAGAGAGAAAGACTCTCTCTCTCTATTATGCTTGCTTTACGAGTGTCTTTGAGGATATTATTATTAGTCTCTTTGCTCTCTCTCTCTCTCTCTCTCTCACACTCACACTTGCATTTACTATAGTGTGAAATTTATGCGGCATTTTATTAGGACTCTTTTGTCTTTCTGTTTCAGCTCAGCTCCTTCGCTTAACGACCACTTTTGGTCCTTTTATAATGCAATTTTGATTTTTTTTTTTTTTTATTATAGGGAGTTGAGCCAATTTTAACTTAAAAAGTTCTTAATTTTAGTTGTTTTTGTTATATTCTAATGTAGGTTAAAATTCTCCTTGACGCTCATTTAACAAATGTCATCTCTCTTTTTTTTTTTTTAATAATTTAATAGTTTGTGAAAGGGTGAGTTGAATTCTAAATATCTCTATTAAAAATATCACGTGTCAATTAAGTTAAAAGACTATTAGTAGTTTGAAAAAATAAGTATAATAATTGACAACTGACAACGTATAAAAGTAAATAAAATTTTCAAATAAAACAATGGAATTACAACAAGGATTACGATGGTGACTAAACAATGACGAATCCTTACAATAAGATGGGTATCCTAGTACTACTACCAAAAAGAAAATCTTAGTTTTAGTCTATAGATCAACTGAGAGTTAGCTAGTATGATTATATCAATAAACCAATAAACAACAAGAAGAATGAGAAATGAAATGACAGGTTCTTAACATATGAATCTACATACTTCATTAAGTAGAACTGAGGCATATTCATAGAGCATGTGGAGTCATATTTCGTGGAAATTCCCTTAAAACAGACAGTGGACCAACCAACTAATTATCCATTCAAGTTAACTAAAGAGGCATGTTTGGGCAATAGTATGATCTGCAAATGAATCGGATAGGTCCAATGGCTTTTTGGCATAATATATATTTATGCGGATGAAGGTATTAAACACTACTTTTAAGGGTGACTATAGTGACCGATCAATTGAGAAGAAGGAATCCCCAAATCAATAGACACGTCATAATGAAGAAATCCATAGGTTGCCCAAGTTCCAAATTACTAAATCAAGATTATATATGATCTTTGATTTAGGGTCCGGTCCTCTATTGACCAACCCCTTGGGTTCACATCATCTTAATGTTTCCCATGACCCATTAATATTGTTTAACAGAATGAAGTTTATGCATATTTTGGGGAATCAATTCAAAATCCAAGAAAAATCAAATAATATGAATTTGATATATATATTTTTGGTCATGAGTGTCACAAGGAAACAAATTGATGTGTACTCTCTCTTCTTTTTGGCCTTTTAAAGTACAAAATTAAACTGTATAAAAATATAGAGAAAAGTACATATAACCATACTATTTTTACTTTTAAAAATTTGTATATATCAGATAATAATTGAATATTTGATTTTCCTTAACCCATTCCATAACATTATCCATTAACAAGACTCTAATTTCAAAAGGATTTATCAATAGGTGCATAATTTTGGGGATATCAAATTTTTTTTGGGGACTAAATAAAGTTGTATTTTTTTTTTTTGTAAAATGTGGACATTAGTTGTTATTTGTTAAAAAGGTAGACAGGTATTTAAGAATAAACAAATGTCCAGTGTGTTACCAAAAAAAAAAAGAAAGTCCAGTGAAATCCAAGCTGTGAAGTGTGAACCGGCAGCATTCAGCCAAAACAAATGTAATCTAAAGTGGTATGGGTTGTACGTACCATAATTAGAAGTGGAAGAATCTGATGCATCCTCCACCAAAACGAGGCAAACTCTAGTCTGACATCACACAACTATTTTTATCTATCTAGTCAGTGGTACTGTGCATGGTGGGTGGGTTGGTCTTGGTCAGTTGGTCCTAGAACTTCTCAAAGGTGATGCATCACATTACACTCTTCTTCTTCTTGCAGTTGCAGATGCAGTACTACTGTACTGCTGTTGCTTTCTTCTTCTACCATTTTTCAATTTAAAAATGTCAGTTTAGCACGAGGTTTCCTAGCTGTCAGGTTGGTGCTGTAGTCTGTCTTTGAGATGAGATCTGTTGTTATATACATCTCAACTGCAGATCTAGGACAAAACATGCATAAAATCTTTGAAATTTTCAATTATTTCATAAAGTTTCAATTTAATCCATTTAATTATTAATTAGTCTTTTTGGACCAGTACCAAAGTAGCTTTAAAAGCAGAAAAATGTGTTGTTTTTAGGTTCACGTTATAATTAATTGTTTGTCCCAAGTTGCCTCTACCTCTACCACATCCCACATGGTAAGTTCAGCAAAGCATATGATGTGAGTAGGAAGAAATAATGCCACACTCATATCATATATATTAACCTGAGCCGACTAGTTTGTTGTTGTAGTAATTGTTTAGAAGCATTGGGGTCTGATCTGAAATTCAGAATCTCTCTTTATTTTAAACTTTCTGCAAAACGTACAGCTAATTGTATTTGTGGGTAACTTTTCATTTGTTAAAATGTCAAAATTCATGTATTGATGCGCCAACTAAAAGTAACTTTTTCTTTAATTGGCGATTAAAAATTTCTCCATTTGTACAAAGGAAGCCAAGCAAGGGATGAAGTCTGTCTTTGACTTTAATGGACCTATTCCTTCAAAACTTCACTTGCCAAATTAATGGTTTGATAAAGCAGCTCTATCAACAAGTTGGACTTAACATGCAATTTTTATTTTTGAAGTGAACGGTAGAAATTTTATTCAACAAACTATAAAAAGGTTAACCTAATGGGGCTGGCCGAATGGTTCGGCACTCGGTTTCAAAGTAGCTGTCTTGGGTTTGATTGGGAGCTCCCCAGTTCAAATCCGGACAACAGCACTTTAAAAAAACTCTCTGGGCCAGCGATTTACCCCGCTATAGGTCCACCTGTCGCGAACAGTGATTAGTCACTGGTTGAAAGTTTTGAAGAAACACTATGGGAAACAAAAAAAACAAAAAAAAAAAAAAAAAAAAAACTATAAAAAGGTTACAATAAATCACTTAAGAATGTGATCCTCCCCACATTTTAGAAAAATCCAAACCCATTACAACAATTAATAAGTTTCAAACAAAACTAGTGTTGGTAGCATGTGTAAGGCACACACTTGGTTTATTGGAAGAATTTTTTTCTATTAGGTAATACTATAATCGTGGGTTTCAATTAGCTTAATTGTTAAAGTCTTTTATCATCGAATAAGATATTTGAGTTTCAATCCTTTCAACACCAAAAACCAATTGGTATATTGGTCTAATAATATGATAAAAAGCTCTTATCAAAAGTGGATGTCATAGGTTAAAATTCTCTCTAAAAAAAAAGTAATACTATAATATGTTGTATGATATTTGACGAGTAGCATATAAATGGTCATCCATTACTTGCAAACTATCTATTACAATGACGAGTAAGGGTATGGACAAGCGTATGTGCATTAACTCCAAGCAGCAATTAATGACTAAGCAATGAATAGCGCAAAACCGTTACCATCATCCAATAATGCAAAATTAAGGATCGGTTACGAACAGAAAATGTTGGAGTTTAATTTGCAATCATTAAGTATTGATTACCTAGCTGCAACATAACGGTATATTGAGTATTAACTCAGCCTAAGGCTATATAAAGCCAAGAAAAACAGGCAAAAGAGGAACAATTGCTATACAAATTACAATTTTTCCATAAAGAATAAGCTAACTTAAACATCGGAGGGTCCTTAGCTGGCCCCAAACCGATGCCCTTATCTATTGAGTGCTTTCTATGACACAGGTTTTACAGGTTGTCCATCAACTGATGAGGGGCATATTGACGAGGCAAAGTCCTGCTTCATCAATATTTAACATTAAAGAAATCTATATATATAATAATAGGTGAAGTTAAGAGAAACTCAAATTAGAATTCCAAATTAGAGTTCCAATTTTGCACCATGTGTCCTATATTATTTATTCTTAAAGAATTTTATATCTTAATTTTAGAATCAAATGTGGGATCACATCATAAATATTTATCTAAGTGAGTTATTAAGTACAAAAACCAAAGAGTATAGAAAAAATGAATCATAAAAAAAAAAGTGATTCACAATAATTAAAACAAAAAAAAAGACAATTTACATTTTATACCTAATAATATCCTTACAATTTTTTTTAAAGAGTTAAAAAAATATAAAAATGACTATCAATAGTATTTAAATTATATATATAGGAATTATATAATACATCTTATTATATATATTTAAGTGTATCTATGTATATGCATGAGTTTACAAGTTAGTTAATCTAATAGCAAAGACTTGCTATTAAAAGTGGAACTCATTTCCACATTAATATTCCAATAATGGCATAAAAACCTCCGTAAAATCACATATGACAATTTTGAAGGAAAGTACTTGTAAAAGTTTTGGTGTCTTAATGATTTTTTAACCTTACAAATTTTCTTTCATTGATGTTTGTACTTCATAAAGAAAACTAAAACCCAATCATATAAATAAATAAAAATATACAAAATGCATGTTTGAAATTCTATCATCCATCATGATTGATTGACTAATTTGAGAGTCAATCATTACTAGAAGGAAACAACATGTGTGAGAAATCGTTTAAGAGTCAATCCACGGCATTCTACAACATTGCAACTGTGAAAATGTGTGGGAGGGAAACAAAATCAAAGAGAAATTGTATTACATTAGTTGAAATAATAATTGGAATAAATTAGTACCACAAAAAGAAAGAATGTGGCAATAAAACTATAATAATAGCATCCTATCATTTGTATTGTGTTCAACTCCTCCATCATGTATTTTGTTAAAGCTTACGTTTGATGCTTCCTAAACTTTTTATTTCTTAGTTTCTTTTAATGCAAATTAACTTTCACCAACAAAAAAAAAATGGTAAATTTGTTTGCCTTTGCTATCCATCACTAAAATAAGCATCTATCATCATTTGGCCTTTTTTATATATATATATATATATATATATATATATAGAATATTGATTACTTAACTTGAGTCCTAGAAATTACAATTAAAAAAAAAAAAAAACATAAAAGCCTAATTCAAATAAGTAATAGTCTATTCTTTTACCTCCCATGGAGAAAACAAAGATAACATATCAATAATTACACAATAATCTAACAGAAAACTGCATAATTATCAAGCATTAGATAAAGAAAATTTTGCACGGGTCTCTTAATATATATATACATATATTAAGACATGAAACCCACCTTTAAATGTAAAACATTTATCCCTAGGAGTAAATCACAGATACATGGCTTACACGGCTCCACCTATCATTTCTCAAATTTACTTTTCTTTTTCATTATTTTAGACTCTCTTTTAACTTTATTATTCTTGTAAGGACATAATTTGGATCCTAAGCCCAAAAGGTAAAAGGATCTAAGTCCAAAGAGTTCAATACAATAAATTTGTAAATAGTGGGTTCGAAAACTAAGCTCTAATGAGTTGGGTAACAATTATAATGGATTCAGATCACAATAAAGTAAAGATAGATTAGATTTATCTAAAGAAAATCGTCATTGGCACAATCCGAGAATATCAGTTCTTGTATATATTTTTTGAATTTGGTTACAAGTACAGTTTTTGTTGCTGCAGTGTTTTTCTCTCAATTTCCTGATTCCCTTTCCTTAGGGTTTTCTTTTTATTTTATACTATATCCCTCCTTTCATCTCTACTATCTACATGTAGATTAAATTGCTAATGTTGATTCTTGTCCCATCAGCATCTTCCTAGAGTCTTTCGGGAGTAGCTGTAAAGCTAAAAATTGCTGTTTAGGTATCACTTCTTCATTAATGTGGCCAGAGATTTAGCTATAGAGCATTTAATGCGGTGGTAATAGCTTTCTTTTAGATATTTCATAGCTCCCATACTTTCATGACATGCATCCTTATCAATAGAAACTCCCAAAACATTGTTCTAGATGACATACCGCATTTTCTGACCTCTGCCTTGCTTAGTTGAGGAAGCAACTCCCAAAAACATTGTTCTAGATGACATACCGCATTTTCTGACCTCTGCCTTGCTTAGTTGAGGAAGCATCCCTCTTTGGACCACCTTCCCTGAACATCATGGCCAGATCCCTTCCTTTATTTATTAACACCAACCTCTATAACAACGTTTATCCGTCCTTGAACTGAACCCCTAGCCCAATATATGCTACTAGGCCCATCAGCCCTACAATTCTAATTTCAAGATTTTCAATTCTCATTTTATCTCTCATCAATTCATTCTTACATTTTTATCTTGTTAGTAGAAAGAAATTGTAAGGCTTTATATATTTAGTTTTATTTTTTTGATGACATAGATGTATTAAATTTTTCTTCCTTTTTTTTTTTTTATAAAGATTTTGAATAATTAATTTTTCTTTGTAATATTGACATATTAAAATTATCTTTTTATTAAATTTTATATAATTTAAAATTTTTAATAGCTATCATAAGTTCATAACACACACAGACACACAAAAAAAAGAAAAAGTGCGAACCAAACCGGTAGAAGCCATTAGGCAATTAACGATCAAACGACGTCGTTTAAAAGTTAAAACGGAAGGGGTTTCAGGCCAAGCTAGAGAGAGAGGGCGAAGCTGAGAGAGAGAGACATGGCGGATCCGTACAGTAGATACGGTGCAGGCATGGCAGATAGAGATAGAGGTAATCCATCCATCCATCCATCCATCCAAACTGCTGCTGCTTCTGCCTTTTAATTAAATTTCCAAATTTAGTCTTAGTCTTAGACTTACTCCGATGAACTTGTACATTTCTATCTCTATTTCATATCATATGACAAACTGTAGAGTAAATGTCATATGATAATTAATATCTTTTTTTTTTTATCTTTATCATATGATTATTTGTTCACGTTTATATTACAAAATTATATGTAAGACTGTAGAGGACATGATTGTCCTCAATCAAATAACAACTCTAATACATGTGATGTGATGTGGCCAACCCTAATTACTCTCTTCACAATCTGTAACCAACTTTCCTAAATTTTGGGACTAAGGCTTCGTCGTCGTCGTTGTTTTTGTTATTTATAGACAAATTGGACTGTTGTTCTTAATATGAATTTGATTTAATTGAGACGAATGGTAGTAGTTATAGCATTGATCTTAACACACATTATCTTAACATAACAGCCAGTGTTTCAAGGCCTTCCTTTCCGGGCTATCTCTCATCCGAACCCCCATCATTGGCATTGGCCTCCACTGACATGCATCCTTCTTCTTCTGATTTCCTCAACAAAGATGTAAGCAAATTTTTGAAAGACTTTTAATAATAATAATAATAATAATAATAATAATAATGTGTGTAACAAACATATGTGTTGTGTTGTGTTGTGTGATTTTGGTTGCAGATAAATTCCTTGCAACCTGGGGCATATGGCTTTGATGCTATTGCCGCTACTGGACCTAGCATTAAGGGATTCCCATCTCCTCTAAACGATTCTACCCAAAGACAGGACCTTACATCCGGCATTACCCAAACCATTCGTGATGTGAGTAATGAACGACCTACCTCTTTGAGAAATCTTGATGGTGTCGCAGTTCCAGGTCGGGAATCCAACGTTCTCTTTGTTGATAAACTTCCAAATGACTGTACCCGAAGAGAAGTAGGCCGTATCCTTTTCCTTTTCCTTTGCAATGTATTTTCATGTTATCATGCCATTTGTGTTTGTGTGTCATATCTTGTGTTGCTCAGTGCTATTTTTACTTTTTAACAGGGGAATTTGGTTGAGCTTTCATTCTTTCATATTACATGGATTTATAGTTTTTAAAAATCATACTTCTCATTCCCCATTTGGTGGGAACTGTTTCTATATCAAACTTTAAGGAAATTTACTGTAATGTTCTTGAAGATCATTAGTTATCTGCTGTCATTTGGAACCTTGACATAAAATAAAAGATCTTTTCCGTCCATTTATTGGCTATAAAGATATCAAAGTTGTTCACAAGGAACCCAGGCGTGTAAGTCTACAAATAAACCTTCTTCCTTTTTCTTTTCTTTTCTTTTTTTTTTGTTTGTGGGGAGGGCAGAATCTGTTTGAAAATAGGAATACCTTTGATCATGTGTATAAAAATAATTTCAACTTTGAGAGAGGGAGCCAAAATAGATTGGAAGAGATCCACTTAGAGAATCCAATAATTATTAAGTCCCTGTAGATATTTTGTGAAAAAAAGAATAAAAAAGGATATTTTGTAAAAGCTTGATTTTATTTGCTTTGAAACTGCCAGGAGAGAGGGAGGGAGTTTTCAGCAGCCGTTTGTGTTCTAGATTTGTAGTTCCTGCCCAAAATAGATTGGTAGAAATCCACTTAGAGAATCTAATAATTATAAATTTACTTGGAAATATTTTTAAGAATTTGAATTCATTTGCTTTGAAACTGCCAACACACACACATATTGATTAGTAAATTACACACACACTTGGTGGGTCTTGAACCACCAACCCATTTTAGTTAGAGCTCATTGGCAGATAAATCATAAATCACGTAAAATTCTACAAGTCATGTGTGACTTTTTTTTAAAATTTTGAGAAGTTCTGCTCATGTAAACTTAGAAAAGAAATGAAGATTTTAGCTATATACAGTCATTTTGATTTGTTTCAGTTTTGCTAATTTAGTCTATCAGGCCTCTGTCATATTATCAAATCTTACGACTGTTAGGTTTCATCTTATGAGAAGATCTGCTTTATGGTTCAATTTTCATTGTATATATCCAAGCAATCAGGCTGTACACATCAACTTGTCATTAGTATTTCTTCAGGGAGCATAGGTTTTGTTGTTGACATGTTTTGAAAATGAAATGTTTGCATGATATACTCTTGATTTTTTTCTCACATGTTTAACTAGTAGTTTGATAAACGAGTAAACTGCAGAGCGGAGATAAGGCTATGGTTTTGTGCTTTGTGGAGTTTGTCGACTCTAATTGTGCTCTGACTGCCATGGAAGCTCTTCAAGGTAAATTATATATAAATAATTTATGATTATTTGACATCTATCTGCTAATGCTTTTGGGGATAATCTTTTGCCCTTTTGTTCCTTTAGGAGATATGGAACAAGGAATAGAACATTTCTATGGTATATAAACCTGTGATTTTACCAAGGGCGCCTGTATGCTAATATATGAATTTGCTCAGAACATACAATTTAAGTTTGATTAAATTACAAAACATAAATTTCAGGTTATAAATCAATATTCATACACTACCATTTTCCAACTGATTTGGGGTTCAGGCTCATCGAGCTCAAACCCCCAGTGGAACCTTGATCTCAATCTGCATCCACGGGAAGAAGTAGAAGTTCCCGCTGAGATATACATTACTTTAGCTAATGTGATTAATTTTAGGGTATATTACAATTTTATCTCCATGTGGTATACCCCAATAACAATTTATATATATCATCTCCCTAGCTTCTGAAAATTGACACTAAATCTCTCTATGGTCTATTAAAATTGAACTTGTTACTTTTTTCTATCAACATTAACGCTAAACTTTCATGTGAAGTTCACATGACTTGGGTGGCTAATGACAAAAGGGGCATGTCATCAACTCTTATTTATACTACTAAGAGACATAATCACTTAATCGGACAACTCCCTCACTCTCTAAACACACACACACATTTAAGTTTGACAAGAACACCAATAGATTAATTTATTTATTCAACAATTTTAATGTATTAATATACATAATAACAATTTTTAAATTAAAAATAAAAATTATATTTGAAGAAACTCTTAGTAAATCCAGCATATATGGTTATCAGATGGGTTTTTCTTTATCTTTTTTTTTTTTTTTAATTTTTTTTTTGATAATTCTATGGTTGGGGGAGGGGGGACTTGAACTCTGATTCTCCGTTGGAAACACCATGAGGTGTCAACCAATTGAGCTACAAAGGTCTTGGCAATATACATAATATACATTGAATTTACTAAATTTTAGAATATGAAAATTGGGTTAAACCAGTTACCTATATGGAGTCTGGATGGAACTATCTTTAGTAGAAATTTAAAGTCATTTCCCACATTTTCAATAGGGAAAAAGGAAAAGAAGGAAAATACTTTTCTTACTAACAAATGCTATCCAAACTCGCCACCTGATATATCTCCATCCTCGTCAATCTTCACCAAAAAGGGAGTGGAAAAGCCAAATCAGCTAATATGACAACATTGTGGGAAGAGAGAGAGAGAGAGATGTACATATAAAACAGGCTAGCAAGCAATGACCATAGCACACTGTTCTTGCCCACTTTTCCGCTTTGGTTGGCCAGTACTGCTGGTTGAAATTGGGCTATTTCCAATCCAAACTGATTCCAAACCCTCCCACCCTGCCAAGCCCAAACTCAATCCAACACCAAAAGACCTGATCCCAGCTTCCCCTAAGTTGACATCATTACTCTATCCACTGCTGCTTCTTTTTTCTTTTTTTCTTTCTTTCTTTTATTTCCTATTCTATTTTCATTTGCCTTCGTGATTCTTCTCTCTCTTTGATTTTCTTTTATTCATAGTAAATTCTCTGCAAGTTTATTTTTTCCTTCCCCTTGTAAAATTTTGCAAGAAGAATATCTTAGGGGTTTCTTTTGGCAAATCACAAAACTGGTTTCAATTCTGATGTAATCTGAACCAAAAATAAAACCATTTTAAGAGTGAATTGATTTTATTTTATATCTCGTTTTCTAGACTTAGGCTAAAACCAATTTTGGTGGGTTATGTATGTGAAAATGCCAAATTTTAAAACTAGTTTTAGGTTGGAATATGCATGTGCATTTAAAATAATAATAATAATAATAATAAATAACCAAATCTTAATATTGCTTTTGGGAAGATACCTGGTCCACTCTTGAACAAGTTTTTTGAACTGCAAATTTTAACAAACTGAAAACAAATAAAACCTATTATATTGTTCCTAGCTGATGAGGTTCTATGACATTGGCAAACACCCCTGAAGAAAGGTAGTGTGTAATGATGGTCTAAATATAGAATAAAGTGTCTTCATCATATTGGCATATTAGGTTATGCATATCTGCTGCTGATTGGGTGGGAAAATCAACAGTTTCATATTAATGCAAAGTATACAAGGATAGCGTCTGAGGTAAATTGTAGTTAGGGTATCCCACAAAGAGGTGAATTTTAATTCTCTTATTTTTAAATGTTTTCATTGTAGTTTTGCGTAATGAAATTGTGAGCTCTAGTTAGCTTAACTGATAAACTCTCTTATCATCGATTAAGAGATCTGGGGTTCATACTCTGCTTACACAAAAAACCAATTGATGTCTTGACTTGATGATAAAAAACAATCATCATGGAACGGATGCCATAGATTGATGTGCTGAAGTATCTATATAAAGAAGAAAAAAAAAAGTCTTGTGTGATGAAATTGATATCTGAAAATCAATTTAAAGTCAGTCGTTAATGCATCATCTATGTGGAATGTGAGATTTCTTCAGGTTACAAGTTTGATGACAAGAAACCTGACGCCCCTGTGTTGAGGATCCAATTTGCACATTTTCCATTCAAGCTACCTGATCATGATGAGCAACAAAATGGGGTCCCACGCTGACTACAAGGGCTTCAACTTCCATGCTGAATTGTGTAGATGGGTTATTAGCGCAATATGTACAGCATTTTGTTGGACTAGAAACAGTTTTAGCAAAAAGGCATCATTGTCATGTGGGTGCATGTGTGGTGGTTAGAGTTTTCATGACCATTTGTAATGATACTCCAAGTCATATGCGATTGCTATGCCAGATATTTGACCCATTTTAAAATGAAAAATTTTGGGTACTCAATTATACATTTTCTAAGGAATTCTTTTGGACGTGAACTTGTGCAATATTATAATGGTATGCAATGTTTGTTACCAAGTCCTTTTTCATTCAAAATTGGCTTGCCAGTGCATTTGGGTTTTGGACTTTAGTAGGTACCTACATGGAATATTGAATTGTGCTTGTTTATCTACTACGTCAACAGAATGGAGAATGGAGAATGGAGAATGGATGGTGCTTTTTGACTGGTGTGAACGGAGAGGGTTGATCTGAAATATGCCGATGCTGTTTCCTAATATGTTGCTGGCTTTGAGCCCATTTCACTTCAGTATGACTTTCCAAATCACGACTCAGCCATTTGTAAAAAAGTCCAGCATATTTGCATATACCTTAGTGCATTCACATCAGGTGACTATTAGCTTCAGAATGACCTACTATGAAGTTCTTTGATGACTGCACATATGAAGTCACTCGTGTTAATAGTTCCAGGAAAAAAATAGAAGAGTGATTGATTCATATTTGAACACCATAGGGGTTAATGACTTATTAATGTCACTTTGTTGCGGGCCTTGTATCAGGCAATAAGGCTTTGTTTGGTTGAAGGAGTGGAAAAGTGGAAGGATGGAAAATTTGTGGGAGGATAGAAATGTTTTGGTTTTTCCTCATGTGTGTTTGGTTGGAGGAGTGGAAAAGTGGGAGGGTGGAAAACTCTTTTATTTGGTTGGAGAGAAGAGTGGGAGGATGAAAAATGTAATTTATATAAATTAATTATTATGTGAAGAGATGGTAAAGTGAAGGGTAGGTAAGTGCAATAAAGGTGAAGATATTTGTGTAATTTATTACCCGTATCATTTTTTCTCCTTAATTTTCTTCCCAAATTGGGACGACAAAATTATGTGGGCCCAGAAAGATTATTTTTCACACCATTTTCTTTATCTCTTAAACCAAATAAGAGATACAAGAAACCAGAGTTAAGACAATTACCAAATTCCAAAACCACTTGGACTAATAATATATATATAAATTTGTAGGGCAACCTCCCTGTTAGGTAAACTAAGCTTTGAAAAGAGAACAGAACACGTCTCAGTATCCTTAGTTTGGAATTGGGTGGAAAGATTAACTGGAGGGGGCTCACAACCCTTCCGTCCACTTACTGCTTACTGGTATCCATTCCCTATTGATCTGTCACTGAATTTGAAGTTAGTTATTCTAAGCCCATATATTAATTTAGAGCTTTCTCTAGTTAATTGGTTAACAAGAATCATATTCATCAGTCATTCTTCTCCTACTTATAAAGATGCTTACTTTCATATACAAGATAAGTACAAGATTTGAATCTGGTTCACCATGAAATTACCATCTCATATTGAGATATCAAAGTTGAAAGGGTAATTGTTTTTTAAAAATTAAAAAAAAAAAAAAAAAACTTTTTTAACCTTTTACTTTTTATCCAATTAACTTTATATTTCATATGAGATGATAATTACATGGTACAATAACCCTAACTATTACAACTGATTTCAATTCATATTACTCATCTCTATTTTATGCATATTTATTAGCCAAACTTGGAATCTTGTCATTATGCGCGATGGACTAAGAAGCATGGACACCAATACCAACACCAACACTGATATGGTTAAGAATTAGGACACAGCATTGTGTGCAAACAAAAATTAATAACTTAATTGAAACTATCTTTAGGTCTATTTTATTTTATAGAATGTAGAGATATGACATTTAATTACTAAATTAACATATTTTTAGGTATATTAAAATCTTATATTCTCAAGAATAGTAAATTTCCAAGCTTCAAGATTGTCCATAACTTTCCTCTAGAAAAAAGAAAAAGAAAAAAAAGATTGTCCAATAACATATTCCCAAGAATCTAGATGCGGGGACTAACATGGAGGCCCCCAAACCAAACGCTCCTCGGAGGTTTTGGAATATTGGTGCTTGGATTAATGGAAACTAACCAATAGCATATTCTTTGAAATTAAAATCAATGGTTTTGCCGTACCGATTTACATAAACCAATTGATAAAGGACAAAGCTCAAAGCAATCATGTCAAACATCTAAGGAACTAAGGAATTTCCTCCTCTAAAGACCTAATTCTATTGGCCCAATGTAATTGCTGCAGACCTGTAATAGTGAAGCTTGATAGTCAAGAACCCACAATCCCAAATTTCCAAGCCAGTTCTCTACCTATGACGGCTCCAAATATTCATTTCCAATTCCACATATTAATCCAAAAAACTACATCATTTTTGTCTTCTAAAAGTGAAACTTTTTCCAGCTTCAGACATCAATTCTACCAATGAAATCTCCCAACAGATTAAACTATTGTCCAGATCATGGAAGTACTCAAAATCAAACAAAAAATAAGGCAAAAGCACTCAACATCATTTGGAAAAAAATTTCCACTTCCAACTTAAGCTCAATTTCACGCAAGAATCATCATATCAGTTGTTAATAAATTCAAACCAAACAGTGTGCAGTGCTGGAACTAAAAATCACTGTGAACAATCAGTGTAGCAGGGGTCAGAATCACTTTGCCTTAAACTGTCCAATGAACAATTGCTGCGACAAACAAGAAGCAGATTCAGTTTCATACACAACAAAATTGACAACTAAGCTGAAGTCCCAACGTTTTTGGGATCAGTAATAGATCCTCAACAACTGATAAGGATCGAGCACATGCTTTTACTTCCTCAGTTTCAGAGACATTAGAGGAAAGACTCTTCTACTTGAGAATATAATTGTCGTCCTCTGCAAGTATCTTGCTAGGCATGAGGAGACAAGCTGATTATGGGGAACCATAATCGGGTAAAACTAGAAGCATATTCTAAAATCAAGACGCATTTAAAAAAATTTTTAAAACAAAAAATGCATTGCCATCGAACTTAGGAGAATGCTAGTAAACTTACTACATTAAGATTCATAATTCATAGCAAACAAAAGAATTAAAAAAGTTGCTTGATTGTATTCATCTGATATTTTGGTAATTGAAGTATGGAACCTAGGTTACAGCATGTTTCAGTGATGTTTTGTTTTTTTAGGTACAACTTAAGGTTGTCTACGAAGACTAAAGCCATCCATTTGTGGTAGGGGAAACTATATATATTTCTTTCACAGACCCCCTTCAACAAATAATGATGAATAACTTGTATAAAACATACTATGAGAGAGTCAATAACAATTAACAAGCAAAAGAACAAAAAAAAGAAAAAAGAAAAAAGAATTCCACTACACAAACCGAGTGCCTCCAATTCCATGATGCAAAATATTATGAGCAATGGCATCCCTAGCCTTGGTTGACGCATTCGATCTCACAGCCTGTTCTGGAACCATCTCATCATCAACAAGCTCAAACCGAAACTCCGGATCCATTTCCTCATTCCTCAACTCACAAATATTATGCAAAACACAACAAGCCCCAAGCACGACAGGCAAGTCTTGTAGTTTCACCTCAGTCCTCTTTTGCAAACAACACCACCTCCCTTTCAATCTAGCAAATGCATCCTTAGCCACCCTTTGAATCTCCCCGATCTTCTCATTAAACGCATTCTGAGGCCAAGTCAGATTAGGATGTGTATAAGGCACCAAAACCCAATCCAACAAAGGGTACCCAGAATTCCCAACAATCCAAACACCCTTTAAAAGCCCCCCATTTGCTCTATGATAAAGCGCACTTTTCTCAAGCACCTGATCATCAGGCATCGATCCAGGCCATCCAATGCACACGTCACTAAATACCCCTTTGGGGTCCACAACACCTTGAACCGTAATCGAATACGAGGTTTTTTGGTTCCTCTCAGTATGTCTCCTATTAAAGTAAGCAGCAACACTTACCTTAGGCGCTATAATAGGTATGTGTGTCGTGTACATCGACCCGACAACGTTTGGAATCCCCGAAATCGACTCGAACTCCTCTTTAATTTTTCTCACCGCATTCTCATCGGGCCATTGCAAATACTTAGGCATTAACACCGTTCGAATAGCGGAACAAACCTCGAGAACCAGTTTATGACAAGTCGAGATGCCTAGGCCGAAACGTTTGGACACGAGTCGAAGTGGGTCCCCGGTGGCTAGCCTCCACAAACAAACGGCGACCCTTTGTTTCACCGGAATCGCATTGCGGAGAGTGGTGTCTTCCTTGGCTATCACCGAATTGAGCTCCTCGCAAATCGAATCGAACGTGGCTCGACCCATTCGAAACGCTTTCTTGAACTCTTCTTCTGGGAAATCCGGACTGTTACACTCGTCCCACCACGCGTTCGACCTGTCTTTGACCCACAACCTTCGATGGGTACTTTCGCTCCGGAGGTTCGAGACGGCCTTTTCGTCGCCGGAGACGGCAACAGCGGCGGCGGCGGCGGAGGCAACAGCGCCAGTTACAGCGAAAGAAAGGCGGGATTTTTTACGTGAGGTTTGGTCGACTTCGGTGCAATAGTCTTGGATGTTGGAGTAGTAGTAGTCGACCATTTGTTTGGTTTTCTTCCTGTGGTTTGAATCGATGAAGAGCCTCTCTTCATTGGCGTCTCTGTCCAGCTCTTCTTGCTCCTGTTTTTCCTCTTCTTCTAATAAAATATAGGAAGTAAGAATACCCTTCAAATCCTTAGTCGTCGTCTTCTTCTTCCTAGTATTGTTATTCTTCGTCTTCTTATTGTTGTTGTTGCTGTTGTTCATGTTGAGTTCTTTGTCACTGTCTCCATCTTCAGCCTCAGCTCCCTCATCTTCGAGCTTTCTCTGCCGCTTCTTGGAGTTGTTGTCTTTCATTTCTTGCCGATGTGAGACAAGTGTTAAAGAGTTTTCTGGGTTTATTATAACAAAAGGGAAGGGAAGGGAAGGGGTTGAGAATTGAGACACGCAGAGATAGAGAGAGAGAGAGAGGGGAAAGGTCTTAGTCTTGGCTTTCAAGAGTGTGAACGAAACAATGTGTCAACGCAAAGATTGAAAAAGCTGATGGCTTAGTTTTGTATCTAATATCAGACTACAATAATGACCAGGGCATGTTTATGTTGTGGTACACTCCATCCTTGCTACTCTGGACTTCATCTTTACACGTCCACTTACCATACCAAGGACTAATCCTCATCGTTCAAAAAAGCATTTTGACAAAGGATAATAAAATGAGAAAATCTAGGACCACAACTTTTTGTACCACAATTCTAATAAGGAATACCGTAAATGGTGGAGCAAATATAGTGGATTTATGTAAAAGTAATAAGCAGTCCATTACAATTTGTCATGTATGATAATTATGGAAAATTGTATGATAAAAGTTGTGATATTAGAATAACTTTAAGAGCAACGGTTAATTTCATTCAATTAAAGTGTTGCTTCATTTATTAAATATGAAAAATCGTAGTTTCAAAAATCCATGAGTTTAACTTATTTATATAAAACACGTTTGTTAAGTTGCATTGTTAATTAAAAAAAATGCCTTGATAATTTAAGTTTTGTTCTTTAATTAAGAGAAGTATGCTAAAAATGTTATATACCTCTTTCTACTGTCATATGTGTACAAAGGGGTTCAAAACTAGCTAGTTAGGATTAGTGATGAAGGGACTAGGCCAACTTGTCTTAGTACAATGACAAAAATTGTTAAGGTGATGCATGACATTAATCATTGTCTCAGCTAATTGGACTTTTCATCACCTTATGATGAATTGAGTACCTCAAAAACTCAATTAAGTGCTTGAAGGAATCTTCCCTCTGATCAGGCCATACATCTTCCTCAAAAGAAGAGCTTACTAAACATTGTCATCTTTCTTTCATGTCAGCATTTATCGCATCTCACCAGGTTTCAATCACATTAAATGAACTCAAATTTGCCTAAGAATGGGAGTTTGCATTGTTGATCTAGATATGACATTTCTAATAATGGTTACTCTAAGAATTTGAGTGTAGAAAATAGTATAGTGTTGGTTTAATCATCAGATTATCTTTAGCCAACTCTCACCTCAAGTTAACCTTAGATTTTCCTTACAGAAAGGGTAATATTTCAACAAAAGTTAATATTGTTCGATCAATCAAGAGAATCTTCTAATTGCTCCATTCTTTCCTTTTAATCAACTACCTACAACATAAAATTAATTATTAGGAGGAAATTATAATTTTAAATGAAATGGGCCTTGTAAAGGGGGTAAATTTACATGAATTGATGACCCCTACCAAATTGAAAATAATAAAAACACCATAATAAAAAAGGAATAATGTGGGTGAGGAGAACCAATGAAGTGAAGAAGTGGGTAGTTGTTATGATAGATAGCAAAGCATGGAATAAAAGGGCGAAGGAAGAATGAGGTGTGAACGCGGTTGTGGGGATGTGTGGAGAAAAGAGAATAGAAAATAGTAAAGGAAGGGGATGTGGTGACGGTTGGTAAATGGTAATGGGACGGTGACATTGGTTGGGATGACGCGGTTTTGTATTTTTATGTTATGTGTCCTTCCAAGAAGTTTCCTTCCAGACTCAGTGCTCTGCTCTTCTCTTACCTAGGGAAGAATATCTACATCTAATATCTAATATCTATATCAATCCTCCTCTCTAATTAATTCCTTCCTAATATTACAGTACAAGTTTTGCTTGCAGAATCTGCACCAATTTTCGAAACTAAAAAGTGTGCCAAATTGGACCCACTTTTTGGTGGGCCAATATATTGGATACAAAGTATCTGATATTCCCGGTGGGCCTTCCCTTCCCTTCATGCTGACATGGATGGTTCTACCGGAATTTGTGTCCAACCATAAGATTAAAAAAAAAAAACTCATTTCACATTAAGGACAAAGACAATCCAATTTTGGGAAAGCAATCTTCGTTGAAAAGAGAGAGCTTTCATCAATTTTCTGTAGCTAGCCTAAATGCAGTGTGAACGCTAAAATTATTATTATTATTTTTTAATTCTTTTTGTTTTGTTCTCCTCCCCCTATCTTGTTTCCTTTCCTATTTGACTTAATTCATTACTCTACAGTCTACAGTAGATTATAAAGCCATAGGTAAAAATTAGTGAAGTCTCAAGGAGAATACTTTCATTGAATAAACAACTAGTACAATATTGCTGTAAAATAATACATGATCTCAAGTAACCCATAAAATATGCTGTCCTATATATTGATATAGATTTTTTTTTTTTTTTGATGAAATATATTGAAATCGAGTTATTTTTATATCTATTAGTGTGTAGAGTGATACTCTTCCCTTCCTCCCAAGTCCCAACCCTTAAAAAAAAAAAACAAAAAACAAAAAACCACAAACCACACATTATAATTGAAGCTTAAAGACCTTTGCATATCCTTAGTACAATGGTCACTCTACAAGTATAAATACTTGTACGGTGTGGGGGGGGGGGCAAAGAACGCGGTTCAAGTTTTTAAGAAGGAGTTTCACACATATATACTTAGATTAAGTTAGAGTAGAATTTCTATATTGTAAATAAATAAATAAATTGGAGTTTTAGGAAATAATGAAAAAATAAGAGCGATGAGTTTCTTCAATAGTTTACCTAAAATTCAAAATAAGGACATTGAAGGCTAGACTTTCATAGTCATATATATGTTTTCTCTTAAGAGGAAATTGCAAGTTTGACCATTGTAAATAGGGTTTAATGAGTAAGAATTATTCTTTTGAAGAAGATGGAGAGGATAGGAGGGTGTAAGTCCTATAAAGCATAATTAACCCAAAAAAAAAAAAAAAATCTAACAAGCATTTACATTTTGCTGAAATTTATGAAATATTTAGAAAGGAATCGAGATTTAGCTTTATTGATGAGATGAGATTTTCAGATTTGTCCAATAACTTTATAAACCTCTTAATCAAGCAGATAAAACAATCATAGTCTACCACAAAATCAGGAGCTTAAAAAGTCATCATAACCAAAGATATGAATAATATAATCTAATTCAGATTGTTTGATTTATTGATTGAAGATCAATGATCAACCGTTTGTCTTTTGTTAATAATCTAATTCTGATCACATGATGATACATGATAGAAAAAGGCAAAACAAATTCATTATGTATTGTAACCCTTCTGTCATTGACGTCGGAGCTGGCTTGATTTGATTTTTATTTTTATATTTTTGGAAAAAATTACACGTTATTTCCTCATAGTTTTGGTCCAGCTCCACCCGTAGACCCATGATTAAAAATAAGACAAGTTTAGATCATTTTATCTTCATTAGTCTGAACTCTTAAGTAGATAAAGTATAATGTTTGTTAACTTTTCCCATGTTTTTAACCATAAATTGCTAAATCACTCTCAAAATTTGAACTTGTTTGATCAGTCTGATCTCGAAGCTTTTTAAACCTTAAATTGGAACATCACTCACAAAATTGAAACTGTTTGATCAGTCTGATCTCGAAATTATGAACGCCACTAATGAAAATAAAAACAATATAAATATGTTGTTGGGGTCGACAAGGCACTCGCTGGTACTAAAATCAATAGAGGTGAAATTTAGGCTATATTCTTAAAGAAGTGATGGCTGGACTTTATTTTATATCTTATATTGATGTTAATGTGATTCTTATACAGGGTGTGTGGTGATTGGTCCTAAAACAAATAAGACTCTTCGGTAGATCACTCGCATTAGTGCTTGTATAATAGAAAAAAAAAAAAAAAAATCACATTTTACCCAACCAAACCCAAAAATCATTCACATGATAAGTCTATGCAAAGTTATGTAAAAATGGTCATGTTAACGAGTGCTCTTAAGGCACTCATTAATAATTCATTTTAACAAAATTTTGACATCACTTTTATGAGAAATAAAAAAAGCTATCAAAACATTAATTATTTTTTTCTTTTCCCATAAAAACTTTCTTTAATTGAATTCTTAACCAATACCCTAAGGACACTCGTTAGTATTTCCCATGTAAAAATACATTGTTGCTACAATAATCTTGTAAGTTTACATTGTCACTATTCATTTTGCATTTTGTTTTTCATTTTTTCTTTACATATCTCAAAAATAAATGAAGACAGTAGATGGTAGTTACTGTGTGTGAAAAAAAAAAAAACAACTAAAAAAAATCAAGAAAAATTGATATATAAATGAAATATAGTGTAAAATAGATAATTTGATGTGAAGATTTTGGAAAAGTGATTGTGTAGAATAGACAAAATAGGTTTTTATGCTAAAATAGTCAAAGATATTTGCACAAATTGATGCGATTGCTCTTATAAAATATAATCAGAATTCAAAATGGGAAAATCTTGGATATATATATATATATATATATATATATATATATATAAACATATAATTTCTAGAACAATCTCAAAAGTCAACTTGGGTGGGAGCTTCCTCCACTTAGTCCTTTTTTTCCCTTCTTTTTTAGGATCAATACGAATTATTTTTCATTCAAATAACTGGAATATCATAAGTAACAAAAAAACTAAAATGTCTCGTGGAATATATTCTATCTAGACTTATAAATGAAAAGAAAGCATAGTCCTCTTGGCTAAGACATAAGTTACAAAATTGTTCTGCCTCCTAATATGAGAAGAATGAATGAATCCGTAAAGACCTTGCAATAGAAACAATATCTTTAATATTAAGACCAATGTAAGAGAGACCCTCCACTTAGTCTCAATTGTGTGTATATTTGGTATCAACTTATTTAACTTTTTGTCAATAGCTTTTTTTTTGGTCAATTGCTTTTTGTTGAAACTTGAAAGTATTTATATTTTGACAAAGTGAGAAAAAATAAAGTTTTAAAAAACTTATTAAATAAGCCGGAGGCAAAAAAAACATTGCATCTAAGCCCAAAGTGAGGAGTGAGGTCGAGCGCCACACATGCCACGTCACTACTATGTCACTAAGAACAATGGATGATGATAGATGATTAAAGTATATTTACTTCTTCTTTTCATTTTTGCAAACTTGGGTTGATTTAAATCAAAGAAATTCTATAATGTGTACAAGAAGCAGTATATAAGGATTATATTTCGACATTTGGCTTTTTGTATATATATATATTTTATAAGGAGATCCGCCGAAAGGTTGATAAAAATGTAAGTCCGTAAGTTAGGTGGGGCCTACCTCGATCCTGGAGGTAACAAAATTCAACAATATACGCTGCCCTTTTGACCCCTAGGTACAACTCCGTGGCCGAAATTAACCAATTGGAAAAGGTCAAAAAAAGAGAAAGCTATCACACACACACAGAGAGCATCAACCACGTTCATTGATTGTGTCTTAAAATCGTCCAAGTCTTCTTCACATAAAAAATTAAAGCTGACACAACAAACAAGGACTTCCAAATTGCCAATTGAAAGAGACTTATTTGTGATTTTAAGCTGAGAATGGAGAGATTTAACTTTTGTGTAATAAGTCATAAATCCTAGCCTGCAATGTCCATGTCCTACTCGGAAGGAAGAAATTCTTTACGTGATACAAAAGCAAAAAATTAAAATCCCCGCAGAGCTGGAAAAAGTTGGATTTGTACTTTAATACAAGTCCAAATCATCTAGATTTCAATTTTTGAGAAACTAATAAGGCCAATACACCCCCAAGAGACTGGCGGGAATATATATATTGTTGAATCTGAACTAACCAACTTTTCATTACAAAAGTTTTTAATGCTTGATTCCGGTTCTTCTTTCTGGCATCATATCAGTGTGAACTAGAACGAAAAAGCAAACGTGTAACTTGGGGTTTTCCTCAGATTTTGCTGTTCGGCGGCAAAAATTGCCATATTTTTCTTTTCCCACACATTCAAAAACCGTTTTATTCATGGACAGAATGACAACGTGACAGACAGACAGTCAACATAATACATCTGCTTTTCGAGGAAGGTGCTCTTCTGCTTCAGGGGTGGATGCGTTGTAACTAAATAAGTAATGCCACAATGCCTCCAACACGTCTATAGACTAGTGGATTCTTATGGTCAAAGATGAACACTAAAATGTATGCATTCTTGAAGCTCTAAGATCAAGTCTCGGCTAGACATTTGCAATTTCAAAAAATTAGGGTTGGTATACTATATAATATTTAGAAGTTGAAGAGCAGTATTTATTGTTATTATGCTCCTATTAAGCTAAGTCTCATGATATAGCATTTTGGTCCATTAAGAGTCCGTTTGGGATTTGCTTATTTTTCTAAAACAATTTTTTTTTTTTTTTTGGAAAGTACTATAAATAAAGGTAAAAGTTAGCTGAAATAGTACAACGAAACCCATAAATAGTATCAAAAAGTACAGTGAAACCCATGAATAGTAGAAAAAATAAGTTGAATAGTAAAATAAGTTGGCAAAAATAATCTTTACCAAACAGATACTAAGTTTATTTCGATCTACTTGGTCCTATTTTGCCCATTCCAATCCACTTAGCTCCAACAAAAATTAGAGATTTGTTTCCTAAAAAAGTAATAAAAATGATAAGGATTCACAAGATTATCTTAAAATTCGAGTTTAATGATATAGCCATTATACTTATATTTGGAAAGAAAAAAAAAATGTTACAATTTTAAACTTATATAATATTTAAAATTTAATGTAACATGTTACATATGTTCTAGGATATATTCAAATTCATCAACCAATTAAGACATTAAAAAAAAAAAAAAAAGTCCTTTGAACAACATTTTCTATGTTATATAAAACAATATTATAATTACAAAATTTAAATATTTTTATTAAGTTACATATTTAATATATATATATATATATATATTTTTTTTTTTTTGAATGTAAAATATATTATATGTTTCATTACATAAAACTTATAAAAATAAAAAAAATTATTTTAACCAACAAATTTTATATCTTATAAAGTAACTATATTACATTTTATCACGCATCGTGGGTTTATAACTAGTTGAACATAATTGCTTGGTCCAGGCCCTCTAAAATTATGATCACAGTTAATTTATCTTGGAAAAAAAAAGAATTGAAGATATAATTTTTTCCCAGATTGCATGAAGTTGACACCAATTAAACCACTGCTACATTAACACGTTCAGGATAAATATGTACATTTTTGATCCACATCAACTAAAAAAAAGTGAGCAAAACCAAAGAAGACGAGAGAGGAAGCGCAAGATTGCTGCTTTTTTTATGCCAGGCATCATTTTGCATTTTGCACCTCAAGCTAGTAATTTTTCCTGCATGATTCTTAGCAAAGATGTAGCGGTCAAACTACATAGCAAAGTCAAATCAAATTGAAACATGACCCAACTCGTCAATTCCATTCACTCTTCAATTTTTGCGAGCCTGACTTGTTAGCAAAGATTAGTCAAGTAAGAGGTCTCCCAGCCCATTCCCGTTCACGTCGCTTTTGCTTGGCTTGCATACGGTTGAACTTCTCTTTCCCCTTCTCCAGAAGAGGGTCGTGCACGACATAGTCATTTGGGTCATCATTGCGGGACATGTGATCCTGCATAAAACAGCCAACCTAAAAGTTAAGCAAGATAATAACTAAAGGGATTAGTTAGCCAACGACGATTCAAAGAACATAAATCAAATTGTGCCAAACATCTACTTATCAACAAAAAAACAGTGCAAAACATCTTTGAAATTGGAGAAGGGTCTACTTAAGAACTAAAATAGTCATCACTTTCAAATTTGATAAAGTGATCCAATTTCAATCATAACTACCATTTGCAGGTTTATATAGTTTCTGAAATGAATACACAATGTGAAATATGAAGCTTACCTTGCCAGACTCTGGAGCAAACTCTAACTTAATTGATTTCCAGTCAGATAAATCCTCACGATTGCCACCTCCAGATTCACTACTCGAGGCCAAGGGTTTTCCAGAGAAGGCTGCCTTAAAGTTCTCTAGTTTTGCTAGAACCTAAAAGTAACAAAACAAGAAGTCAATATAAAAAGTATATTAATTAATTTATATAACTACATACATAGGAAAAGTAGGCACGTAAAGATTGACACAAATTAAAATTCAATGACACCTATAAATGGAGAGAACACTTCCAAGTTCCATATAAATTGAGATTTTTCTGACCCACCCCTCCATCTTTCCCCAGTAACCTTTTTTCCAAACTGCTATATTAGGTTGTTAAAAACTATGGTAAACAGCAAACACAGTCCATACGATTCCCAAGAGGACAAGGGAAGAAATTTGGAACCTAAAAATTATTTATGTTACGGAGCATTCTACAAGCCTCAGATTTCTTTTCCTTCCTCAATGACCTCAGAAATCCAGAGTGCCAAAATATGATAAGTTTAATTCCATTTTCTACTTTCCAAAGACTTGGGAGTGAAAACATAAGGGTCATTCAAATTTGAAACAATAACCAATTTCATAAATTGATGGCAAGTCTTCCTTAGAGGACATGCCCCAGAAATAAAACAATATGATCTCTATGCAAATGAGAAACACAATGGGTATAAGTCTAGATGTCAATGACATCTTAGTGAGCTCCCAATCATTCCATGGTTTTCCTTGAAATATCCAGCCTCATTCTCTAAAGAATTCCTCACATGTACTTATCAAAAAGAATTCCTCACATGCAAACTTAACCCAAAAAAAAAAACATTAATCACACACGTGATGCCAAGATTAACCAATACTGTCAGTGTCTGATTTCTGGTTTTGTCTCTATTATTAATCATTTGCAGGTTAGTATTTGCTATCACTTACATATTTTGATGGTCCAAAAGACGGATCACTTCTTGTTCAGCCCTTTCTCAATAGGCAAGAACATAGGAAACAAGCTAAGATAAGAAAGATGAAACAAATAAGAACCATAACTCGTAACTTACATCTTCTTCACGTCCTTGAAGTCTGCGCTTTTTTTGTTTTTGTAACTGTCTTCCTCGTTCACCTTCACCCAACAGCTGTAAGTCTACATCTGCATTAGCCATTCGTTCAGCTCTGGCTTCTGATCCGAGTCCCCTTTTCTTCAGAGACAACTTTTCTACCCTCGGTTGCTCATCATCAATGCTTTCAGCTTTAGACCTGGTGAGAAGAGTACAACAACATTATTTTTCATATTAACAAGTTCTCAAAGCTTCTTTCTTGACTGCCAATGAGCCTTGGCTCAATTAGAACTTCCTCCTCTCACAAGTTTCGGTGAGGGTAATATTGTGGGTTCAAATCCAATGGGTGTGTGTATAACTTACCATTTAAAATAAATACATAACTAACTCTTATCTTGACCACAGAGTCATAGAAAATCTAGTATAAGGACCAAGAGGAGAATTTTTTTGTCTTCCAATGATTCATTTGACATGTGTATTAATGCAGTTTTCTTTTGTTAATCGAGATTAGGAAGACAATAGTCAGCCTTGCAGATTACCTGCATGCATAGAATGCAAGCAAGCATCATATATAAATGTTCAATGTTGTACTTGCAGCATAGTATCCACAAGCCCCTATGTCAGCACCATGTGCCATGCAAAGAAAAGAAGATATAAAGGAGTGAATAAATGGGATAGGCCTTGTCTAGGGATTATAATGATGAAAGAGACTAAGAGAGTGAATCTTGTTGAAAAGAATTGGAGCAGCTTACTCCTACGCATGTTGTGTTATGCAAAGAAAAGAAGACATAAAGGTGTGAACAAATGGTATGAACAACAACAACAAATGGTATAAGCCTTGTCTAATAATTATAATGCTGAAAGACGTGTGAGTTTTGTTGCTGAAAAAAAGGGAGTTGATGCCTACTCCAACAATCCACCTTGGCAATGGAACCTCGATGATCAATCAGAGGGCAAACTATCTTCAACCTCTATCACAAGTTAAAGAATAATTACTGCACCATATTACATATTCTCACTCCCACAGACTTTTTCATTACTCAGTGTATGTTTGGCATGATTAATGTTGCCAATTTATTTTACTATTTAGCTTATTTTTGCTACTATTCATGAGTCCCACTGTACCTTACCATTCATAGATCTCATGGTACTATGTTAGCTAACTTTTACCTTTATCTACAATATTTTCAGCAAAATAAGTAAATCCCAAACAGACCCTCAGTCCCCCATTACTAGTTAAAAATTAATTACCACACTACGTTACTCTTTATAATTTTTTGATAAGTAAAATAATTTTATTCAAAAGGGAAGCGAGTTCAAATATAGTGTGCATTGAACCTCCCAAATTCCAAATTCCCACCAGTGGATTATGTGTCCTCAACACACGTCACACAATTCCACATCAATATGACCTCATTTATTATCCATCAGTGAGTTTGGCAACATATTGATCAAATGAAAAGTTACCAAGTGGTGTAATATTGTCAAAGAGTTATACCAAGTTTATATTGCAACGACCACCCCAACGCACACATTTACATATATATACACACACACACAAATATTTTACCTTGACATAGATATTTCTTGGTTCTTTGGGCTAGAATTCCCTGCATATGCCAATTAAAAAATAAAAAATTAAACTTGCATCAATAATTTTTTTTTTTTTTTATATGCAAGAAAAATTATATTAACAAAAAAGAACTACATCATACAATAAGAATGAAACAGCCAAAAAAACATATGCACAAAAAAAAGAAACAAAATCAAAAAGAATTATTTACAATACAACAGGAAACAGAATCTAAAAACGACAGAATGGAATCCCTAGAAGTGAATCCCCAAGCATGAGACTAGGCAAACAAAGTCCCTACAAACAGTACTGGTCCCCTGTCTGCTCCAAATCCTCAAATGTCCAACTATTATGCTCTCTCCATACGATAATTAAAGCATTTAAAATGAACAAAATAATTTCAAAAAGAAAGAAGGATGTAAACAACAAAGGCAATAGATTTCAAAGCTATTTAATTTAACTAAGAAGATAACAATACACTATTTTCATGGTTTTGATGCTGACAAATAAACCCCCTTTTACTAAGAATAGGTTGCTACTCAATATTAGTTGTTAGAAACTCCCATAATCAATTTTTTAACTGTGTATTTTATTTTGTAAATGGCTTTAACCTGCAATATGCAAAGTTAGTGAAGAGATAACAGACCATGAATTAAGATATTCTCTTCTTCTTTTATTATTGTTTTTTCCAATTTCCTTGATCATTTAAACTTTAGACTGCAATCTCGTGTTGGACCTTTTCTACATCTACTATGTACTTGGGGCTCTCCTTTATCCTTTTCAACAAATTTATCACTTATCAAGAACAAAAATGAGGAGCAAAAAAAAAAAAAAAAAAACATTTGTCAACATAGATCTTCAATTTATAAATGTCAGTGGCAGGAGCCTAAAAAAACACTTCAGACAATAAATTACTGGCAGTAATCAGTAATAATTTTATCTACTAGTATAAAAGAGCATGCCACCATGCCATGCCAATGTATTTTACTGAGTTTGCATGTCTGTGTTATTTTGCAACAACAGCAGTATTCCAATCTTGTTTCATTATCAAAAAAATAAAAAATTATCAAAAACAGATAGTACTTTTGAAAATAGAGAGACATTTGGTTTTAATAACAATGCAACAAGTAACTTAGCCATTTTCCTATTTTTGTTTTATACATATATTGCTAGGCATTAAGTTAGCTTTCTGGTGGAAGGTTTTCCCTGCTATTATCTCAGTTTCACCATTGCACAGACATTCTTTAATATCTTTTTAAAAGGGTATGTGGATTGATGCCTATGATAATGGCACCACAAATTCAAGGATTACTGTCCTATAAACTTCTATGTTGAAAAAAGAAAGAAAGAAAGGCTTCTATATTAAACATCCACAGGTTTGAGAATTTACTAACTGAATTATGCTAAGATGATTAGGGTACCATCGTGCAATTTTCGCTTGGCGGGGTTATCGTCCAACTCCTTTCGTCTTCTGAGTATTTGCTGACGCATTCGTGCATCAAAGTTGGCCTCATCATCATCACTATAATCAAGAAGATTATAAAATCCAGCTTTTGAATCTTTCTGTGACTCTTCTTTCTTTGAGCTTAGAGCTTCTCTTACAGATAACTGCATATCCCTTGTTTTCTTTACATCAGATGAGTCCTGCATTTGAAAAGTGCTTTAGAGATATGCCATGTTGATCGTCAATTGCTTGTTGTATGGTAAAAACATGTCATGCATATAACTAATGCTGGCAAGTGGTTGCAGCTGATGTTTTTGCTGTTTTTTGAGGAATTCCATAAGTACTGTAAGTTTGAAAGATCTCTTAATGCTCCTTTTATAGTGTTAATCCCTAAAAAGACTAATCCTATCAATATAAGGGACTTTAGACCTATTAGCTTGATTGGAAGTGTCTATAAAATTTTAGCAAAGGTGTTGGTCAATAGTTTGAAAAGGATCTTGGATAAACCTATCTCTACACCTCAAAATGCATTTGTTGGTGAGAGGTAGATTTTGGATTCAGTGTTGATTGCTAATGAGTGTGTTGATAGCAAGATAAAAAGTCACATCCCTAGTATAATTTGTAAGCTGGATATATAAAAAAGCTTATGATCACGTTAATTGGGAGTTTTCTGCATTTATTGGAGAGGATGGGGTTTGGAGAAAAATGGAGAGGATGGATTCGTATTTGAATTACCACAGTACAATTTTCTTTTTTAGTTAATGGTTCTCCTTGTGGTTTTTTTTTTTTCGGGCACTTCTAGGGGATTGCCTCAAGGCAATCCATTATCTCCTTTGCCATTTACTTTAGTCATGGAGGTTCTCAGTAGAATGCCGAGGAGGAAGGGCTTATTATAGGCTTTGAGTTAGGGAATGCTGAAGGTGGTGGATTATTCATTTCCCATTTACTTGGGTGTCACCCTGTGTACTTGGGTATCTCTTTTTTTTATATCAATAAATCTTTATTACTTATCCCAAAATATATATATATATATATATTCCCATTTACTTTTTGCGGATGATACTATACTCTTTTGTGATGCTAAAACTGAACAGATTCTATATATTCAAATGCTACTGACTTGTTTTGAGGCAGTGACTAGGTTAAGAGTTAATTTGGGGAAAATTGAGATTGTGCCGGTATGTGAGGTGGAGAATGTGAATCAATTGGCTGATATTTTATATTGCAGGGTTGATTCTTTACACATGACTTACCTTGGTATGCCACTGGGGGCTTCATTCAAATCAATGGCAATTTGGAATCCTATTTTGGGGTGTCTAGCAGGTTGGAAGAGATTATAATTATCAAAAGGAGTTAGATTAACACTTTTGAAGAGCACTCTTTTGAGCTTGTGCACTTGTGATCTATCTTTGTTCACCATTCCTACTTGTGTGGCGAATAGAATAGGGAGGATACAGAGGAATTTTCTACGAGGTGGTTTAGGAGAGGAGTTCAAACATTGTTTGGTTGGATGGGATAAGGTGTGCTCTCCCTTGGCTGGTGGAGTGTTGGGGATTCAGAAACTTACTACTTTCAATCAATCTTTGTAAGGTAAGTGGTTATGCCGGTTTCAGTTGGAGGGGGATCGATTATGGAGACATGATTATTGTGAAGTATGGGGAGGAGTGGGGTGGGTGGTATTCAAAACCTGTTTGAGGTTCTCATGGTTGTGGGTTATGGAAAAGTATCAGAATGCAGTGAGACTGATTTTTACAGTACATTCGGTTTGTGGTGGGCTCTATCACTCTGGTGGTCGAACCTGAATCTTGCACAACTGTTGGTGTAGGGATCAATGAGATTTCCAATGCTATTTGAAACTGCATTGGATAAGGGTGCTTCTTTGGAATCTTTGTTGGAGATATAGCAGGTGGTGGGGGGGCAGAGGAGTTGGGGTGTGGGATTCATGAGAAATTTTAATGATTGGGAGATTGATAGGGTGGCTCATTCCTCCGTTTACTAGAATCTTATATTCCCACTAGGGAAGGGGAAGATCGGATGAGAAGGAAACTAAGGAGCAATGGGGAATTTATGTGAGATCTTTTTATGAGACCTTATGGGGTTCATCTTCTATGTCTTTTCCTTGGAAAGCCTTATGGAGGGTTAAGGCTCCTTGTAGAGTTTCCTTTTTTTGTGTGGACAGCGGCTTTGGGGAAAATTCTTACTTGTGATAATCTTGTGAAGAGGGGTTACACAATGGTGAGTTGGTGTTGCATTTGTCGATGCAATGGGGAGACTATGGACCACCTTTTGACACATTGCAATGTGGCTTATGTTGTTATGTTTTTTGGATGTTTGGGATTTAGTGGGTATTACCGGAGAAGGTTCATGATTTATTATGTGGATGGCAGATTGGGGACTCTAATCGTTTGTCAGCTATTTGAAAGCTTGTACCCTTATGTGTGCTATGCTTATTTGGTAGGAAAAAAATCAACACACTATTGAACATGTGGAGTGCACGGCAACTCAATTACTAGCATCTTTCATTAGTTCTCTTTATGAGAGGTCTTTTGCTTTGGGTCTCACAGATAGTACTTTGGTTCAAAATTTCATAAAGTCAACTCATATGTAAATATTTAGGCTACTTCATGTTTTATTTTATTTTTATGAAGTAGTCTCTTCTCAATAAAATTATTCTTACCTATCAAAAACAAAAAAAAGGTATATAAAGCAAAAGTAGAGATACAGGATTCAATATATCCATATAAAATAAGCCAAAGCAGGCATCAATGCAATCAATTTGAATGGATACATGATGGCTTTAGAGAGAGAGAGAGAGAGAGAGATGAGATGAAAATTTCAAGGCCCCACTTGGTAGAGCATCTTAAACACATGTTTTCAGTTTTTAAACAACATTACACGCATTTCTACACACTTTTTCACCCACACGTATTTCAAAAAACTACAAATAACATTACTCAAACTCCTCTACCAAATAGGCCCCAAATAACTGGAACTAATTAATGAGAACTCCAGAGCAAGTTAGTTAGATTGAACCAAGCTTGCATTAAGGTAAGCTCAGATTGAATCCAGCCCCCATCAAATGGCCATGTGTTGCACCACATTTTATATGATCATATCATCATAATATGGCATAAGTATAGCCGAACCCAATTTAACTGAGATTATGACTTAGTTGAGTTGAATAAAACAACATATAGGAATTAAAACAGATGGTAGATTGTTACCAATTCACTTCTTGGAACATCTTCCTTTAAAAGACGAGGATCATCCAATACATCATGACTGCTTTTGATCTTTCGCTTTACTGCTGCCAATTCTTTCTCCTCTTCTTCAGCTTCTTCTCCAAATGAAAGCAAGTTGAGCTTTCTGCGTTACATAAATATAAAGCATGCATAGCTTAGGCAATAAACATAATAACCAATTCACAACATACATGTTGGTATTACTGTTACATCCACAGAAAATACTATTACACGAGGTAGGAGAAAGAACTCACTTCACAGCTTTCTTCTTGGTATCTTTCTTGTCAGAATCAGCTGCGGATTCAACCAAAGGCTTTGACAATGCTCTTGGAACAATGTCATCAAAAGGGTTCCATAACACCTAAAACAATGAATTTAAGGAAAACACCAGCTGATCACTTCCTTCCCAAATAATAATTTTATCAAAGAAGTCAAGGGGGCAACATTTTTCACAATTGCGGACATGGCCTGTTGTGATTGGTGTATAATAAAAGAAGTGTTCGAAAGTGGCGTTACTCCAATCACAACTTGCGAACTTAGCATGATGTGAAAAATGTTGTAAAAGCCCCTAGCATTGCTCTTGAATGTGAAAGTGATGTTAAAGCAATGGCAAGTAGTGAAACTAGTTGGTGTCTCTAGAATTATTCCATTAACAGTATGTATGTATGTTTGTTTGATTCTACTGACCTCAACGGATAAAATCTTGGGTGGATCCAAGGGCCTGTCATCCTTATCAGTTTCAATTTCAGATAATCTAGTCAGATTATATATCGAATCCCCGGTGACCTGAAACAAACAAGTTCAATTCAAATTTTGCTAAAATATAAAATTCAAAAAAGAGAAGAGAAGAGAAGAGAAATATACCTTGCCAAAAATAGTATTCTTCTTGTCAAGCCAATCACAGCGGTCCAAGGAGATAAAGAACTGACTGCCATTAGAATTAGGCGAGCCAGCATTGGCACACGCAACCAATCCTCTGTGCTTGAATCTCAACCGCGAATGAAACTCATCACCAAAAGGACCGCCGTATATACTTTCACCACCTGAGAAATTAAACCAAATCATCTCTAAAAAATCTTGATTGTGAATAAGAAACCCTAAAATTTGAAAATATATATAGAGAGAGAGAGAGAGTACCGGTGCCGGTGCCAGTGGGATCGCCGGCCTGGACGAGAAAGGCCTTGATGATGCGGTGGAAGATGGTGTGGTTGTAGTAGCCTTCGAGGCAGAGCTGGACGAAGTTACGAACAGCTTTTGGAGCCTCTTTAGGCCAGAGCTCTATGTCGAGAGGGCCGTGGGTGGTATTCAACACCACCTTCCCCTTCGTCGGTGGCTCTAACACGTAAATCGTCGACATTTATTTATTTCCCACTTCGCTCGCTTTTTATTCAATTCAATTCTCCCTTTCTTTCTTTGCTCACTGCACTGCACTGCACTTCTCACAACAAATACACTTTCAATTTCAACAATGGATGACCTTTTTTATCCTTCATTTGTTTTTTCATATATATTATTGGCCGTCTTGCTTCTTCTTTATTTTTGGTTCCTAAATTGCAAATTACACTTTAATTTTGCCTAAAGTTCAATTAAGTCATTTAATTGGATACACTAACTTTTAATTTTGATCGATTCAATTCTCTCATTAACTTCAATTAGAATTGAGACGTTAATAACTTTCAAACAAATATTAAAATTTCAAGTTTTTATAATCTAAAATTATGTATAAAAAATAAGTTTATTGGTCAAATAGTAAATAATATTCGATTTGAATGAAATTTGATATGCATGTTAAGAATATAAAGGATATGAAATTCAACGGTTAAATTTTCAAAATTCACACCCAAAAAAGAGATAAATGAGAAATTTGGAGAGTTTCTGGAAATTTTTTGCAAAATAATATCATTTTGCTAACAATTTTACTAGTTAGCAATGTTTCCAAACTATTTAGGAAATTAGCATTTTGAGTTTGTTTAGACTTGAATTCACTGTAGCAACTTGAGTCTTAGAGACTCGAATTTTATGTGTTGGCAACATTGAGGTGGAAAGATTATCCACGTGGAACTCGAGTCTTTAAGACTCGAGTTCCATAAGGACAACAAACACAGCAATGAAGGATACGGAGAGGAAGAGTAAAGAAAAACTCTGCAACATGTACGCTTCTTCTTCACTCCTTGATTGAGAAATAAACATCTTTAGACATTTAAGCTCAACGGAGAGGAAGATCAATGGAGAGGCATCAAAACCCAGCAACACATGCTTTGTCTCAACGTTCGTGGTGCCAACAGATTGTGAAGTTTGTTCATTTTGTTAGAGAATGTCAATTTTTGATTTAGTTCTATTGAGAAAATTTAGGGCTTTTGTGACAACAAACCCAAAAAAACAACAAAACCAATCCCAAGCCGAGATCGAAACTACCATGGGGTTGTCTTTGATTTATGTATGGAGAATGGGTTTTTTTTTTTTTTTTTTTTTTTGGGGGGGGGGGGGTGTGGTTGGGTTTCTAAGAAATAGGTTTGGTTCTTCTTCTTCTTCTTTGTTCAGATTCTTCTTCTTTGGTCGGATCTTGATCTTTCTTCTTCTTCTTCACTCCTTCTTCTTCACCCAGTACGCTTCTTCACTCCATTGTTATAGTTCTATGGAAACTCGAGTTCCACGTGGATAATTTTATCCACCTCGACTTGGAACTCAAGTGTTTAAGGCTCGATTTTTACTCTGAACTCGAGTCTGTTAGACTTGAGATGTTAGTTTCTTAAATAGTTTCGGAAACCTGCTAACTAACAAAATTGTTCCAAAAATGGTGTTAAATGGGAAAAAAAATTCTAGAGTTTCTTTCCAAACTAGTTTGGAGAGAAACTTTGTTATGTAAAAACCCTATGGTGGAGGAGCCTAATAGACTAGGCCTGTTATTTGGTCTATAAAAGGACCTTTCTTATGAATGTCAAAAAACTTCATCACTAAATCCTTTGCTTGTCTACTAATCTTGTGGAGAGGCTAATCTGATTGTTTCTAGCTAAGCCTATTCCTTCTTTGCCATAAACCCCAAGCAATACACAAACACACACACACACACACACACACACACACACATATATATATATATATGTATGTATATATTAATAAAATTTGCATTTCATACTTAGATTCAATTTTCTACTATATAATATTTGTTTTTGTTTTCTCACTCTAAGCAAAAATTTCTCTTTTTATGATCTTTGTTAAATGGTTGTCAAATTGATTTATGAACAAGTTATGGGTAAAATAAAGAGTTCCATAAATTGTTTTTTACTTTTCTCTATTCCATTAATGTGCTAAATAATAAAGATGAACGCAAACTCTTTATTGAAATGATTTTATAGAACATGACTTATGTCCAGTGTATCAGTTGTTTAACTAGATTTTATAAGTTTTCGACTTAAATTGATAAAATCAAGATCTATGACCTAATTTCTTTTGTTTTTGGTAGTGGATAACCTAATTTATTTTGTTTTTGGTAGTGGATAATAGAGAGGAGTAGGGGCAACCGACCAATTAGGCTCCTCTAACAAAACCCAAGGATGAAATAAAGGACATTGGATGGGTACCCATGTCTTACAAAAAAGGACCCAAAAACAACTTTGGCATCACCTTTGGCTTTGAATAGAACATAGGAGTAAGTTAAGGTGAACAACAATTGAGACAGCCAAGAAATTAAGCAACATTCGCTTCAACCCAAGTAGGGAAACTGGAGACATGTGAGGTAGTCCAAACATATATTTTGGAATATTGCAAAGCCGAAGAAGGTGCAAAGATTGTTACATCAACATCATCAAAGTTTATTTTTAAAAACCTTAAGATAAAGTTTGGAATGGAAGGGATCTCATCTAAGTGTGTTTTAGGAAGTTGCATGCGAGGAGTAAGAGAGGCTGATCTCAGTTGCAAAGAGTGTGAGCATTCATTTATCTGATTTGTCAATATCTATATGCATAGAAATTAAGGTGGAGGAGTATCCTTATCTAGGTAAGGGCATTATGGCGGTAAAAGGAGAGAAACATTTAAGGGCCATTTTTGAGTTCATCCATTATCCATACAATAGTTGCATATGGGCATTACCAAAAAAACATGAATGACAACAGATAGGTCTTCGCTTGGCAACCCTGGGAGGACAGATGGAGGTGGGCTCATTCGAGACCAGAATGACAACTGGGTTATAGGTTTCATCCGTAATATTGGGATAGCTATCAGTGTGGATGCTGAGTTGTGGGCTCTCAAAGATGGGTTAACTATTTGTAGAGAGTTAAATCTATCAGCTGTTGAGATTGAGATTGATGCTAAAGTTGTCCTTGGGTGGGTTTCAGATACCTATAACTGTAACTTACACCATGCAGCTCTTATTTTGGATTGCAAGACTCTTATCAGCCAGATTCCTCAGGGGAGGATGAACCACTGTTTCCGTGAAGCAAGTAAGTGTGTGGATGCCCTTACAAGGAGAGGATCGGAGCTGGATCAAGATTTTATTGTTTTTGATAGTCTAATTGTGGACATTGTTATGTTGCTTTATTATGATAAGTTGGGTGTGTACTATGAGAGGCTTTGCCCTTAAACTTCTGTTGATGTTGCTTAGTTCTTAATTCTATCTGTTTTCTACCCAAAAAAAAAAAAAAAAAAAAACATGAATGACAGTTTCCATACTTTTGTGGCAGCATGGGTGGATTGATGTCTTGGATTTGCATTCAACTTTAAACATAAAATTTAACCTTTCTTTGAATTGGGCTAATGCTCAAACTTGGGTCAAAGTTTAATAATTTGGAATTTGGTTTGGAATTCTTAAAATTGTATATCATATCTATATCTATATAATATCTAAAAGCCAAAGCGTAATATTTATTATTGTTATGCTCCACATCAACGTAGCAATTTGGTAAACTTAGGTCTATTCCGTTCATTTTGGTCCAATTCAGTTTACTTTGGTCAATTCGGTCTACTTCAGTCCATTTTGATCCAATTCGTTCCATTTAGTCCATTTCGGTCCAAATCAATTCCCTTTGTTCCATTCGGTCCACTTTGGTCTATTTTGGTCCAATTTGTTCCATTCTGTATATTTCGGTCCAATTCGTTCCATATGGTCATTTTGGACTAATTGGGGCTTCAATTGATTCATTTTGTAGGTTTTCTTTTCAATTTTAGGCTCAAAATTTTATTTTTTCCTTAATTTTTGGGTTGAAAAGTATGAAATGTTATTCTATTTGAGCCAAACTATTTAGTTTTGGGCTTAAAAAAATACAAAAAAATGCATTAGAAATTAGAAATATGGGCCCTAAAAAAGATAAAAATTATAAATATTAAAAAATTACTTGAAAGTATGAAACTTGAAATTGGAAAATTCTTTTAAATAACACATGCACTATTTAATTTACAAATTTTATATTATACTTGTGGGGCCAGAGAATTTGTGGCCTCGGCCCAATTTCCATTAGGGCCCAAGGCCCGCGCCGAAGAGGGTAGTTGCCGAGGACAAGTAGTAAAAGACCAAATAGCCTAGAGATGTAGCCAAGGATGACTTTGTCCTCGGCATCCCAAGGCCTAAAAGGGAAGAATGACACGTCATCAAAGGCAGCCTCCAAAGCGCTCCCAGAAGAAAAGGCGAGTAGAATGGGACTCGCATGGGGGTACAGTGTGGGAGTGGTTCAAGGAGAAGACGTCACCTCTGCATTGAATGAGCCAACAAACGTCCTAACCACATTGATGGGAAAAGACTCCTGAATAGTGTGACTTCGGTTATTGCAACTAACAGAAAGTGGGGGGGGGAGGCGGCTGATGGGACAGGCACTCGAGTAGTTACCTGCCTGATCGATAGATGGACGATCAGGATCAACTGAGAAGGGCTATATAATGTAAGGATTCACGGGCCAAGAAGGAGGCTGAAACAATGGTACCCAAAAAGTGAAAGGGATAATAAGAACATGAAGCTCAATGGACAAACTTAGTTCACCTCTGTGCGTCCACCATGAACACCATGACTAACCACTGTCTGGTGATCAAAGCCTAGCCTTTCAGCCCACTCTCTACAAATTTTATTGTTTGGGCCCTTAACGTACGAACTCAAAACCAATTTGGGATCGTTACAAATTGAGTCTTTACAATATTTTTATAAAATAATTATATTACATTTTCTCATGCATCATGTGAGTTTGCAAGTAGTATAATATATTAAATTGGAAGCTTAATAAAAAATTCAAACTAGATTTTAATTGCACTCCGATTTTGCTTCCAAGTGTCACTTCAATCATAGTCTAATTTATATTTACATGAAAACTCATGTATCTAAATTTAGAAAGTATAAAGAGACTCAATTTGATTTTTTTTTTATGCTACTAAATAATATTATAAATGTGTATAATCTATTACTTTGAGATATGAATAATCTATTACTTATTTGGTAAAAATGTCTATTGTGCCGGTGCATATATAAGAGGTATAAGCAAGTAATGTCTAGTTTTCTCAATAATATGCGACAACCTTCTTCTCAAATCTATTTATTACTAAAAGCTGAAGCGTAGTGTTTAATGTTGATACTCTCACGTTGCGCCATATCAGTTGCCATGTCATTTAAAAAAAAAAAAAATTTATCCAACAATTTTAAAATGTTTTTTACAATTTTCAGCCCTATAAATGCAGCCCACTATTTATTTATTTACTTCCACTATCACCTTATAATAAATTTATATAATTAATCCAACCCACCTCTTATTTATTTAGTTCTACTATCAAGCCCAACCCAAAGCCTTTTCAGCTTAAAAAAAAAAAAAAAAAAAAAAAAAAAAAAAAAAAAAAACCCTAAAGCTTGAAGGCTTCAAGCTTTAGGGTTTTTTTTTTTTTTTTTTTTTTTTTCCTATAATTGTTTTAACATTTATTTTTTTAAATATTTACTCTTCTCCAACCTTTCTCTCTCCCTTACCATTTCATCTTCCCACTACTTCTACAATCTTTCTGCATTCCTTACATTTTCATCTCCCCACTACCCTCTACATTAATATCATTTTTCCTCTTTTCCTTCATCTTCCTTTATTTTTGTCTCTTCTTATTCACACCCTCTTACTATAAATTTGTCACTATCTATTCTATTTTATGCATAGTTTTCCCTCACAAAAAAAATGGTTCTCTCTCTCTCTCTCTCTCTAAATTTTTTTGGTGGATTTTTTTTTTCTTGCATCTCTACTTTAGGTTGATAATTTGTTATATTCTTTAAAACTCTATTTTGGGTTAATGCGATTTAGTTTTGTTTTTTAAATTGTTGTTGTTGTTGTTTTTTTTTTATTTTAAATTTTTTTATTATTATTCTCTTTGATTGTTAAATGTTATCCTATTGCATTCTAAAGAATTAAATATAACATATAAAAATATAATATTATTCTATGACATAGCATGATTTCGATAATTTTGTATTTATTCTGTTACATATCATGATTTTTTATAGTGCTCAATTTAGATGTTAAACTATGAGACTTTACTCATTTTTGTTTATTTTCTAATCCTTTGTGGTGGACAAAGTACTTTTAATAGTTGTATTAGAAGTACTCTATAATGCCATTCATTTAAAGAAAAGGAAAGATTAGCCAAACGAAAATAATCGGATAGGTGACAAATTTTTAACTTTTGCAATTTTATTTTTATTATTATTATTTTATAACAATGCATGTATATAAATTTAATTCTTAGATTTTGCTAATAATTGTTTATTTGATAATATGTTTTGGGTGGTCGAAATTATAATTTCTACAAAGAAAATTACCTTAATAGATTATCAAAAACAAAATTTTATCCTAATATTGGTTCAATTAATCATTGTTAAATTTTTTTTAGTTTACGTTTTTTTGGTGTTTTTGATTATTTTTATATTACATTTATGATTGTTTCTATAATAAATAAAAATATAATTACGAAATACATTACTCAAGTTTTGATGGGTGCAAGTGCAACATCAATTTTGTAGACTCATCACTGACGCCGCCTTTATTACACATCAATTTCAATATATCATTTCAACGATTGTGAAACAAATTTAAAAAAAAAAAAATTGTGTTAATAGACTCATTGATAAAATAAATCAATAGATTGACTAAAAATAAGTAGAATTAAAAGGCTAAGAATCTTGTAACTTAGTGGCATAGCGCGCTCTCCATTATTAGAAGATCTAATCCACAATTGTTATCATTGTTGTAACTATAAATTAAAAATAGAAAAAAAGGAGAAAAAATAAAGGAGAATTTAGAGGATTGGTAGTGTGAAATGCAGGCTACTGATAGTGTGCAAATTTTTATTTTTGTGCAAAAACTGAAAACCGTTGGTTATTAACAGTAAATCACACTATTAACTCACCAACCACTCCTCCTTTAGACTGCTCATAGCCAAAGTGCTTAAACTAACTCCTAATTATTTGTGGACTAAATTGGAAAATACTCCTTTCGACTAAAATTACATACAAATAAGCCCCAAATTGAACTCTATCTTGCTTCGATTATGAATTAGTAAAAATTGGATCGAAAGAAAGGTAAATACTTACTTTTACAAGAAATGCTTGGAATATTACAGTACAAAATAGCTAAAAAATTAACATGGGTCTGTTTGGATATCGCTTATTTTGCTGAAAACTGAAAATTTATTACTGAAAACACTATAGTAAAATAATTTTTAATGAATGATGAATAGTGTCGTGGGTCATGAACAATGATGCTTATCTGCGTTTTTTCTGAGTTTTTGGTTGGGTCATGAACAGTACCGTAAGACCTAACCAAAAACGCAAACACACAAATACTAACATTCATTTGCACGCAAACGCATGCATAGTCGTTAATTGTCAAAGCACTAAAGTAAGTTTATACGTTCTATATTACTGATTTTTGGGTCTTAGTGTCTTGAGAAATAGTATCCTCAAAGTTAGGATGCTACTTTCTTATAAATACAAATATATATATATATATATATTATAATTTTTTAAAAATAAAATCCATTTTACTTGTGATACCATCACAAATACTCATTTTAATTTAAAACTTAATAATGGAAAAATTCATAGTGCCCCTAATTAATTTTTTTTTAAAGGCAAAATCATTGATTTTGCCTCTTTAGTTCTTCATAATCAAATGATTCAAATCTAGTTTTGACACAAGATTTTTGAATTTTTTTTATACAAGATAGAAATTATACTCTATCCTAATCTAAGTGTATATGTGTTAAGCTCCTTCCAAGTAACTTGAACTCCAGCTTTTGCCTTCGACACCCCATAAACATTTATACCTATAGAGTGACCATCACACCAAAGGTGCGTGGTGGTTAAATTTTTGACCTTGACCGGGCAAAAAGCTGGCACGCTACCATGTGTATTAAAAAAAAAAAGAAAAAAAGAAAAAAAGGAAAGGCAGGCAAGTGCATGCAGAAGAGTACAACCAACAAATACAAATCTTTTGTACAACTTTTTATGTTCTACCTTATATTCCACAAATCACAACTTGCCATGTATTTATTTAAATTTTCTTATAAAATTAAAAAAAAAAATCAAATTTATGACAAATTGTGATTGGTAAAACATGAAGTGAAACACAAAAAGTGATACAGATAATTTATATCGAGAACGAACAATGCGTGTCTCATTTTCTCTCTCTCTCTCTCCTCCAAAAGTTAAAATTAAAGTTAAATCTCTAACATATGGTCATAAATTAATTAAGGAATTGACTAGTCGGTTTTTAATTAAAGATTGGCCAGTTGTTCATTTGGTCAAATTGGCTAAATCAAGCGAATGGCTGAGAGTTACATGTAAAGAATTAGTTAGTAACTTCCGTTTTCCTATTGGTCTCACCTACACCACCATCATTCACAAAGTCAGAAAAACAACAACAGCAATAGCGACAAGGAACTAAGCCTAAGCCTCAAACCAGATGCTGCATCTTTCTCTCTTTCTTTCTTTCTTCTTCTTCTTCTAATTCTTCTTAGATAGCAGCACTGGTTTTGAGGCTGTGGCTATTGGTGATGGTGGTTCTAATCATTCATTGTTGTATCAACACTTCTATAACATCAACAACAACATCGTCATCATAACAATATTATTAATATCTCCAAAAGTTTTGTACTTGTGCAAAAATTAATAATTATGGTTCCAAACTATTCTGCCAACGATAGTCATAGTACTCCACCCATCAAGTCCACCGCGGTGGCCATTGATAAGGATAAGAACAGCCCTTATGCTGTCAGATGGGCTATTGATCATCTTATGGTTATTAGCAACCCCTTTATCACCCTAATCCATGTTAGGCCCAAAACCAACCACATCAATAATCGTAGGTACCCTCTCTTTATTTCATTATTACTTGGCATATATATTGCCATGCAGATATTATCGCACGTATATGTCTATATGAACGTATCATTTTGATTTTGGTTTTTGTTTTTTGAGAGTTTATGCAGAGGGCGCCAATGATGCTAATCACTCAGCCGAATCTGAAAACGACAATCTCTTCATCCCATACCGCGGTTATTGTGCTCGTAAAGGGGTACGTACGTACGTAGTTGCATTTATTTGATTATCCAAGTCACAAACAAGCCAGGCTAATTTATGTGAAATTATTCGGTGCACCTCTCTCATGTAAGAATAATTTCTCAACAATTTAGCCATATACAGTAGTAGTATGTTTGTGAAAGATGTCATTAGTTGGGGTTGATCAAAAAGGTTGCATTATGCAAATTAAAGATGGTCCATTTCGAAACTATCTATGTATATATATGAGTATAAATTGGGAGGCCGGTCCATGTAATTAAACTGACGTCAGATATAAAATTCTGAACTTCAGGTTCAATTGAAAGAGGTTGTCCTTGAGGAATATGATGCTCCTAAAGCAATTTTGGATTACATCCACAAGAACTTCATCAACAGTATTGTTGTTGGTGCATCAACGAGGAGTGCTCTCGCAAGGTCTCTCTCACACAAATATTTAAATTGTTAAGAAATAGTGAATTTAATCATTTAACCGTTGTTTTAAAACTAAGCTATCTGTTTGGGTTCATACAGAAAGTTCAAAGGTTATGATGTACCAGGCAGCTTAATGAAATCTGCACCAAATTTCTGTTCTGTTTATGTAATTTCAAAAGGGAAAATATTGTCAGCTAGGACAGCACTAAGGCCTATGGCAAATACTGCAACCCCACCAAAACAACCCTCATCAGGAGGACTTCCACCAACACCTGAACAAAATGGAGAGGAAACCAGGTATGTACCCAAAATGCTAGATATTAGTCCATCAATCCACGTGGATGTGATCGTAGTTCTTTAAGTTCAACACCTAAGAAACTGTACTTAAACTTTACTCTATATGAATATAACAAGTTTAACATAAGACATCAAAAAACTAATAGTGGTGGTCTTGTTATTCAGTTTCCAAGTTTGCCTGTAAACATCCATTCTTTTATTTATTTTCTTACATATTGTTTCTTGGCAAAACACAGATCTGTAAGGGGATGGAGAAGTGCAGGACCAGGTTATGAGAGATTTCATTTGGAAAAGAGCGGTGATGCGTCGAGGACATCACGCGAGCGAAGCAGGAATAGTCCAAAGAATCTCTCATTGGAGAATATCGAGATTGCCAACCGTGGGGCAAGGTCTTCATTTGGCCAAGATTCTGTCAGGGATGAGAGTGATCTTCCAGGGGTGCTGATGTTCGGATCAGTGGATATCTCAGGCCAAAATTTAGATTTCAGCATTGCAGCAAGTTCTCCCAAGGAACAATCCACCAAATATTCTGCGGTAAGTGCAGATTGGTATTGAATATTGAATGCTAGTAATTAAGAAGGGTCTAAAATTTTGAACACTTTGTAGTCTGTTACCACACAATAATAATTCTATATCCTATTCCTAAAGTGGTCTCATTATCGTCAAGTAATCTAACTATGAGCTGCTGGTTTATTACAGCGAGAGCTAGAAGCTGAGATGAAAAAATTGAAGCTTGAACTAAAGCAAACCATGGACATGTACAGCTCAGCTTGCAGAGAAGCAATCTCAGCCAAAAAGAAGGTGACTTTAATTTTTCTTACAACAAGTGGGGGAGGGGATTTGAACCAAGTTCTTCCCATGTTGGAGACTGGGCAATGCTTCTGAGGCACAAGGCTCTTGGAGAATGTGACCTTATATTGTCACACAAAAAATTCAAATGACCTGCCTTATTTGCTAGCACTCTTCAATGAGCTGTCCTTCGAATTAACTTTGTTTCAAAAGAAAACACTACATTTAAATTTTTAGCAATATGATCCTTAAAAATTAGTTTTCTTCACTTGCCACTGTATCTCAATCTTATATTGACACATTCCAGTTACAAGCCAGCCAACCAAAAATAAAAAATAAAAATCCAATTTGTTAGTCCACTGTAGCATACTAGATACCATAGGTTTCCCAGGTTCATTGATAAATGATTATAGCTCAGGCAGTAATCATTACCATTTATTAGAAAGGAGAAAAAGAAATAGGCATAGTACACAAAAATCCTAGCCTAGAAACAATTAAAATAATTTTGTCAATGGCTGTCAGGCTAAAGAACTTCATCAGTGGAAGGTGGAGGAGGCTCGTAAGTTTGAAGAAGCCAAGAATGCTGAAGAAGCAGCTCTTGCTATTGCAGAAATGGAGAAGGCTAAGTGCAAAGCTGCCATTGAAGCAACAGAGGCGGCACAGAGGCTAGCTGAGAAGGAATCACAGAGAAGAAAACTGGCAGAGATAAAGGCCAGGCGAGAGGCAGAAGAGAAAAATCGAGCATTGTCTGCATTGGCACAGAATGATATCCGGTATAGAAAATACACCATAGATGAGATTGAAGCAGCAACTGACAAGTTCTCTGAATCAATGAAAATTGGTGAAGGTGGATATGGACCTGTATATAAAGGCAAACTTGATCACACCCCAGTTGCCATCAAAGTTTTGAGACCTGATGCTGCTCAAGGGAGGAAGCAATTCCAACAAGAGGCATGATATTCACACTCTCTTCTTTTGAAAAAAAAAAAAAAGATTAGGAATCTTATATGAAGCATGTTATTACATAAATTAAGTCAATTGTTAAGGAGCATCAGAACATGCTCACAGGTAGCAATCAACAGATGTTACAGATCAGTATTTTTTTTTCCTTTTATTGTGATTATGCAGTGTACCAGCTCAACTAACAATGTGTCATACATATTTTGCTTCAGTCCTTGTGAACTTGGGTATCTTCTACACCATATATGAAGTCTGTATATGATAAATCATTCAAAAAATGAAAGATAACTGGATGAATCTGAGTGCCATAACTAATAAAACAAGATAACTTAAAAAAGTTTTAACCACTATACCTAGTACCTACTATCATTTTGATAGTTCTCATGATCTCAATTCTTAATGTAGATTGTCTACAACATATGCAGGTTGAGGTCCTTAGCTGCATTAGACATCCTAACATGGTCCTCCTCCTTGGTGCCTGCCCTGAGTATGGATGCTTGATTTACGAGTACATGAATAATGGCAGCTTAGAAGATAGGCTGTTTAGAAGAGGTCACACCACTCCAATTTCCTGGAGGAGAAGATTCAAAATAGCCGCTGAGATTGCAACTGCTCTTCTATTCCTTCACCAAGCAAAGCCAGAACCCCTAGTGCACCGGGACCTAAAACCAGCCAACATCCTCTTAGACCGCAATTTTGTGAGCAAAATTAGTGATGTTGGCCTAGCACGTCTAGTCCCACCTTCTGTGGCTAATAGTGTCACACAATATCACATGACTTCAGCTGCAGGGACTTTTTGTTACATAGATCCTGAGTATCAACAAACAGGCATGTTGACAACCAAATCAGATATATACTCATTTGGGATAATGCTACTCCAAATTATCACAGCCAAGCCCCCTATGGGTCTTGCACACCATGTTCAAAAGGCCATTGAAAGAGGTACATTTGAAGAGCTGCTTGACCCCACAGTGACAGACTGGCCTGTTGATGATGCTCTAGAATTTGCTAAATTGGCACTAAAGTGTGCAGAGCTAAGGAAAAAGGACAGGCCAGATCTTGCAGCTGTTATATTGCCAGAGCTCAACCGGTTAAGAGACCTTGGAAGGAACTGTGAAATATACAGCAGTAATAGTAGTCAGAATCACAGCCATTTGCCACGTCATCCCACAACAAGTTCACATTCAAGGACAACTGCAAATCAGGTTTTTGACTTTGTCATAAGAGACACTAGATGCACTTTCAAATTCAAGCACAAGATCATTAACTTTGATATTTCAGCTCAAACATAAAAAACCACAAACTTTTGTAGGAAAAGTTATTGAATCATTTAACTTGTTATTATATTTCACCATTCCTCCTCAATGTTGGGCCACAAAATTCATTATTTTGAAATATGTTTGTTTTTTCTCACACTGTTCTAAATATAATTTACTAGGAGCCAATGTTAGACCAGTGATGGGGCATTGAACATTGATTTCAAACAAAAGAAGATGGCAGCAGGTGAAATTGAAGACCACTGGATTCAAAGAACCACTAGCCATAAAGCTGCTTGCATTGGAAGAAACAAGTGGTTTGTATATGTTAAAGGACTGATTTTGGACAAGTAAGTACTCAGGTTTGTTGTAAGAAAAAAATGGGAAAAGAAATGTACATATTCAAGCTTCTTTCAGTGCTTGGAAAATGTCACTTCTGAAAGCTGTATTGGGAAAGTTCCATTAGTTACTGTTATGTTGGCAACATCATACATAGTGATTTTGTTAATAATAATTCAATGATTTTCAAAACTTGGAAAGTGCCTTTGTTCTTTTCTTGAGATGTTTTATCCATGAAGTAAAAGTTGGTAAGCTAATAGCACGGTCACAATGATACATAGCCTTATTTAACATGGATCTGTATTCTTTCCTGACTTTGTATCCATTAAAACAAGTGCTGCTTTGATATGAGGTTTTACCTTCTGCATAATATCCTCTTCAATTTGACACACCCTAATCAGGTTTCCTTTATGGCTATATAATGCAGTTGTGTACTTGAGATGATGTTCAACACCATCATGGACTAATACTACATAAATGGTTGCTGCCTCTTCAAATAAATGATTAAAGTCACAATTCCCTGACAGTTTAAGCTTTTTGAACAAGCGAAAATTTATCAGATTAGTGGTAATTTATCAGGTTAAACAAAATGAAAATGTTATTTGCACATTATCCCAAGAAGGTATTGTCTTTAACAATGGAAACATTCAAAATAGTGGGGTGGTCAAGATTATCGTCTAAGAATCCTCAAGTCATCCAAGGTGGTGCACCACTCGATTCTTATATGGGATGTCCACTTTATGGATAATACTAAAATCAAATAAGAATTTCCTCGAACCTGCAATGGAACAGGACATACAGAAGTCCCCCTTGCAAAGAAAAGTATAAATAAAGAAGAAGCATAGTGTGCTACCGTGAAAAGAGAATTGATCCACACATTGATGGATTATGTTTGGAGAAAGGCATAAGAAAAAGAAAGAATTAGATTGTCAAAGAAGCTTTGCTTAGGATTCCCTCCCCATGAAAATGAAAGAATACAATATTAAATGCTTCAAACTCCAAGGAGATAATAAAGTAATCATGACTTGTATTTGACAGTGTCCTATAAACGTGATTACACACCGTTTTATGGGTCCCTCAATTATTCATCATACGCTCCATATCTTAATATCACTTTCAAGTTTCAAATGGTTCATAAAGTAATAAGCAATAGGACGAATTATTATCACAATAATTATACATTGGAGGTCTTCTAGGTGGGACATATTATCGCAAAATCAGCTGAAGACTTCATGATGTTGGGCCCCAGATGGTCAATCTTTCTTGCTTTGTCCATTTACACATAAGTAAATTACCAGTCACCACCGAAAGAGAAAAAATGTACTGTAAACCATCTCAATTCAAACAAACTAGAATTATCTGCTTATTTAAAGGCCACCAGTTCAGACTTTCCTATTCTGAACATGAACACTCTTTGTGCATTCCAAGATTAATTCTAAGAAGTCAAGGCCAATATTAGCCTTTTTTACATGTTTTAAGGATATTGGGTGTCCAAAATATAGCCCTTTAAGAAATATTAAATCAGATTGTCTTTTACTTGTTTCTTTTGATCTTTTAGATATGTTTTGTGTATCATACCACCTTTTTTTCTACTACCTCCCAAAAAGAGAGAGGGAAAGAGAGGAGAGAGACATAGTAAATAGAACACTTGAGAAACCAAATACAAAAAGGGTATTAGGAAATGTCCTCCTTAACAGAAATACACACCAATTCATCATTAAAGAAGAAGCCTCTAAATTTAACTTTTTAAAAGAGTCATCCACACACATGTATAGGTTAAAGTAACCTATCTAGTACTAGTTGGCCTCATTTGGTTCCGTCCCAAAAAAGTCCCAGAGCACATTAAGTATGACAAGTTTCAGTCCCAAAGACACAATGCCTTATACCATTCCAATTCAGATGGGTCACTGCAACCACTTGGCTTCTATGAGAAACAAATGGTGTTCTTGGTTCTGCAGGATATGGATCATGGGGCTGCTAATATTTGCGAATGTAACATCTGAGGATCAAATTGGAGCTCCCTCATCCGGTTCACTATGTATCAGTGATTGTGCCACATGTCCTGTCATATGTTCACCACCACCTCCTCTGCTAGAGTCATTTCCACCACCATTACCTCCAGTGCACCACTCACCACCCAAGTCCTACTACTCCAACCCTCCTCCACCACCATCACTGCCATCATCACCACCAGCATCACCGCCAAAGTCTTCCTCATACCCTTCATGGGGAACTCCTCCACCTCCCTTCAAGTACTACAACAATATGCCTCCTTCAGGTAGGATGCCACCTATGGCAGGACCCAATGATTACCCCTATCCTTACTACTACTTTTATGCCTCCAAGGCAGCTTCTTCCCTTCCACTTGATGCTTCTTTTTACTTTATGTTACTATTTTTCTTTCATTGTGTCTTTTATTTTTGGTGAGTGTTGCAAGGTCCCAAGTTGTTCTATGGGAAAATCTAGCTGATAAATTTGAAGGAGCCATTGTACTTAAGTTTATTTGCTTCCTTTTGTTATATTTAGAGATAAACTTTTTTTTTTGAATGGTTTAAGATGTATTTATTTGATTTGTATAGTGTGTTTGTTGTGAGAAAATAAAGTACAAGCATGCATATTATACATGGCAGTTTTGTTTAGCAACCAATCATGGAGACGAATTTATGGTTCTTATGATGGATGTATTGCCTGAGCAAGAACTTAACTTTGATGGCAATCAGAGTATACCAAGAATTTTTCTTTAGATTTTACTCAAAACCAAATAAGATATATTCTTCGATCAAGAATTAATTAAATTTTCCCGCAATTTCCTGGAATTGAACTTGAACATCTATGTAATCATGTATAAGTGGTGAAAAAGCCAGTGCAGCTGGTGTTTCTTGACTTTGTGTGGTGAAAAAGCAAGTGCAGCTGGTGTTTCTTGACTTTGTTATATTTGATATCCAAAAGTGAGTCATTTTACAGGTTGGAAGAAGAAAAGAAGTCACTCTAGTCTAGTAGCAACTATTAGTCAATTTTCTTTGGGGTGCCCATGCATTGCAATGATGACATGATTCCTTATAAACATGATTTGTTGAAGAGAAAGTTAAATTCTTAGTGGGGCTGGTCCACAAGATAAGACTTTCTTTTTTTATCAGAGAAGATAAGTATAAGCAGATTTTTGGAATTAACCCAAAAACAAACTACTACCATCAAAAGCTGCTAAAATTGCGGTTTGGTCGTTCATCACCATTGGTTTTTCCAATTTCTGATGCATCAATTATTACACTTCTATATTTATTTATGGAAAGCAGTAAACTTTTACACCCGACAGAAACCAGAATTACAAAAGTTGCATATCAAGATAAAGGTTCTGCTCAAGAAGAGTTAGATCAACAAAAACAGGAGTAGAGCCTAAAATGAAAATACCAGCAAGGCAATTACCAAGGAACATGAGAGTCTGGCTTTAGCAGTGCCTCAATGCATACTTTTGCATTGCTCTCAATTAGAGCTTGGCTAATGTTGCGGTTGATCACACCTGCTGTGAGGCCCAATTAATTGCTTTTGCTTCTGCTTGGATAGGGACGTTGGTTAAGTGCAAGAGTATATAAAAGAATGTTGATTATCCAATGGGACGACAACTGGCGGGGTGGAGTTGGATCATAGGTGCCCTCCTCTTGTCCCATTCCCTCTTTAGGGTGAAAGCAGGACAAATTGGGTTTGGAATGGGTTGAAGATGTTTTACTAATCCTAATTAAATGAAGAAACATAAAAGGAAATGACAACCATCAGTTTTGGAAATGTTAATAGAATATATATATATATAGAGGGGGTTGAGTTCAAGTTATAATTGATGTAACTTTAAGTAATGTTACATTACTTAATATTTTTTAATTGGATTCGAATATTGATAAATCTACCGTTCGATTACATTATCTTTATATTTCTATATTTTTTTGATGATTAATAGTTATGTCATCAATCAAATTTTTTTTTTTTTTTTTTTTGAAGGGGAAAACTGAAACTTTATTATTGTAAAAGAGCTAAATCAACTTGTACAATAGACTGAATGTGTGGTGGAACATCATCTATCCACGTTAAAAAATCAGATATGCGTAGGGCATATTTTGCCAGACTATGAACTACAACATTGCCATCCTTTTTTGTATGAGAATATAGCAATAAATCAAAATTTTGGGACAAACATTTGACATCCTCTAGCAGTAAACCTGAAGGTGTTAATACTCTGTTTTGTCTCGCAAAGCTTGTATTACTTCCAATGAATCTCCCTCCAGAATAATGCGTTGAAAACCGAGGTCTTTTGCAAAGGTTAGGGCCGTAGCAGCTTCCATAAACTCAATCTCCACTACCTTAAATGATTGATGTATTTTCTTCGCACATGAAGCTAGAACCAAGTCGTTAACATCTCGAACCACCACCCCAATACTAGACTTCTTTTCCTTTGAACACGTCGCCCCATCAAAATTAATTTGAACCACTTCCATTGGAGAAGGACGCAAGTGGTTTTGAGCTGTATGAGCAGCCCGTCGCCTCTGAGATTCCTGCCCCTGTATTGACCTGTGAAAATTGTCCAAGCTAGATTTTGCAGCACCCGCTACTTGATGAAGATCAATGGCTGATTCTTGTACCTGAACCCAATTCCTTTGGTTCCAAACTGACCAAGCCGTGATTGCAAAAAGATCCAGTTGCTTCCCTTCTGTTATTATCCATGAAACTAGGTCTTTGAAGTCCACAAAATCGGTGGAATTCTGAAATCCCACACTGTGTGGTCAGCCCAGACGATGTCAAGCTCAGTGCAAGTCCACAATGCATGAAGAAGGTCTTCAACATCAGTTTGGCAGCATTCACATATAGAATCTCCAGTGATAGTGCGTCTCATCAAGGCGTGTTTCGTCGGTATTGCATTTCGACAGACCCTCCATATAAACACTTTAACCTTCTGCGGAACTTGCATCGACCAAATTGCGTTCCATACATGCTTATCTTGAAAAGGTGGAACCTGGTTTGTGACTTCCATTTCAGCTTCTTCCTTGAGGAAATAGTAGCCAGATCTGCATGTGTAGACCCCATTCTTGGTGTACGGCCAGAAAAGCACATCCTCAGCTTCAACATGACTCAGTGGCACTGACTTGACTAACTCAGCATCTTCCTCATTGAATAAACCATCCACCAAGTCTGCCCTCCATTGCTGCGTGGACTGATCAATCAAGCAAGACACCGTTGAGTTTTCAAAGTCCTGTATAGGGCAGATAGGAAGATATGGTGGATGTTTCCTTGGTAACCACCGTTGCCGCCATATATTAATTTTCTCCCAATTTCCAACCCTCCATCTAGCTCCTCTTTGAATAATATCCCTTCCTCTAAGAATACTCTTCCACGCATAGGAACCCATTCTTGAGTCGACAGCTTCCATGATTGTAGTATTTAGGAAAAAACGGGCCTTGAATACCTTGTAGAATAGAGATGTTTTATTGTGCAAAAGTCGTCATGCTTGCTTTGCTAGTAAAGAGTCATTATACATAGCTAAATCTTGAAAACCCATTCCACCCATTGATTTGGATTTTGTCATTTCCTCCCACTTAATCCAATGAATCTTTCTACGATCACCACGTTGCCCCCACCAAAATTTTTTGATTAGGGCTACAATCAATTGTTAAAATTCAAGTTTTTGTAGTTTGAAATAATGCATAAAAGATGAGTTTATGGATCAAATGGTAAATAACATCCGATTGATATAAAAATTGATATGCATGTTAAGAACATATAGAATATATATTTCAATGGTTAGATTTTCAAAATATTAATTTAATAACAAGTTATTGGGTGGTGTAATATTGCTTAAAGTTACACTATGTGTAACTTAAACCTAACCCATATATATATATATATATATGTAATATTGCTTAAAGTTACACTATGTGTAACTTGAACCTAACCCATATATATATATATATATATTTATATATATAAGATTAAAGGGTAAATTCCACTCACACTCCTTAAGGTTTGGGCTAATGCCAACTAGGTCCATAAGATTTCAAAATTGACCACTTTAGTCCCTAAAGACAACTTTGTCCTTAAACACCGTTAGCCCTCTGTTAGCTTCTCTTTTCTCGGTAACTCCTTCGTCTCTCTCTCTCTCTCTCTCTCTCTCTCTCTCTCTCTCTCTCATACTTAGATCCCTTCTTTTCAATTCAGCCACCCATCAATATAGGAAACATGTTGTAACATTGAAACTAAGCAAGGAATTGAAATAGGTATGCTTGAAAATAGAGAAAATTGCAACTTGAGGAACGAAATCAAGGAGATTGAGAGCGAGATCTTATTCTTTTTGCTGTTTGGAGATTTTGTCATCTAGGTTTGTGGGTAAATATGTCTCTTGAATGTGGTAAAGATCTTCTACTACAATTGTGGGTTTGCCCATTGGATCTTCTACTACTATTGCTTGGTTATTGCTTATCTTTCTCTCCCTCTCCGTGAAAATGCGAACTAAGAAAAGTTAAGCCCAAATCTAAAAAACCCAGCAAACCCACCACCATATCTCAACCCATAACCACCCCCACTACAAATCTACCCATATCAGAACCCATCACCACCACCGAAAACCACCATTGTCCACAAAACTTAGCCAAATCCACAGCAATAGAACCCAAATCCTTCAACAAAATCAAATCCAAAAAACCTACAATAAACCCACCACTCCATCGGAACCCACAACCACTCCCACTGCAAATCCAACTCTGCCCATAGATCTATTAGTTGAGACCAAGGTTTTAAAAACCGGATCGGACCGACTTGTTCAACCGAGAATCGACCACTGATCCGGTCCAATAAAGTCGCCCATAATCGGTCAACAACCGGCCAAAATGGGTCAAAAACCAATAAAAATCGAGAATCGGGTGCCAAATCAGTTCATTGACCGATTTGGTTTTTAAAACCATGGTTGAGACCATAACTACCACCTCACCACCATCGCCACAAAGCCCACCACCACGAACCAAAACCATAAATCAGAACTCAAACCACCGCAGGCCCATGCCCACACCACCTAAATCAAACCATCGCGGACCATCGCCTTCAAGCTCCTCTTACTCACCTTCAAGAACGTTGCCACGGTGTTAGGCTCGGTAGAGAGTGGTGTGAAGGACTTGACTGTAGGGAATTAACCCAAAATTCCCAACCCGTGAGAAACAAAAAATAGAGAAAACACACGCCAAAGTAAAACAATCGTACGCACAAGACAATATTCATGTGGTTTGGCAATTTGCCTATGTTCACAAAGTTGCAAGATTTCACTATTATCAGGGAAAAATACAAAGTGCAGCAGTACAATTTTTTTCTCTCTCAAAAAACTACATCAATCGAAACCCTAATCACCAAAGCTGCGTTTTCTATATCCTGCTCACAAGATTCAAAATTGGCCTAAGCCTTCGCTCCATGGACTAAGCCTTAAAAAATCTCCCATTAAAAACCATACAACATTATTCGGGTCGGGTCAGATCGTTAACCGGATCAAACATAACTAGGCTTCACAAAGCCTAACACTGACTTGGCTGAACAAATGTGTGATCCAATGGTGGAGTATGTGAAAGGGCTTAGGGATAATACTGTGGGTTGTGGTGGGTTTTAATTTTTGGTTTGAGATCCATGAAAGAGGGACAACAGATAAGAGAGGAGAGGCTTGGATGAGAGGGAGAAAGAGAGGAACTAGAGTTCCAGAGAGAGAGAGAGAGAGAGAATAGATAAGTTTTTGAGAAAAAAAAGAAAAAAAAAAAGAGTAATGGAGGTTAACGAAGTTAGAATTAAATTGTCTTTAAGGACTAAACTGGTCAGTTTTAAAATATTATGGACCTGGTTGGTATTAGCCCAAATCTTAGGGAGTGTGAGTGGAATTTACCCAAGATTAAATCATATATATAGTATATATATGGCTTGAGACTATATTAAATAAAATATGTACATATACATTTAGGGTGGGGCAAACAAAAGCTATCTCTGTCCCATCACCTCTTTAAAGTGGAGAGATTTACGGGTAAATGAGCATCAAGTTGTAATATTAGGTTGCTAATATGTTATTCTATCGAGTAAATGATCATTTACTCAACAGAAATATTGGGTTGTCATTTACTCATTTATTGTATTGAGTAAATTAATTTGTTAATAGTTAGTTAAATAATATACTTATTTATTTATTTATTTATAGAAACAAACATATATTTGAAAAAGAGGAAACGAGATTCTAACACAAAGGTACGCTACAGACTCTACTTAAAGACTACAATAATGTTAAGGTTAAATGATGAACTCTATTGTGCATCTGGTGTGCCTTTACGTTAGAATTTCATTTTCTCTCATTTGTGTATGCGTTTATTTTTATATATTAAAAAAAAAAGAAGAAGCATAAACTATAACTTTCTACAATGAATACTGTAATTCGAGATTAATTTGTAAAGTTCATTCCAACATTAAAATCAATCCATAAATTAACCTTGTTCTTTGCAATTAAAAAAAAAAAAAACACTAATATTCAAAATTTTGTAGTTTAGAATATAGGTACAAATTTTACTCAAGAAAGTTGAAGTGGCAAAAAAAAGGAAAGCCAAAGAAAATTTATAAAATGATAAAGTAAAGTAGGCGAAACAAACGGTGAAGATGAGATGATGACGTTGATCTGAAAAGAAAAGTGAAAACCGTTGAAATCCACTCCCAACAGAAGTAGCCTTGGATTGGCGCTTACAACTCTCACCTCACTGGATCCAAATCCAGATCCGATTCTCAGAGCTCATCGATCGGAGCAGATCTTCCTTGGAAATGGACTCGGAAAATGCAGCAGAGGAAACGACGCCGTCGTCGCTGTCGAGCCTCATCTCTCTCGCCTTCGCTTCCGCCTCCTCCTCCTCCTCCTCCGCTCAACAACCTTACTTCTCCGAGCTCCTCTCCTTCAATCTCGATCGTCTCCAAAAGGTTTTGGTTTTCTCTCTCTCAATGCTTTTGTTTTCTTGTGGGAGTAAATTTTGATACAAAAACTTGTAGGAGCCGGAGCTTCTTCGAGTCGATGCGGAGCGGATCCGGAGGCAAATGCAAGAGGTGGCTGTTGGAAGCTACCGAGCATTCATTGCCGCATCCGGTGCATTGTCTACTATTGGAGAACAAGTTTCTGCTATCGATAGCTATCTTGAATCTTTGGTATTCATTCTTCTTTTTTATTTTCTTGTTTTAGATGCCTTACTACTGTATTGTATTTTGCTGCTTCGGTTTTGTTCGTAATGTGGATTTATGGTAAATTTTGATTTAGATTTGAATCTGAAGTAGGAAATATATATATATATATATATATATGGTTTCTGATCTATTCTGGTTAGGGTTTATGATTAAAATAGAAGAACAATGTGTAAAACCCCAAATCCTGGACCAATCGACCAAACAAAGTTTTCAATTGATCTAATAAGGAGCTCTCCATTTCTTCAAAAGTAAGTCTATTTTGCTCCTTCCGAGCAAGCCAGCACCATGTTCCACATCTCTGAGCCATGTTTGCCAAACCAATTTCTCCTTCTAAATAGCAAAGAAGCAACATTCCTTGGCATAACCCAATGAATCCCAAACATCCGAAAAACATCACCCCACAAAGCATAAGCAATGTCACAATGGTTTAAAAGGTGAGCACCTGTTTCCCCATGACTACGGCGCATACAACACCAATTAACCAATGACAAACCCCTCCTTGTGAGGTTAAACCTTCACAGAACAAATGCCTTGATGGAGAAAATATATGGTACTTGTTAGTAAATCAGAGTTCTTGTTGGTAATACAAAAGTGACAGAACCAATTGAAGAAATAGAGTACATGTTGCTATTGTAGCTGTAAGGTTGAGAAGGGACATGAATCTTAGTTTAGAATTTAGGTGGAAAACTTCAGTTTAGTTATCCATCTATCTATCTATAAATGATTTTATAAAGGGTAAAGCTGAAAGTTATCAATTTAGACACCAAATATTATGACTTAGTCAATTTTAAGCTAACTAGAGAAATTAAGTCCAATTGTTCAAGTTATTAACCAATTGACATGAGCATGGATAGATAAGCATAAAAACAACCCCAATCATAAAAATCAAGCACCCATAAGAACATTGAAGTGAAGGAGAGAAGAACCTGAGAATTGGGCAAAAAAAAAAAAAAAAACTCTTTGGGGCCTCTCTCACCAAAAGATCCACTTATCAAAAGAATAGTTGCAGTACATTACATATCACTTGCAAAACCCTCCAAGTTGAGTAATGAATATGTACTCAAGCCTCCAGCTCTTGCTAGCAACCGATTCCTCGAATCCTTTTTTCTTGATGGTCTCTGGATCATGGGATTGCTCCAATGATTCCCCAACACCAATCTAGACCATGAACTCTGAAGCTTTCAATGTGAGTGATGGTTTGAATCTCCTCTCATAGAATTTGGCAATTTGAGAGGGAGAAGGTAGAGAGAAGAGAAGGGTTTATGTGTTTGCTCTAGCTCTTCAAGTGGAATTGGATGATGAAATTTGTGGAAATAAGGATTATATAGTGAGGGTAAAAGGCTGGAACAATGGAGAAATTTGTAACAGAATTCTCTCAGGTTTTGGCATTTTTGTATGACTGAGAGAGAGAGAGGCAGAGGGGTGAAATCTCTGATCTAACTGAATTTCAAAATCTGGATTTGCCTCTTATTTCACCCAACACTTCCAATTTTGTATGAGCGAGATTCTGCAGATATGAACTTCAGTTTTCTACACTAACATTTCACATACCCATACAAATTTAAACTCACTAACATTTCACATACCCATACTTGAGTGTTGCAGTTTAGGTTCTCCAATTAATTCAACCATGTGGTTGCATTGAGTAATGGATCACATGATTGTATATATTGTCAGTGGAAAATGATAATGTTGTTTGTGTTGCATTGATCAATACAACTATTTGGTTGAATCTAATTAGGGTATCTAAGGTTCAACACCTAAGGAATTGTACCTAAATTTTACCCTTGTATGAATAAGTAATTTTGTATTAGTTATGATGTGAACATAATGATGTATTGTTCTTCTTGGTTAGGCTTGTTTGTTGTGGAAATCTCTAAGACAAACAATGCAGGAATACACTAAAGTTGTTCATGTTGCCAATGAGCTTTAACCTTTAAACCTACTTGGTTTTTCCATTATAAGAACGGGGTGGAGGGTGAAGTTTTGGATTCAAGACCCATTAGGTGCATGTGTAGATTATCAATTAAAAGAAAGTAAATAAAATTGAAGTTGGTCATTTGGACGATTTTAATAATTCTAAGGCTATGTTCATTACACTAAAATGCAAGAATAATTAATTTTTGAAACATCATGAAAATTTGAATTTTTTTGGAGGTAAATTCCCACGTCTTACAATGCCTATGAATATACCAATTTTCATGAAACGCAAGGATTTTAACTCTCGCATTTTAGGTAGGAAATGACAGTTCTCCCATATCTTGTATTTGTAAGTAATACTAATGTGAGAGTTAAATTCAACTTTTCATTGAAAAAATAACTACATATAATTAAATTTAAAATACAATTCTTTATATTTCATCCAAAAATATGTTTATCAACATTCATGTGTATTTTTCTCATTTAAAAATTATTCATAATGGTCAAATTATTAATTCTCTTAACTGATTATGTATAAGATCAATTTAAACAATCAAATCTTTTATATATATATATATATATTTTTTTTTTTTTCTAAATAGTTTTTCTAAAATATGATGTTAATTAAAATTTCAAGCATGTTAAAAAAATATTAATTTCAATAACTCTCACTTATCTCCCCCAAAGAAGAAGAAGAAGAAGAAGACTGTTGAGGACACTAGTTTTTATGAGATTAAACTCTCAATAAACAATAACTCTTGAGATTTGAATTTCTTAGCAACCAAACAGACCTTAAATAATTGTGAAGTATTTGATGACAAAAGGTATACTGATATGTAATTTTCCTCCTTTGCAGATAAATGAGACCCCAAATTTGATGTCTGGTGGCACTGAATTTTTAGAAGCTGCAGAAGAGATTTTAGAGAAGAGGAAGATGAACCAAACATTGCTTGCAAATCACAGTATAGTGCTTGACTTGCTTGAAATTCCCCAGCTTATGGACACGTACGTTTTCAGTAAATTTGAAGCTCACTTGTTAAAATTGAATCACTAATCCACGAATAAAAGGTCTCATATAGTGTATGCCAAGTATGAAATTTGAATTTATTTCCTGAAACTCCTCGTGCATTCTTGATTGAAAATATTATGAAGATTGATTCATTTTGTTGTTTAGAGAAGTTATCCTTCCATTATATGTGCAACAAGTTGATAACGTGCACTTGGTTTTCTCTAACTCTAGCAATCAGATAGTTGCCTTGCCTTGGGGTTTAGACAGTTCATTTGTCAAAGCGGGGAGAAAATTTTGTCTTTGTCTTTCTAGTGTTGAATCAACCACATTTATGTATTGTATGTTTGATATGTTTTTGGCGTTAAAGATTTAATGTTATATCTACAGCCCTTAAACTATTTGAGGTGATTGATGTGTGAATGATGATGGGGAACTAGACAATGGTGTTTTTTTTTTTTTTTCCCGAAGTAACTGAGAGATAATGAAATGCTTAAGTAGGAGAAATAATATTAAGAACCAACTGATGTAATGTCATGTTTATATGCATTTACTAGATTTTTTTGGGGGGCCCTGGGGAAGGGGTTGGGGGTGGGGGGGTTGTCAGGCTGTAAATTGCCCTCTATTTGTGCTATTTGGAATGGGAGGATCTTTGAGAGGCCTAGCTGCAGACTGAGGATATGGAAAGTAGAGTTATTCTATTTCTTTTGTGTTTACTTAAAAAAAATTTGGGATGGATATTTATTGTTGACCTTTGTGGGTGTCTATTATGAGTTGTTTATGGAAAGTGGCATGATGATATTCTTTTTCTAAAAACTGGTAAGAAAAATCATTTGGTAATATTTTTGAAAAGTAATTAGCATTTTTGTTAAATGTTAAGAATTTACTCACCAACAGTGGATTGTTGGCTTTCATTATTCGTGCAATTATTGTTCCTTTTGTTAGACAGGTTTATAATTTAGTATACTATATTATTCAGAAATCAGGACTACAAATATTACAATTTGAATGCCATACTATCATCATCCTTTCTGCAGATTATTTTGAATTGAAAGATCATATTTGTAAATAGTGAATTGCTTTTCCCTAAGAAAGCAGGATACTGGTTATTTCATATGAAGTAACATTTTAATGGCATTGTTTTTGTTGGTAGACAGGCATAATTATTGTAAGACCTGTCTTTCTTAGTGCAGCTATTCTTCTCATATGATATTTACTACAAAGCTTAATGACTCTCTTCTTTATGCAGTTGTGTAAGGAATGGAAATTATGATGAAGCTCTTGACTTAGAAGCATTTGTTTGTAAACTTTCAACTATGCACCCCAAGTGAGTTATATCTGTTTTGTTCTTCTCACTAGCTAGTATTTGTTTTGGCTGTCAAGTTTGTGGAAGGCCGCTTGCTGAGACTCTGACCTTTATCTTTAAGGTTACCTGTTATTCAAGCACTGGCTGCAGAAGTCAGGCAGACAACCCAGTCTCTTCTTTATCAGCTTCTCCAGAAACTTCGCTCAAATATTCAGGTATTCAGTGGCATAGTTCTGTTGGATCATTTACATTGATGCTACTTGATTCATTTTTGGAAAAAATTATATGTTTTTGTGGATGTATCCTTGTGTATTGCAGTTACCAGAATGCCTTCGTATTATTGGATATCTACGTCGAATAGGAGTGTTTAGTGAGTATGAGATGCGTTTGCAGGTATTTGTGAATGCTTATAATGCGTAATTTATAATTGTGTTAAATGTGATGCTAAAAACTTGATATTCAACACTGGTTGCTGATAGTGCTGCTGGTTTAATGAACTTAAGTGGCTTTTGTTCTTTTTATAGTTGATAGTTCTATGCTTGAATCTGACCAAGATTATTTTTCAAGCGTTACAGTTTTTGAGGTGTCGAGAGGCTTGGCTTACTGGACTTCTTGAGGACCTGGACCAAAGAAATCCTTATGAGTACTTAAAAGGGATGATAAACTGTCATAGGATGCATCTTTTTGATGTAGTTAACCAGTATCGAGCAATATTTGCTGATGATACATCAGGAAGTGAAGAAAACTATGACGGTGGGCTTATTTTTAGTTGGGCCATGCATCAGATTACCTCACACCTTAAAACTCTTAAAGTAATGCTCCCAAAGATAACTGAAGGCGGATCTCTCTCAAATATCTTGGATCAATGCATGGTGAGCATCTTCCATTTAGAATTCAATGCTTGCTTGGCTTGTGCATTTATTCATAGCTTTTGATAGAAGGGATAAACTATATCTTGAAATGAGCCACATCATATTTTTGTGATGGCATGACTACCAATTTGGATGGAGGATTACATTACTTACAATGAAGAATTTTAGTGATAAAATTGAAAATTTTAAATTGTAGGGACCAAATTAGAATTTACTTTATATGTCAAGGACCGAAAGTACAGTCTAGCTTGTTAGGAATATATCCCTAGGGCTCTTTTTATTTTCCTGGCTAAATGATAGAATAACTCCTCCCCCCTCAAATCCCCACCCATAACATGTCAAACTACATACCTTCACTAGGCTATAAGGTCACTCCCGGAATGTATTCATATAAAATATCATTGTTTGTGCAGTTCATGACTTGAGGAGGAATGTTGTCTTTCACCTTTAGCTTTTCTTTCCCCTTGATAAGTATCCATTTTATTTTTGCATATGGCAATAATCATAGTCTGTAATTCAATGTTTTTCTGTTTTACATGGACATATTTTCATGAATCAGGACTGTCCAGAATTTGTTGACTGTTCTTTTGTGTTATTGACAGTACTGTGCTATGGGGCTTGGTTGGGTTGGGCTAGATTTTCGGGGCCTGCTTCCATCACTTTTTGAAGAGTAATATTCTGGTTTATATATTCATTTATCTCTGCCCATAATAATCCTTCCATTTTTTTGGTATCTTATATTAAAACTGAGTTTGGTCACTTTATAGGGCAGTTCTCAACTTATTCTCAAAAAATATGAGTACAGCAGTTGAAAATTTTCAGGTAAATTGACCAGAGGTGAAGTTTAATATTTATTTCTGATTTTAGCAAGATATTTTAATATATGTACCTTATGAATAAGAGGCACGTTTGGCTGGTAATTTCACTTTGTACCAGCCTAATGCCTTATATTTGGTGTTATGTAACTTGATGTTGTAACTCTACTCTAGGTGGTCCTGGATTCACATCGTTGGGTCCCACTACCAGCAGTTGGCTTTTCAGCAAATAGTGTTGGTGATGATAGTCAGGAGGATGTCACTCCGCCATCTTATCTGATGGAACATCCGCCTCTTGCTGTGTTCATCAATGGTAAGTTCAATGTATGCTTCTTAGCTGGGTGCGATTTTAGAACTGATTGTTCTTCACCCTCCATTGATAGTTTTCTTCCTGTGAACCTTGGTGGTTGTAATATGTCTACACTAAATTATCAGTTGGTGGCTTCATATGAAGTGGAATTATTCAGATTAAAGGTTTCCTCCCCCTGGGCGCATGGTGGGGGTCTGGGAAGATTTGATAGTAAAAATTTGCAAATAGTTACATAGACAACTCTCGGCTCTCATCATCACATTTATTGATGACCTTTTTTTCAGTCTGATGGCTGAATTCCTGTCTGGGAATTGGCTCTTCCCATTTGTTCTTTGTAATTTCTACAGTTTTGCTATTTACCCACAGCTATTGATTGGAAGTCCTCTGATGGTTTTTGGTTTAGACTGAATGGTTGCTATTGATTATTATTTTATAATATAATAACACATGATGTTTTAGAATATTTTTTCTTTGTTCATTTCTTATCCTCTTTGGCATTCATCTCACTTTCTGGTGGTTGTAGGTGTATCTGCAGCAATGAACGAGCTACGTCCTTGTGCCCCTATAAGTTTGAAACATTTACTTGCTCAAGAATTAATTAAGGGGTTGCGGACGGTTTCTGACTCTTTGTTGAGGTACAATACAACTAGGATGCTCAGAGAAAGTGAGTCTGGACTTTTCCTCACTCTTTGCCGGGCATTTATTGAGGTGCTATTCTTACTCATTGAGCTGATTGCAACTGCAATGTGTCTATTAATCATATTGACAGCTTCCTCTAATATTTATGAACCCTCTCCTTCATAGGTTGCTTACCCACATTGTGCTACATGCTTTGGCCGTTGTTACCCTGGTGGAGCTGCTCTTATCATGGATGCAAAGAACTTATATGATGGAATTGGCCGCCTTCTGAGAGTCTCTCCCTCAAGAGATCTTATCAAACCAGCCAATACTGCAGAAGCAAAGAGCATATCAGAAAATGGTGACTTGCCAGTGGTCGAAAATGGACTTATGCCTGGTGTTGAACAAACCGAGGGCACTGATGCTGATGAAAAGGAGAAGAGTCCTACTTTGCAAACCGATGAAAGGCACAGTGATGTGTGAAAGCACCTCAACGAGCTATAATTTTTCAGCTTTCCGTACCTTAAAACTAAAGGAGAGAGGAGTAGAATAAAACTGGGTCTTATCAGTAGCTTGTAATTATTTCTGTTCGAAGATAGATCAATTTTTTTAAGAAGTCAAAACCAAGGTGTATATTAGAAGAGGAATAGACCATCTCAGAGAGATATTTGAGCGTAGATCAGCAAAAATAGTTAGAAAACTTTATCCTGTGTCTTTTATAGTACACATTCTTTTTTTTTTTTTCTTTTTTTTTTTCTCTTACATTTCATTCCATACAATGAAAGGCTATTATTTTTGAACTCCGATTATATGCTTTATACATAAGATGAACATCAGTTTCTTTACTCTTTCCTCTTTTAATAGTCAATGTTAGTTTTTGAAGGTGTGATTGGGATGTCTGTCACTTTTTCATAGATCCACAATTTTTTTTTTCACCACTCATAGTTAGCCACATCAGAGAGTTGTAAAAATTGGTGTGGAATTGGTTGTGAATTGTAATCTTAGAATTTTTCTTTTGACGGTGAGGCCCTCCGAGTCCCACAACCATATCAAAACCACAAGAAATAATTCCATGCACCAAGAGAGCCACATTAAGAGTGTCCAGTGGCTCTCCCACCCAATAAAAAACATATTACTTACTCACTTAATTTCTTACCTTATTGAGTTGTTAATTTATGGTAGGGGTAACAGCACTTTCATATTGGTACACCACTAACACTTAATTTATTTTGCATCAATCATAACATGTTAATTGGGTGTGAAATTGGATGTCCCTAAACTTATAAAAAAAAATGCTAGGTGTTTTAATTTGATAGCTTCATCGTAGTCACATAACAAATAGAAATAAAATAAAGCACATAGCTTTGGAAGGGGACAAAGGGGGGAGTTGGATATTAGTTTATAAGTTACTAGTCAGCACTGGCCACCGAACCACCAACACCAACTGCCTAGTCCACTAGACCAAAGATCTAACCACCAAATAGGGAAGAGAACCATTGTGTGTTTTTGTGAAATATTTATCAAAATTTTAAAGGTAAAACGTTTAACAATACAAATGAGCCACTAAATAGAAAAGAGAACTACCGTGTGTTTTTGTAAAATATTTTATCAAAATTTTAAAGGCAAAACGTTAAACAATACAAAGGAATTTATGATCAACAAAAAACATTTTCACGTATAACCAAATTTACAATGAAATAAACATGCTAAAAATGTTTTTCCATAAAAACAATTTACTAGGAAACAAAGAGAGGGCATTTTTTTCCAAAATAACTATAAAAGGCAAACTATTTTGTTAGTTAGCAAACTTTTGAAACAATTTTGCTATCTAACAATTCGAGCATGTTTGTGTCGATTTTGAGCATAAATCGAGTATTTTGTACTCGATTTCCTATTGCACTACAAGCTGAGGTGGAACTGTCCACGTAGGATAGCCATTGAAATCGAGTCTACTGAACTTGAGTTTCAACTATGGAAATCGAGTCCACTAGACTCAAGTTCCTTGTTTGGTCCCACCACTACTTTTCAGGCTTTTTTGGCCACGTGGATATATAACTCAAGTAATTTAGACTCAATTACTTTTCGTGGAAATTGATTGTACTGGACTCAATTTTCATGAATGGCCACCACCCCTCCACGTGGCACATGTGGGTCCCAGTTGGGACCTTTTTCCCCCCTTATCCGTCTCACTCAGTCTCTTCAGCTCTCACACCCTCTCTTCAGCTCACACTTCTTTACTCACTCACAACTTTTCTCAACTCTCATATAATACTTATCTTAACAATACCCTCTCACAGGTAATGTTATTACAATATTGGGAATATTTTTTCTTAGTTAATATTGTGGTTATTTGCTAGGTTTTTTTTTTTTTTTTTTTTTAAAGAAAAAATTAGAACATATTAGGAAAATTTTTGTTTTGTTTTTTTTTTGTTAGTGTAAATATTGTGATTAATTTATTTTTTAGTATATTGTGATTAGTTTATTTGTTAGTATATTGTGATTATTTGCTTTTTTTTTTTAAATTAATATTATGAGTAATTATTAGGAATATTTAGTACTAAATATTGTTGTGGGGAGTAAAAGACCGGGAAGCCCATGTCAATATCTACATTGGGCCAAGGGCCCAGTCCAAGGAAAAACCCCTCCTCGGCCATGGGAAGAATCCCTCCTCGGCCAGGTATGGCCGAGAACAAAGGGAACGACTTATCACTAAGAGAGACACTCTAGGTCACTCCATGGAACAAGAAAAGTACTAAAACAGAAAATGACAACGGGGAAAATAGAAATGTCTAAGGGAAAAGCTGCCATTATTGCATTCAATGCCTTGTACCTAACATAGCCATGCTTTTTCTGCCTTTACAACCACTCCGCTGCCACTATTGCATTCAGTGTCTTGTATCTGACACAACCATACTTCTCTGCCTTTACAACCACTCCCAACAACTTGGGGGAAAGGCTGATGGGACAAGTATCAATACTAGAAACCCAATTTAGGAGGAGGGAAACTACTATAAAAGAGGGTGAAGGGAAGCAGAAGGGGAAGGGGGGGCTGAAACCCCTATCACTCCAGAGGCCCCAGAAAAAGCTCCTAGGGCCGTGCCGAGGACCAACCCTCTATGATAAACCTAGTTCATCCTAGCTTCACCGTGATAAACACCATGTTAGCTGTTGCCCATGCACTAAAACCTAGCTCTTCATCCCATTCTCTACAAATTTATTATATCGGGTTCACTGGTCCAAGACCCCATACATCTTGGGCTTGAGCTGCAAAACATGACCCTACAATTGTGATTAATGTTATTACAACATATTGGGAATATATATATATATATATATATATTTTTTTTTGTTAGTGTATATTGTGATTAAATTATTTGCTAAGTCTCAAAAAAAAATTAATATTGAGATTAATTATTGGGAATATTTAGTACCAAATATTGTGATTAATTATGTTATTACAACATATTGGTAATATTTGTTTATTTTTTGTTAGTGTAAATATTGTGGTTAAATTATTTGCTAGGTTTTAAAAAAAAATAATAATATTGTGATTAGATATTGGGAATATTTAGTATTGGGGGAATATTTAGTACCAAATATTGTGATTAATTATGTTATTACAACATATTGGGAATATATATATATTTATATATATTTTTTTGTTAGTGTAAATATTGTGATTAATAATATGCTAGGTTTTTTTTAAAAAAAAAATATTGTGATTAATTATTGGGAATATTTAGTAATAAATATTGTGATCAATTGTTAGGAATATTTAGTACTTTTAGGTCTTTATCATGGGTATGAAATGGATTATGAGTTTGATACCTAAGATAGTATTTGTAGCCTTTTTAGCATAACTTATTTCAAGATATATTTGTTTAAAATTTGTAACAGAGATTTCAATGGATAACTGGTTGGTATAATATTTTTGTTTATCATAACTTATTTGAATGGGTTTTGAAAGTCATGCCCCTAGAATGATTTGGAATTTTAAAAGAATATGAAATTGGTAATGACTATTTTTGTATGTGACTTGAGGTAAGTATATGCAAATTTGGTTGAGGTTAGTATTGTTGGCATTTCATACGCAAAGTTTTGTAATTGATGTTGATTGAGAGTTATAAATTTTTCACTAACACAATTGCACTTGATGATCTATAAGTTGACAATGATCTATATAAATATATACTACAGTGGACCCCTTAACAATGCCAACCCTTATGATGGATTCCCATTTCAAGGTCTGGGTATCCAGTGCTACTATATGATGATACGCCGTAAGCTAAAGACCCTGAATGATTTGAAAGTAAAAATTATGGAAGAGTTGCAAGTGAACCCTGCTTTGCATGACATACATATTACTTTCCATTCTCCACGTGAAGTCCTCAATCAATGCATTAATTACAGACATGTGGCGATAACAGAAGACAAACATGTGATTTGAAAGTAAAAATTATGGAAGAGTTGCAAGTGAACCCTGCTTTGCATGACATATATATTACTTTCCATTCTTTACATGAAGTCCTCAATCAATGCATTAATTACAGACATGTGGCGATAACAGAAGATAAACATGTGAAGATCATGTTTAGCAAGATGCAGAAATGGGAACAAGTGGCAGATTTTGAGTTGTACGTCACTTTGGAGTCGCGTGCAGAAGTCGGCGTAGAGGAAATTGTACAAACAATTACATCTCTACAGTTTGCAGTCCTAGATGATCGATGCACCATATTGGGAGGCTATACACCCCCTTTTCAAGAGACACCAACAAAAATTGAGAGCGAACCTAGCAATAGATATGAAGATTAATTTTGTACACATCGAGGTGAATCCTCTACACTTCCGGTAGTTGAAGATGAAGACGAAGACTATGTTGATCATGCTGCCATTAATGGTGAAGATCTTGATGATAGAAATAAAAAAGAAGAAGAAATTGAAAGAAAGAATCTACTTAGCAAAAAATAAAACTGAGAGAAAGATACAAGCTTTGTATCATATATATGGCCCATTCTTCCTACCAAAATCTAATTGAGAATTTCCCATTCATGAAGCGTTGTATCATACATAGCTGAAAGGAAAAATTAATAAGATACAAGCTTCATTATCTCAAATTAGATAGCACGGGAATAGTTAATATTTGGAATTGAGAATTTGAAGTAATCAACAACAATAAATGATGAGTAATCGTAAATTTAACATTACATACCACTAAGTTTATACCAATAAATGATTATCTAAACATATGATTAGTGGTAGAGTTAGAAATTAATAACACTTGTATTAAACATCAATCATAACATATGACCTTAGTGGTTGTAAAACAATATATAAAAATTCTATTAACTTTCAAAATTTGAGGAATATCAAGGTTAAAATGGGGTTGTTCTATGTCTAACAATGTGTCATGTCGTTTAAAATTATGAATCTATTTTCAATAGAGAGAATCGGTCAAGGAAGAGACTTACTTAATGGACAAGGGAGAAGGTGCTAATGGTGGGCCATATGCATCATCTGGTGGGAGGTCTATCCTTCGGCACAAAAAAGGGAATTTGAACAATGCCCAATATTGAACTAGTATCAAGGCCCCACTAATCTGATTGGCAGCTCTGTCGGTTGCTCTGCATAACTCTCTGTACAACCATGCAAGGCAAGCGCTCTCTCAACTGTATCGAGGTGGATTGCGAAGGTCCCTCAACATCTGCAACCACATCATATGCACCCTATCGCCAAACTTGTCGGCGAAAATTGTGTTCGTTAGGAATGCTAGAATATAACATCGTGCATACTGATGTACAACATCCTTTGCTGCACCATTGGGCAATCCTTCGTCTACTTTTTGAAGTAGCTGGTTAATCTGGATTTGTTGTCCTTGAAGCACCACACCGTTAGTAACAATTGCAAGCATATTCTAACATTCAATAGCCTACACCAAGTCAGTTGTTCCAACAATTGCCTCTCCATCTATTGGAATCTCCAAAAGAACCTCCACATCTTGTAATGTGATCGTCGTCTCACCATGTGGTAGGTGGAAGGTGTGGGTTCAAGCCACCATCGCTCAACGAAGGCCGTTATCAAGTTATGATCAATCTCTCTAGATGGGGTCCTATGCAGCCTCTCTAATCCAACTCTCTTGACAATGTCAAGGACACGATCATCCACCATCGAACGTCGTTTTCGTAACTAGTCATTATGACCACGGCATTTCAGTGCCCCCGGATCCTACACATGATAGAATCATGGTGATGAGATGCAATATGCTATAACCTTTGTATGTATGATTATAGTTATTGATCCCAAAAGCCAAAAATAAAGCGGTTATCAAGGGAAATTAAAATATCATCCCAGAAAAAAAGAAAAAAAAAAAAGCAATAACGGGAGAAAAATAAAAGGATGCAATGCACTTGATACATTTGTTTTTAGCCGTTTATCCTGCTACTTATGCCGTGCATGCTAGTGCAAACATTGCCATAATAGCAATCCAACCCATTTCCCACTATGTTTACAACGACTACATACATCAAAATTTGATTCTCTCTGGCTTTCACAATTCAATTTGGTTATCTTAGTCCAATACTAAAAGACTGAAACAGTCAAACCTCTCTAAATCTTATCGATGGTAATGTCTTTAATTATCTAAGTGTAACCTTTATATAAGGGTGTGCAACAGTCAACCAATCTAACTCAATCCAACTAATGGGCATGATTATGCATTCAAAGCTAGTAATATCATTGACAAACTTAGAATTTTAGAAATGGAAAAAAAAAAAAATCAACATAATGTAAAAGGATAAGAAGAGAATATAGAAATTTAGCAGGTGGTCAGTTTTAATTTTACCTCGCCTTCCCAAACATCGCATGATTGATGTTCTGTTAGAAACCTTAACACCGAACGCTCCATAGGACCAGGACCGAACTCATTAAGGATCTTAGCAGTAACGGCAGCCATACTGCACAAAGTTTAGGGAGTCAAGAGTAATATAAGCACATGTTGAAGATAAATTGGCAAAGATCTCAATGTATAGCCTAATTTCTTGCACAAAAGATAAGTATAACAATCAACCATAGGGAATAAAGATACATATAAAAAAACTCAATATGTTGCCAACAATTGTAAAAGCAAAGCTTTATGTTAAGATTAAAGAAAGAAAGCTTAATTTGCAACACAATTCTGACACCGAACTCTTTTATATTTATTATGATAATCACATCTCCAATAATAGATAGGAATCTAAAATGTTTAAACCAGACGCTTTAATCCTATGCTTGATTTTTGTACTATATCATAATTATTTTCAATCAACTCCAGTACTTATAAAATTCTAGAATTAACACTCTAATTTAACCTTTCATTAGGATGTTGTAAGCTTGCACTGAACACTACCATAAAAGCACTATTAACAGACCTTCAAACGAAGAGTATTTTGATAAAAAGCAACACTTCGGCTAAAAGTATAATATATTATTAGTAGATATAGACTATGAAAAACGCGTACAATACTTTGAATGGTCAACATTCTAATTAAGAAAGAAGTCAAAATTATCTTTAAAAATGATGCAAACTAGGGGGACTAACTCAACCTAAACCTATATTCCATATCAAACAATAACAAGCTGTCTTCTTTCATTATTGTTACAGATTTTGCATTTTGAAATAAAATACTCAAGAAAGCTACAATGATAGCTAAAGAAAGCTACAATGATAGCTAGCTGCAATCATACGAGACACTTGAATGAGATGATTCCATTTATCTGAGAATGAGTTTTCCATAGGCTTATAGTGATATTAATCATAACAGATCACAAGAATTATGTGAAGCCTGTGATGTAATAACAAAGCCTGATTGTTATCAATGCATTAATCATGTGGCAATAGGTTAATGATTTGGTAATGTGGCAATTTAATCATGTGGCAATTTAATATATTAAAATTAAAGAGAACAGCAGGTGCTGGAAGTTAAAAATGCTAGATCAAGATGCATGTACCCCACATTGACATGACTTCTATATCCTATATACCATCTGTTTCTAGCCATATTGATGCTACAATCACAAATCAACACAAAGATTCAGCAATTACTCTAAGTTAGTACTGCATTACCAAGCAAAGAATGAGGGAAGTTCAAAACTAGCACATAAATACATAATGCAATTGAAAAATGTGATAGGTAAGAACCAAAAACAGTACTTCAAAATACTGGGATAGGGATTCATAATAAAGATACAATTTTTTTTTTTTTTTGTTGGGAAAAATAAAGATACAATTTTGATAGCATATATTGGATTTTATGCTATCAGTTGCAAGGAATAGAGAGAGAGTCCTTACTTTTGTGATAGACTACTAGCGGAGCCAACCAAAATCAGTGTCTGAGGGAGAAAGGCTGAGTGAGGCGGAGACGGAGCGACAGAATGAGATGGGGCGACGGCGACGGAGCAAGAGGGAATGAGAGTGAGTGATGGCGACGGAGAGTGAGAGTGAGAGGGAATGAGACTGAGAGTGATGCGACTGAGTGAGAGGGAATGAGAGTGAGCGACAGCGACGGAGCGAGAGGGAATGAAAGTGAGAGTGAAAGTGAGAGTGAGACACTTGATGTGTTTTGAACTTTAGTTTTTGAGTGCGATTTGTGTTTTGATGGACATGTGGAGGGCCGAAAGGAAATTGAGTTCAAAAGACTCGTTTTCCATTTAAACTTAATCGAGTCCAATGGACTCGATTTCCTTTAAACTAAATCGAGTCTAGTGAACTCGATTTTTGGGCCTATGTGGACACTTTGTCCACCTCAGCTGCTGGCAAAATGGCAAAATCAATTCCTTTGGTCTCGATTTGTTAGATTCCCCAATAGTTTCAAACTTTGGCTAATTAATAAAATAGTTTCGATTTTATAGTTATTTAAAAAAAAAAAAAAAAATCCAAAGGGAGCGTTAATTCCTCACGTGACTAACCGATGGGTCGAACTAGCGATGTGAGAAAAAAAAGTATGGTCTAGAGCAGAGCAGTGACAAACAAGCAAAACCCTTAGCTGTGTCTGGTCTGGTCTGGGCTTTGAAAGAAAGATGGCGAGTGATGCGCAAGAAGGCGAGGAGCAAGAGCAACAACAGGCACCCCAGAGGATCCAGATATTCCCTACCCCTACCAATGCTATCTCCCCTTTTTGGAGAGGTTTCTCTCTTTCTCTCTCTCTCTCTCTCTCTCATTTTATAGAGAGATTGTTTGTTTTTAAGTATATTTCTTATTGAATATTATGATATGAATCTTGTGTGGCAGAGAAATATGAAAGAGAAGCTAAGAAGTATTGGGACATCTTTTACAAACGCCATCAAGATAGAGTAATTCCTATTCTATATCTACTCATTTCTCTGCTTATTCAAATGCTATTTACTTGCTTTTTTAATTTCTATCACTATAAATAGTACTACCATTAATCCTCTTCACCCATATAATTTGATGCCCACTATTTCATTTTTTTTTTCTTTCTTCAGTTTTTCAAAGATAGGCACTACTTGGACAAGGAGTGGGGCCACTATTTCTCTGTCAGTATTGGTTTTTTGTTCCTTTTTATATTTGGAAATTTCTTCAATGATTTAAGATGTATAAATCTTCTATGGATTTTTTTGGTTTTGCAGGGATCAGGAAAAAAAGTGCTTTTGGAGGTAAATAACATTGACACCAACACTCTCTCTCTCTTGCAAAACCAGCCTAGCTTTTTCTTGATAAAAATTATGTATAATTCCTTAGGTGTTGTAACTTTGAATTCAACAATGTGGCTATATTTATCAATGACCTACATGGTTGAATATAATTGTTATTGGAAAAGGTTGTAAGAGTCATATAGCTTAGTGGCATTGCCTAGTCTTCTATATGACAAGAACTAGGGCTCGAATTCTGCCCTCCCCCACTTGTTATAGCAATTGAATTATCCAAAAAAAGTCATTGGAAAAGATATCATAGTATTGTTTTTACTGCATTAGTCAATGCGACCATGTGTATGAATTCAATTGGGGAAGTGGTATAGCTCATTTTCCTATTAGAAGCACCTTAACTGCTCTTTAGAGGTTACTATATTTTGGGTTATTAATGTTTGTTGTTGTTAGCAGGTTGGCTGCGGAGCTGGAAATACTATCTTTCCCCTGCTTGCTACATATCCAGATGTTTTTGTTTATGCATGTGATTTCTCACCACGTGCTGTTAACTTGGTTAAGGTTTGATTTTATTTTTTTGCTCTTGCTGAATCATTGTTGAATTTTTATGACTGGACACTTGTTAGAACTTGGTTCATAATGTATCGTGCATAGATAAGTTGAATCTGGAATAATTATGGTCGAGTAGTGGAGTTGTTGAAGTTTACCAAAAAGCCCATAATATTGGTGAAAAACTCTAAAATTAATATTGGAGGGATAGGGAGACTAAGCCTTCAATCTTACTATTAAACTCTAAATTCTAATGGTAATGAAATTGGGCTGAATCCATTGTCTGATAATTTGATGTTTTCTCCTGTTTGATTGCTTCTTTATATTCTACCAACAAACTCAATGACATGCTACCTGTATATGATTCAGAGAAGCTACAACTGGTATGTTGACCAGTTTAATAATGAGTCAAAACTTTGGTGGAAATATGTTTTCTTTTGACCTTTCATTGTACCATGAAGATTTTGCATAAATGTGAAGAGATATGTTAAGTTTGGGCTCTAATCATTGTAAAAGATGTGCTATACATCATGAGTTCAATTCATTGTTTTCACCTTGTACACTTGGCCTTGAATGGCTGGCTTTATTATTTTTGGCATGGGGAAATCTTATGACTTCTTAAATTTCCACCAATCTTAGAATTTATTGAAAACTTGGGGTAAGACTACCTATTAATCACCTCTCAGACCCCACAGAAGTGGGTGTTTTGTGCATTGGGTACTTTGGGTGGTGACATATATCAATTTTATTGTTTTATGCGCTTTATTTTTTGCAGCTTTAGGAGTCATTTTGTCCAACTGTAAAACATATAGTTTAAGCAGGTATATTTGGCTGAGTGTATTCATTTTGCTTATTGCAGATGCATAAGGACTTCAAAGAATCCCGAGTTAGTGCATTTGTTTGTGATTTGACAGTTGATGATCTGATCAAGGAGATTCCTCCATCTTCAATTGATATTGTGACCATGGTATTTAAGTGGAAGTTAGAATCTATCTGTTTACTTGCTTATTGGACATCTGTTTGTTCACGTTCATTGATAAATAATTGCATTTCTACCTAATTTATAATTGAACAATATGTTCTTGTGATTAAGTTTCACTTTGGTGTTTGTTATCCTGTCAACTAGCTGACTTGTTAAGCAGATTTTTGTGTTATCTGCAGTCTCCCCAGAGAAGATGCCTCTAGCGTTGCAGAACATTAGAAAAATTCTGAAGGTGCGATATCAGCATACTTACAATTGTGAAACATATTAATTTTATTGACTTTGGTGTAATGAACTCTATGAAATGTGAAATTCCAATTTGTACTTTTCAGCCAAATGGTTGTGTGCTGTTTCGTGATTATGCTATTGGTGACCTTGCTCAGGTTGATCCTCTCTCTCTCTCTCTCTGAAATTTTTTGCTAAGATTGATTAAACTCTGTAATTCTCTGCCAAAGAACTTGAACCCCCCCCCCCCCCCACCCCCCCCTCCCAAAAGGTTTAGTGTTTGGATGGGCTTATTTTGTGAAAGGTGATGCTTTAAAAAGTTGTACATTCTCTTTTAAGGTAAAATTAAGCTCATCCAAATGTAGTGTGAGTTAGTAAACCAGGTTGGTTTTATATTTCTTGAAGGCCAGTAATGGTTATGGTAAAAAAGGAAAAGAGAAAAGAGAAAAAGGGGGGGGGGGGGTGTCTAATTGCCTTTTTTGATAGTTGATAAAACTTGACTCCTGCATGGGTCTAAACCTGTCACCCGTGTCCTCACCCCTCAGCAATTATTTTCCATATCATTGGTGAAGGTAAGGTTTCACCATCTTCTACCGAATATTCCCATCCTTCAATGTGCTTGCTTGAGATGAAGTGGTTTGGTGTATCCTGGGTGATTTAATGCTCTCCTCTTGAAGAGTATGAGCAGCCATAATATCTTTTAATACAATATGAGCATCCCTGTTCCATCAAACATAATTTTGATTGTTCAGCCCAAAACAGGGTGGATCACAAAACTAAAATTCTTATTTAATTTATCTATAAAAAATAAAATAAAATTTCTCATTTAGTTTGTGGCAAATCACCCCCTCCCCCAACCCCTCCAAAACAAAAAATTTGTTTAAGTTATGCGAATCTTATATTGGTTACTTCTTGTCTTCATAATTTTTTCTATATTTTTTTATACTATGTTTGCAGGAGAGGTTTACTTGCAAGGATCAAAAGATTAGTGAAAACTTTTATGTCAGGGGTGATGGCACTGTAAGTTCCAGTCTTGTTTATATGATGTGTCTAGTTTCTTGAGTTAGCCACTTATTTATGTAAAACTTTATTGTTATTATTTTCTCTTTTCAGCGAGCTTTCTATTTTTCTAATGAGTTCTTGACAAGTCTATTTGAAGAAAATGGATTTCATGTTGAAGAACTTGGTTTGTGCTGCAAACAAGTAGAGAACCGCTCGAGGGAGTTGGTGATGAATCGGTAGGTGATAGTCTTAAATTTCCATTGCAGTTTGTTATTTTATATTTTTACATTTAAATTTTGGCTTTTACTTATGATAGCATAATAGATATCATGTTAATGTGAATTTAGTAATCTGTCTATTTAAGGCTCTAAATTGAATTGTTTTGTCAAGTCATTAGCTCAACAATTTAATAAGAAAAAACTTTGCTCTTGGCAAATTTTTTTTTTTTTGGTGCCAGCCACTTTGTTTAAATTGTATTAAAAGATCATCTCTTTGATGAATGTATGTTTTTGTTTGTCATGATTCTAGGCGTTGGATCCAAGCTGTTTTCCACCATTCAGATGATGCAAGCTCTTCTTCCAGTATGGAAGCTTCAGTTAAGATAGACTTGCCTGGTGAAGAGTATATTGAGCCTAAAGTCAGGGAGAATACATTGACGGAGGTTGTGAATAATTTTGATGTTGACATGTCAGAGGGTGTGGCAGTTGATATGTTTGGGATTTCACCTTCCAATGATAATGAGGTAAAGTTTTACCTTTTTCCTTTTATCTTTCTAGTTGTACCTAAGGGTCTGTTTGTATACCGTTTATTTGTTGAAAACTGAAAACTTATTGCTGAAAACATTGTAGCAAAATAATTTTTAAAAGTGTGAATAGTGCCTTGGGACCTAGAAATGTATGGGTATGCGTGTTTTTTGTGTTTTTGGCTGGGTTGTGAACAGTGTTGTGGGATCTAGCCAAAAACAAAAACGCAAACGCAATGCTGAATCATTTGCACGCAAACGCACACTAAATTTTCCTAAACTATTGCAACAATTTCTCACCTATGCTTAGGCTGTTAAAAATTCAATATTCTGCATATATAACTTGTTTTGTTGGTTACTTCAATAGTAGATTTCATTGTTATTTGAACAGGAAAGATATAGATATTTGAATAAGCTTATAAAAAAAAAAATTGAATTGGCAGAAGTCAAACATGTTTTTGTTTTACTAATTTTTGCCTTTAGGGGTGCTGAACTGATCATTTAATTAGAAAGAGCATTGTTACTCACTTTTTCTTGGTTTTTCCTTTTAGACTGTTGTGGTCAACCTTGGAGAATCTAACTACAAGATTGAAGTACTGTCCAAGGAGTATCAACACACCTGCAAATCAACTGGCTTGATGCTGTGGGAATCAGCTCGTTTGATGGCTTCTGTATTAGCAGGAAATCCTACTATTGTTGCAGGGAAAAGGGTGTTAGAGTTGGGGTGTGGCTGTGGAGGCATCTGCTCTATGGCTGCTGTTGTATCTGCTGACCTAGTAGTTGCCACTGATGGAGATACAAATGCTCTTAACCTACTGTCCCGAAATGTCAATTCAAATATTAAGCCACCATTCCTTGACAAATTGATCACAAAGAGACTACAATGGGGAAACAGAGACCACATAGAAGCCATCAAGGAAATAAATAATAGAGGTTTTGATGTCATTGTAGGCACAGATGTGACTTATATTCCTGAAGCTATTTTGCCCTTGTTTGCAACTGCAAAAGAAATGATTTCATCGAAAGGAGGCATTACAGTGGATTGGGAACCAGCATTAATCCTTTGCCATGTATTTCGCCGAGTAGATGAACCATCTATTCTGTCAGCTGCATCCAAATTTGGTTTTAGGCTAGTCGATAAGTGGCATGCAGGAACTCCAAGTAATCAATCTAAAAGCATTATCAATTCTTGGTTCTCAGAGAATGCTTTCAAGGATTGTATTCCAAGTACTGCCCTGAATATTATGTACTTTCAAATAGAGTGAAGCATTGTCGGGCTTCTGATTTTATAGCAATTTTCATCGATATCAATTAGTATAATGAGAATGCAAAAGCTTAAGATGAGTGACATTTTTGCTTGTAAGAGAGTATGCAGACTACCAAAGCAGAATTGTAGTTAAAAGTTAAGTAATATTTGAAGTTTAGTAGTTATTGAATGGGTAATTTTTCTATTTTATCTTTTTCATCAGTATTATGATTGTTTCTCACTAACTGTTTTATTACACTTTCTTGAAAAGATTTGAACTCAAACCCACCTGGCTGTAAATAAAGTTTATTTATATATATTAAAGTTTAAAATCAGATTTAGATTTGACTATTAAATGAGTCAAACTAAAACAGGATAATACATTCATGAAATCTGAAAAGGATCATAAATATGTCTCAATTTTTAATATTCAAACTAAAACAGGATAACACATTCATGAAATCTGAAAAGGATCATAAATATGTGTCTCAATTTTTAATATTTTAGAAGCAATAAATTTAAGGGTACAACAATTTTCATAAATTTTTTTTCTCAATTAGTAAGGTGGTATGTTGTTAAGAACTCAAGACAAAGTCAAGATAACCAAAAGGAAGCAAAAACTAAGGCAGTAAATCCAAGTGCCGATTGGCACTTAAAGGTCTCCAATTTGGACTTCAACCCCTCAAATTGGCACGCTAACCTCTGCTTGCCTAAAATGCATTCCAATTCATACCTAGCCAAGTCCAACACATGAAAGTCATCCAACAATCAATTTTGGGATTGAATTAGAGTTGTAATTAACGCAAGTGGAAAACTAATTGAGCACACTTCCTAGTAGTTGGTTAGGCTTAGATTTAGTTGGAAGTTACTTAGGGTAAGTGCACATGTAGCACAAGTATATTCTTTAATCACATGCCTAGCTATTGAGTTCATCCAATAGTAATGAGTCATGTGGCCATTGAGAATGAGGCAAGTAATGCATAAATTGTGCCGTGTCATCATCATTGTCATGGATGGAAGAATAATCAAGTTGTCGCCTAGTTTTCTTATTTTCTCATGGAGGTAGAGACTCCCTTGAGGTAGTCTCACCCTTTCTCTGTTTAGTTTTCTTGGAGAAGTTGAGTCATTCGAAGCAATCACAACTCATTCAATCATCAAGTATTCATAGTAAACCTTCATAATTAAAACCCTAGAAGTGTTGTCACACAAGCCTTAATCTCTTAAACCACCCTAACCTTAAGGCCAAACCTTAAACTGTAAGGCCTTAAACATTGAGTTCTAGCATCCTAACCATCAAGAACTATCTTGAATCATCCAAGAAACCTAATCCTAACTGAGTTAATTACATATGTAATGACTAGTGCTAAGAAAAATGATATTGTTTCAATCACAGTTTTTTAAGATATTCACTATAAAAATGCTAATAGATTAAGTTAATTCTATAAAAGGTCCTTGATGAGCATAAGTTAGATGAGAGATACAAAGCTTTTATTTTTGAATACTTGTTTATTTCAAATTAGACAACTCTCATATATTCATTGCAGTTTAGAAGATGATAAGTTCTCTTGATTTCAAAGTTGATAATTTTGTATATAATATATTTATGACTTATGATTTACTTTAGAGTTAGAAAATAAAGAAAATAAAGTTTTTTTTTTTTTACCTCATACACACATATGTAACTAGTATGTGTGTGTGCTCACGCGCACTTATTTTGAATTTTTCTTGTCTAGTATATATGTACATCAATACCATTATAACGCGAGTCTCTTGTCAAACAAAATTCATAACTCCACTCCTAAACATATTAATTCATTTATTTAAAAAGACAAAAAAAAAAAGGTAAAAATAACTCACTTTTTATTTTGAATATCAATGTTGAATATATATCTAGTATATCTGCAAGTTAAGTTTAATGTGACACAACAGCTAACTGAAAACAAAACAAAACAAGAAATGGAATCAAGTATTAAGAATATTTTCTTTGTAATAAATAATACGGTTATTTCATTTCTTTGGTACATTTACTTAGATTTTGTTTTCTTATTATTTATTCAGAATTTAACTAGTGAAAAATTTGTAAGATTTCAAATTTGTATAAAGAATGTTTTAATACACAATTAAAATCATGAGATATATTCTTTAGAAGTGATATGAAGGATTTATATTTTTTGAATGGATAGAAGACATATGAAGGATTAATAATGCAAGAGACACATTAAAACTCATCCAACACTCAACTTTTGACATGCTATATATCTTCCTTCCAATTATGGATTTTGATCCTCTATCAATGTATAAATGCTGATAATTAAGAAAATAAATTGATGCATATAGAAAATTTTACTAGAGTTGGAAAGGAATTTAAATCCATATGTTTATTTTGTAAAATTGAATTCCTATATATTAAGTAATATAATTTTTGGAATCATTTTTGACAAAGAGTATGGAGGCCACGTAGTATAATGTTTTTTTTTTTTTTTTTGTGGGGTGGGGATGGAGGGGAGGATGGTCCCCTGGTCCTCATGTGGCTCTCTTCCACTAGTTGTTATCAAACTATCCAAAAATCTAATACAAATAACATAAATTAATTTTATATTCTATGTCGTATATATCTAAGATAAAGACTTAATATACAAATACATACATATCAATTATATTACAAAACCTGCTTTAAGTACACACACATATATATAATAGAAAACATTAGGGTTATTCTCAAATTTCAACGTACAAAACAATAAAAAAATAGATTAAAAGGTCAAAGATGTTTGTATTGTATATGAAGCTAAGAATCACGCTAACAGTTGCTTGCTTAATAAACTATATAAGGTATCAATATTCCCGTGTAAAGGTGTGAATTTGGTATTTATATTTTGTGAACAGTAATTTAGGATTTCAGGTGGTGGTGGTGGGGATACTGCTAGACCTACACAGATAGATGGAATTGCATGCGTATTGCTATCTTCGAAAAAAACATGTGAATGTATTTACGTTTTTGTGAGCAGTTTAATTTAGTGCTCACTGCTCTGCAACACCTCCATATTGGGCCAATTGCATGCGTATTGCTAGACTGATAGGTCTGGATAATACATGTGATCAAGCACATGGCTATACCCTCTCTCTCTCTCTCTCTCTCTGCCTCTGATATATATAGCAGCAGTAGTTAAAAGATGCATGATGCATGGTTTGTCTTGAGTTGCAAAACCAGGTATGGGGCATGCACTCATAGGGAGGATCAGCCTGCAGATATTGATCAGCGATCTATACTTCGATATTATTTTCAAACGTTCTCTTCATATTGATTGTTTATAGAGATTTACATCACGTTGTTTGATTCCTTAATTTATCGGCTATTGACTATTGTGAGCTAGGTAGCCAAAGTTGAGTTCCAAAACCAAGTGCTTCCTCATTTTATATCTTAATTATTATCTAAAATATTTTCTATGATGATTTGGTAGCCATTCATGGTAACTTAGTTATATATATGTATATATATATATATATATGTATATATATAGAGATAAGGTTTTGGCTACTAAAATTTAGTATATATAGAACATTTAATACTTGTTTTATTGAATTATTGCTTTTTTTTTTTTTTTTGGACAATTGAATTATTGCTTTTACTTGCTGATAAAAAAATATATTTATCGATCTACTTATTGTGATGTTTGGCTACTCAAGGTACTTTTGAGAGGTTTAGGCTCGTTAAGCTCAAACCTTTTTTTTTCTTCTTAATTTTAGGGGTAAAATGAAAATTTAATCCCAGCACAACTTTTAGTGTTAGTTTGGTACAGCATACCAGTATACCACCATGGGTTTATTTTGCATAAAAATAAGTTAGATAAAATTACAGTTGTACTTAAAAATGAGGTATTAAAAAATGCACATACACAAGTAAAATAATTCCACCCAAAAAAAAAAAAAAAATTCAAACAAGATAATGTAAACATGTAAGTGTATTTATTTATTTTGTTTCTGAAATTTACTCCTCAGTAAATTAACGAACCACAAAAAAAATAGACTACAATATGCATGAAATAATCTCATCTTGCTCCAGATTCCCAAGGAAAAAAAAAAAGAGTAAATTGCAAAATACACCCTTGAAGTTTGGAGGTGTTTAGATTTTATACCCTCAAATTTTAGAATTTAGATTTTAACTCTTGAAGTTTGGGGTGTTTAGATTTTATACCCTGATATTTCGGAATTTAGATTTTACCCCTTAAAGTTTAGGAATATTTGGGCTGAAAGTTCAAGGTATAAAATCCAAATAACCCTAAATTTTTTAAAAGTAAAATCCAAACACCACTAAAATTTAGAAGGTGTAGGGCCGGGAAACTTATGATCCGGCCCACGCACTATCCGGGCTCAAGGCTTGTGCCGAGGAATTAGTGTGCCGAGGACGAGTGATCAAAGGCTGAGGGGTTAAGGGGAACAGTTGAGGATGACCCTGTCCTCGGCACTCCAGGGCTCTGATGAGAAAAACAACGTCTTAGTGAAGGCCGCCCCCCAATAATCCCCTGAAGGGGATGTGAGTGGAATAGGGCCCACATGGGGGGGGGGGGCGGTGCAAAATAGGTTCAAGGAAAACACGTCCCCTCCACATTAAATGCACTGGCCAATGTTCTGATCATATTAATGAGAGAAGACGCTTGGACGGTGTAACCTTGATCCTCACGACTAAACAGAAAAGTAAGAGGGGACAGCTGATGAGACAGGTACAGGACTAAGTACCTGCCTGACCTACAAGTGGATGGCTAGGATCAACCAAGAAGGACTATATAATGTAAAAGTGAGTGTGCAAAGGGGGGGGGGCTGGAAAAAATGGCCAAAATCCAGAGCCTCCCAGCCCACCTCCAGGAGAAAGACTCTAGAGGTGAAGAAAACTTAACCATGCATGAACACCACGAAAAACCCACCACCTGGTGACCAAGGCCTAGCCTTTCAAACCCACGCTCTACAAATGATATTGTTTGTGCCCTTTTACGTGCGAACCCAACACTGCTACGGTTCGTTACGAATCGTGTCCTTATAGAAGGTAAAATTCAAATTTTAAAACATCATGATGTAAAATCTAAACACTCCCAATTTTTAAGGGATAAAATTCAAATTCTAAAATTTCAGAGTGTAAAATCCAAATATCCCCAAACTTTATGAGTGTAATTTGCAATTTACCTTAAAAAAATGAAGGATCGTGTAGACAGAGTCTTTGCATAACAATTACACAAAAGAGCCCATTTGGTAATATTAGGGGAAATAAAATTTGCTTCTTTAAAAATATGATTAAAAATTCAATTTGAAAAGGAGCTTATAATTAATTTACTCCTACCAATAATATTTCCAATGGCCCAATGGGTGGAAGTTGAATTCTGAAATGGTTAGATCACGTTCAAAGCGTCTCATTCACAAATTACAAATTTGAACTCCAAAGCCTCTGATCTTTCTGCTGCTAGGGATTTATTCATTTTAAGAGTCACATGTATTGTCTCATGCATTCTTTTGTCATGGGATGTGCCTTTCACCTTATAGATTATTGACAAAATTTCTTTGTTTTTCTCTACTAAAAATATTGACTTTAATTTTCCCATGGAGAAACTTATTTAATAAAAAATTCACCCTAATTATATAATATGAGAATGGTCTACCAAACACCAAGTCATATAAAAATCAAAGTCTTTTGGAGTAATAAATCAATAATTACTTAATAATAAAAAAGTCACCCTCAATATATAATATGAACATTGACTAACAAATACCAATAATCATATAAAAATCAAGGTCTTTCGAAGTAATAACTCAATAATGAACTATAATACACATTTTTCAAATAGAAAAAATATTTGTTAGTAATAAATTAGTTTGGACTCATAAATTGATTATGTGTGGTTGTTTAATACTCAATAATTAAGGTGTTGATTTGTAAAAAAAAAAAAAATATTAAGGTTTTGTTGGAGTAATAAATAGTAAAGACTTAAGGCTTTTGTCAATGAGTGCTTCAAAGACATAAGTTAAGGTGCATTAAGGGTCTGTTTGGATAGAACTTATTTTGCTGAAACTGAAAACTGAAAATACTGTAGTAAAATAATTTTTAAATGTGTAAATAGTACCGTGAGACCCATTTTTAATGAAAAAGTTGATAAAAAGTGGAGTTTGTGAGACCCGTGAACAGTGTATTTATGCACTGTTCACAAAAGACCAGTCAACAGTTGCGGCTGAAAAAAAAAAAAAAAAAAAAAAAAAAAAAAAAAAAGGCAAACGCAACACGTTTAAGTGCTATTCAAACATACACTAATACTCCATTAAATAATGTTTTTATACATTTAAAAAAAATAAAGTCAAATTGTGCACAGACATAACAAAAACATATTCAATCACAATGAACGTGTAGGTGTAAACTAATGAATTATTAAGAGATTCATTTTTTCAAGCACTACAAGTCATAATTAAATCTTATTATTTTGTTAAAATAATATATATGGATAGTCTTATGAATTGTCAAATAATGGAGTTGAAAGATATTCCACTAAATTGGCATGAAGGAAAACTTTATTATTAAAAAATGTATAAGAATATCATTTAAATGAACCTTTAATTAATTTGTGCTTTAAGAATATTTGTTAACAAAAGTCAAAAATCAAACCGATCTATCCGCATGTGATCCTCTCCATCATGAGCACTTGGATGATGGAATTTCTTAGAATATCTTATTTTTGAAAGAAAAAGAAAAAACAAATCTTTGGGCATGCAACATGTGGTCTTCATATACCAAATTCATGGTTGGAATTCAACCAACAAGCAGCTAAACCTGGAATGCCACTTGGAAACACCCTATGGAAGCTCAATACATGTCAAACCCAATTTGGACGCCGAAAGTAGATGAAGATGGATAGGGATGCATGAGAACATGATATGATACTACTCCAGTGATAGAGGTCTTCTTTACCTGCCATTAGGGCTACCAAAAATGAAAAAGGTACACTGTCCCAGTCCCATTCCCATAGCAGCCGCAGATGCTTATCATTATTGGTGATGATGCAAGTTGGCACTCTCCCTTTTGAACGTACGTCTATTATTTGCTTCGAAACTCCATTTTGGAATCAACATATATGTTATATATGTAAGCACTTCCCTCATTCCCCACTCCTCTAAAGGGAAAGTCCAGATCATCATATACAAATTCCCACTTTCCCTAATGGGAAACCTTTTTTCTTTTCCTTTGTACCCACCATGTCTCATCATTCATTACAACCAATTTAACAATAACTCATCAATAATATCAACATATCGATCATATTGCAATTTCTCTCTTCATCATTGTCACTCTCACTTGGATATGACACACCTAAGAAACAATGGCTTTGATTGGCTTTAAGGATAAGCTTTGCTGTATATTGTCGAATCATGACGTTATATAAGGTACATGCATGAAAAATATATGGTATATAAAAAAGATGTTTAACTGACCAATATTATAGTTAGTTTTTGCATAACTACTGTTACGCAAGTATCAAATCTAATCTTATTTACACTGCTAAAAATACAGATTGTAAAAAAGTCATGACGTCCATTTGCATTGATTGGTCCAAATATTATCAATGATTCTTTTGTATCATTATGGTTTAATTAATTAAAAAGCATATATACTTTAGGTTGCTTTAGCGCCGCATTAGATCTTTGCGTGGTCTTTGTGTTTATGAGCCACTGTCAAGCTCTCATTTGTTAATTCGTTTCTAAACTTTTATTTTTTCTTTCCCCTCATCTTTCTCCAGGGGAGGGGGGGACCTGCCATTATAGTTCCATGTTGTAAGCTTCAAATTGATTTTCAGTTAATTAACATAAAGTAAAAACCAAGGCACCTTGTACATTCCTTGCAAAAAAGATACATTCCATTTTGTTTGTCTTCGCAATGGACCTATCTTCTTGAACTTGATATAAATTCGAGCATCCACAAATCTATATTTTTTTTAATAAAGCACATTGAATACTTCATTTTAAATCTTTTGGAGAACATAATGCTGAATAAATGTGAAAAAGATGTTTAATTTTTTTTAAGTCAATGAACAGTTACAAACAATTTTGCACCAGTCAAAGTGACAAAGCCTAGCTAATACAGTTACCATTAATATATGAAAAGCATTGTGATTGATTAGAAGTTTAACCTGAAAGGCCACATCTTTATCTTTATGATCATTATATTCTTGAATCTAATTATCAATATGATCATTTATTGAAGTGCCACGTGAAATGTCCAAACATATGATAGCATTTACATCGGCATGGTAAAAATATATGGTATAAGGCCCAAAAAAAGACACCTATATTAGTATATCTATTCATTGAACAAAATAAGATTTTGCTATATTAGTATTTGTGCAAATGTATAAGTCATAGTAGCTTATGCAAAATGATTTTTTTATTCTTTCTTTGCATTTTTTGGGAGCAAATGATAATTGTTGTGTGTGAAGAGAGTGAATCTATTAAAATAATCAAGAAATTTTGAAATTTGAATGAAATAGAGTATAAAATAGATAATAAACCGCAATTTTTATATAAATCAATGTGAATACTCTTAATATTTCATCCAACTTGTTTACATAAAATGATGGAGGTACGTACAAGCACAAATCTCTCTCTCTCTCTCTCTCTCTCTTAATTATAATTTGATAGATGGGAAAGGGAGGGGGGGGGGGTTTGGGAGATTTGGACCCTAGAAACATTAAAAGGTGAAGGCTCTTGACAAAAATCTTTTTCAATTATTAGATGATTGCATTCACCTATTATTCACACGTTTGGGTTTGGTTGTTATAGAAAATATAATTTTTATTTTATTTTTAAAAAAATTTGTATTGGTAAATATAATCATCTAATTGAATTCAATTGACAAATCTACATTTTACATTTCTTAAAATGTAAACTTCGACAATTTTTTTTTTTCCTGAAAAAACCCTTTCATAGATATAACTGACATAAGGAGAGCATGGCAAGGCATGGGATTGGGATTGGGATTGGGATTGGGATGAAGAGGTGAGGTGATAAAGGAGGAAGAGGAAGGATTGGTGGGTTACAAATTTAGAATTACAAGATGCATTGGTAACTGTAATTGAATAAATGAGTCTGGTTAGATTATATGCATATGGGGAGTGAACAAGAAGATAAAGTTTCTAGACTACTTTTTTCTTTTCTCTCTCATCTGTAAAAATGGTATTAAATATTAGGCAGTGAGCAGGATGATAAACCCACACATAATTATTCCATATTCCATATATACGTGATGCAACCATTCTCTTTCTAGCTTTCTGATGCTATATAAAGCCCAAGAGCTTCACTTCTTCTTCACACAACAAATCCTAGCTTTGTTTCAAGTATATGAAACTGGTCTAAATTGGGTTTGGCAAAGATACAGCAAAAGACTGTTTTACTTTGGCTTGTGCAGTTACGGGCTAGCTTGCTAGCAGGAATACTATTTTTTGGTCATCGAGGATTAAAGGGTAAGGGAGGTGACAGAAGAGAGTGAGCACACATGGTATTTCTTGCATGCTGGGTTTCATGCTTGAAGCTCTGCGTGCTCACTCTCTATCTGTCACCCCACCAACTCTCTCTCTCTCTCTCTCTTTCTCTCTCTCCTTGTGTGTATGAATTTTGTGTGCTTTTTTCAAACCTAAAACCTGCTCAAACCCGTGTAGATTTGAGGAATCTTATTATTCCCATCTCTCTCATCACCTGTATCTGAGAAATCTTAACTCATCTTTAAACTTGTCAGTTTATTCAATTGTGCTTGCACAAGATCTATCTAAAGTTAATGTTAAATTTTAAAATAAAATTTAACTACATTCAAGCATAGATAAAAACCATAAGATCACTATATTTAATTATAACATGAGTTGAGTAGTATTAATCATTCAATTTGTATAAAGTTTTATCAAACACTTAGGTATCTTGTAAGGAGACAAAGAAATGGGGGGGGGGGGGGGGAAGAAACTTAAGATTTTTAAATATTATTAATTTTTATATTTGGGTTTAGATCAGATTCTCAAAACCTAAACCAATCTCTTATATAAACCTGAAAATTTCTCGATTCTTTCCAAAAAATAAATTTCAAACTCATCTTATTAGGATCAAGATTGGTTAGAAAACCTATTAAACCGTTTTTTCTAGGTTTTTTTTTTTTTTTTTTGTGTGACTTTACTAACTTGTTTCTGCAGCTCAAAATCCATAACCGACCTTCAAATATTGGGACTAAGGCTTGTTTGTTATCATTATTATTGTTATTTACTAACTTTATTTCTATGTATGATCTTTTAAAAGTCTATGCATCAGATCTAGCTATATTATATATGTTTGATATGGCTTGCCCTAATTATGCGGACCTGTGGTCTTTGCTTCTTTGACACAAACTCAGAATGACTTGTGTAGTTGTTGTTGTATGCAATAAGTGCCAGTTTGTCAGTTTTTTGTTTTCATTTCAGAACTAAGGGGGATGGGGAATCAGTTTTGTTAGAGAGTCATATTCTAATTAATGCATGGCAGCTGAATTTTTGGTCCTGTACTACTTTGTACCTTCATCAGAAGATAAGAGTTGTCTGACTTGGTTGGCTTGTCATATAATTGAGCCTATCACCACACTATCTGAAGAGCTTTATTCTTCACTGAAAAATGGGATTTTTAAGTGTCACATATGGTCTTTGTGTAGGGGTTTAGAGAGAAAGAGATGGTTTAATTTTTATTTACAACTTAATTTTAGACATTTAAGGACTTTGTACAGGAGGAAGTTAAATGCAAAATGTAGAAACCAAAGGAGTTAATGACTTTATTATGTACCAACCTAGTATGTCTTCTTCATCTCTCACCCATTTTTTCTTGGGTTTTTCTTTTTCTTTCTCACATAGTAATGAATTCAGGTAAGGTGCAGAAATTCTTTGGTTTCTTGAAGATCCAAATCAGAGTTAGTTTCACAGGCTGTACGCTGTAGCTGAGGCAAGGAGAATTTTGCTCATTTTGATTTGTTTTTTAGGTTTAATTTTTTTTTTTAAATTAATAGATGGTTTGTAAATAAACTTCATTCTTTCCCAATAGCTTGTAAATTAAAATCCCTTTGGGGTTTTAATGCTTCTCCTGTAAACCAATTCTATAAATAAGTTGACAAAGAATTTTTCTTATTACTATTCAATTTGTGTTGCAGGTTTTGGAAGTATTTTCCCATTAAATTGTTTTGTAGTGTCATGTTTTAGCCAAATAGTAGTTATGGGAACGATTGGAAGAATCTGAAAACTACAAGCGTGTTTACAGGAGAAGAAGATTGAGATCTTGTATGACAATTCTCCAACATGAATAAAGTGGCTTACACTATTGTATGGTTCTTCAGCCTCTAGTTAAACTAGTATTATGCTCAAAATGTCCAAATGATAGAGAAGACTCATTTGGTATATATATAGTGTTGGTACTATTTTCTTAAATTTCTTTTCTTATATTTAGAACAACTGAATTAATTACCTTATAAATTCAGATCAAAGAACTGTTAGAGACAGCCTTGTGGATGCCAGTTATCTTGGCCAAGCTAACTGAAGAAACGTCTAGCTGTTTGTCTGATCTTGAGTTCATCTAAAACCAACAATAATCAGCAGGTTAATTATATGAAACAACTTTTTTATTTTTTTTATTGGAATGATGAGGTAAATGCAAGACGTGGTAAGAAACAAATATATCTTGTTTTTCATTTTGGTGAAAAAGACTTTGAGATTTGATCAAAGGGAATATCTCTACTGACGAATATAGAGATAAGGGCTGTCATAATGTTGGATTTCTCAGGCTGAAATAATTTCCTTAAAAAAATCGAATGGACTCTAAGGCTCTAAGGTCTAAGCAACAATTCATTCTTTAGGGGCGAGAAGATTTTGCTTCTTTCTTCTTCTTTTTTTCTTAATTTAAATATGATATTGGGTAATCATAGAAAATCTTAATTAGTGAATTAAGTTAAAATTACATGGTCAGAACTCGGAAATGCTATAAAACAGTTTAGCTCGATCAGATATGGATTTACCATCAATTGTTTTTGTCAGTGTAACTTTAAAAAGAGTTGCAATTTGGATTTCTTGTTTATAGTGACTTATATATATCATTGTTCCCAACAAGAAAAGTTTTATATACATCCGTACATTGTGCACGAATCAATTAAGGTTGGTAATTGTTGGAAAAATGCCTGGATGTCAGATTTATTATGATTAGATAAATTCAACCTTTAGAACAAATTGTCAATTACGAATAGCACTAATAGCTTTTTTAATTTTTTACCATATATTCTTGTCACCACTTCATGGTTTTATGCTTATATCATCCATACTTTTACATATCAGATCTTTGACTCCGACATTCTGCCTGCACATCATAATCATGAAATTAATTAAAATGGTAACCCATGTCCGAAACAAAATCTTTGCAATACTTTAATTAAAACTCATGAACGGTTCCCATAATATCTGGTTGAAAAAGAAAAAGAAAAATGATTATTAAAAAAAAATGGAACATTAAAGAAAAAAAAAAAAAGGACAAATTACTATTATTGTTTTGCTAAGATATATAATTGTGTCGTGGCAACTTTGTAAAAAGGGCTATCCTTGGCATTAAAGTGAGGAACACATTTATACTATGTGCATATTTTCCCAGAATGCTTGTGAATATGAGCACACTATAACTAGCAAAAAATCAAGCTTAATAAATCATTCACTAGGTTAGATTTAAGTTTAACACTGGATTGTCGACACTCGGAGAATGGCTATAGTTTCATAGAGAACACACACAGTGTGTAGAGTTTCCACTCTTCCTTGTCAACATTAACATAAAACTGTTTGATACCATCAAGGCTTGTCCATATATTTCCTGATAATTTCGAGGGAGCCTTGGTAATTATAGCAGAAGTACACCAGCAGCCTGAACTTCTGAAGGGAATTGCTAGAGAAGATATCATCAATCTAAAAATAAACATGTTAAAGTTAGTAGACCATGGCGATATGCCCAAAAAGAAAGAGCAGATGATGAAAACTCTCTTAATATAAGATAACCACACATCAGAGTTAGAGAAGAGCTCGGAAGTACCGAAGTAGTATCGATTTATATATACTTAGACATGCAAAGAAAACCCACGTTTAGGAACACACTATACAAAAGCGAAATATTACATGTAAGAGCTAGAAATATTGAAATAATGGTTAATCTTCAAAATTAAAAAATAATGGTTAATCAATTAATGTAGATAACTTTAGCTTCAAATCAAGGAAAGAAAAATCTATAAGCAGCTAGAAAATTTCTCTTTTGTACAGTGTAATGGTTCATGTAGATAGCTTTAGCTTTAATATCACGGAAGTCTTAATATATCCATTTCCTTTTCCTTTTCTACTTCTCAAGTAGAGGAGGAAAATTCGAGCTCTAAACATCTCAATAAAAAAACACTAAGAAATTTCAATTAATCTAAAGATTATTGACAGCTTAATATTCCCAACTTCATGGAAGACAAACTTTATTCCTCTGCAAAACTAAAACTGATATACTTGCCTCAATACCCAAAAAAGAAATTGGAGAAAATATGACAATTATTTTTTTTAGGACATGACATGCACATTGCACGCTCTAAAGAGCATAATGGGAGCAATTCAAGGGAGGAAAGACCATATCTTTTAAACCTAGAGAAAACATCTCATCAGCCTCATCCAACACAAACATTTTGATGTTGTTGACACGAAGTGACAGCCTTTGCAACATGGTTGTTAAAATATAAACAAGAAAATATAGAAGAAGACTAGATATCCCTAAACATTTATATTATATATATTGAATTATACGTTACATTAATTACAAAATTTTGTATACTATCTATTAGAAGATTCTCTTCTTTGAACTTGACTTTTTTATAGTTTAAAAATAATCTCATTAATAAAGGGTAATCTATCTTAGAAATAGGGTTATAAATGTCAAGTAACAAATTTCATTTTGAATTAAAAAAGAAAACTCCTAAAATTTAGGATCCCCCCTAAAATTTAGCCTTCTTTATTCATCCGAATAAAAGTAAAACACCCCCAATTTAACAATTTAAAAATTAAAAATTAAAAAAACTCGTAAAATGTAGCATTTTTTCCCTTCATATTCATCTTATTTTTCCTAGCTAAACTTTTCTTTATATCACTGCACTACTTTCAAAAAAGAAATTACAATTATTCCTTTTTTTTAAAGTTTATCTTTTTTATTTGTATGGAAAAAAATATATTTCCAAATTATAATAGATGTAAATTATTAATCCTTTAAGTACGCGTCTATTTATAGAAATATATTAGTTTTAGCATGATAACTCTAAAACTAAAACTGTGGTAGCTCATGGTATTACAAATTTACAATAACCTATTGGGTTCAATCACGGTCCAACCTTACTTGATAAATTAGAAAAAATTATTAAATTGCAGTTACTGGGATTAGAACTTTGGCTTAATCGGGTTAGCTTTAGAGTCTTACCACTAAGCTATACTGGTGTGTTGGTGCTCCAACTGAAAACTAAATATACTTAATATAAACTTAACAGAATTCATACCAATATATTAAATAAACTTTCATTACTACTTTTATTTTATATCATAACTAATATTCATAATATTTTATTATATTATATATTTTAATTAGCCATCTCTAAAAGGGAGTATATAAATATATTCATACTTTTATACTTCAAAAATTAATTATAAATTTTAAAGTATTTTTTCATGCTTTATTATTTTACTTTTATTAAATTTCTTTAAAATATGCTTCAAAATCATTTAATTTTACCCATATATATATATATATAATTTTATAAATATAATATCAATATTTGTATTTAATTAATTAATAAGGTAATTATGACATCATCGCGGTTCGACCTCGATCCGACCTTAAAAACTTTGAACCTCTCCCCTTACTGATTCTGTGAACAGTCTGGGTTTGAAAACCATGATGGTGAGTGAAACCGTAAAGAAGTGCATGATTGAGACTAGGACGGTGCATGTGGGTGTGTGCGATATATACAGTAATGATGAGTATGAGAAGAACTAGATGCATATTTGAGGAGTCAGAGAGTACATGGGATCCCCATGGGTCGTTGGGGAACGTGCAGGAATGATCTCAAAGCATGTTTTAGTTTGTTGCTTAGGTAAGGGAAAACACCAAAAAATGCTTTAACAAAGAGACTAGGAGCTGTTGGGTAGTGTATTTTGAACAACAGTTTTCAGTATTTAAACAATATTACACGTATTTTCACACACTTTTTCACCCACACGTATTTCTTAAAAATACAAACAACCTTACTAGAACAACATTACCAAATAGGCTCTTGGTTCAATGACATAGACCCCTTGTGCCATGTAAAAATATAAATAAGAAAATAAAAGGAGAGAGAGAGAGAGAGAAAGAATTAACACATATGTCTACAACAAAAGCCATAAACAACTATGTTTTTCTGTTAAAAATATATGGTTAAAAGATTAAATTTACCATATTCCAATAATTAAAATTTTTGGGATAATTGGTAATTTAACATGGTATCAGAGTAATACGTCTTGAGTTTGATCCTTATCTCCTCCACTCTACTTCCCATTTAAATTCTCATGTCTTGTGTCTTACCTATTAAAAGGTAGTTTCGGCTATACATGAAGGGGAGTTTTAAAAGTATGTGGTTAAATAATTAAATTTACCATATCCCAATAGCTTAAACTTTTAGGACAATTGGTAATTTAACATTTTCTATATTGAATTATGTGTTATAATGCACCCAACATTAACACATATGTCTACAACAAAAGCCATAAACGACTATGTTTTTTTGTTAGAAGTATATGGTTAAAAGATTAAATTTACCATATCCCAATAGTTTAAGTTTTTGGGATAATTGGTAATTTAACATGGTATCAGAACAATAGGTCATGAGTTTAATCCTTATCTCCTCCACTCTACCTCCCATTTAAATTCTCATGTGTTGGGCCTCACCTATTAAAAGGTAGTTTCGGCCCACACGTGAAGGGGAGTTTAAGAAGTATGTAGTTAAATAATTAAATTTACTATATCCCAATAGTTTAAATTTTTGGGACAATTGATAATTTAACATTTTCTATATTGAATTATGTGTTACAATGCACCCAATATATAAATGAATACGTTTGGTTTAGTTGGTAATCCTAAAAGTATGATAATCCATATTATTCAATGAAATTATTATCTACACATTTATGGCAATTTTTTTTTTTTTTTGATAAAAGATAAAAATTATACTCTAGCCTAATTTAAGTGTCTATGTGTATGAAATTCCCTCCTAGACTGGAGACTTGAACTTTGTCCCTTGCCCCCCATATCCCACAAACACTTATACTTGTGGCAATTTCTTAATATAGTTTAATGAGCTACATATTTATGAATATCCTAATATATCTTAACAATTCCATTCATGGGACTTTGAGTAACAACAACATGATGAATTCCAACAAAAATAATTCAGTTGCTCACGAACGATAGTCCCAACAACTCACATAAATCTTCCCCCACCCCCCAAAAAAAAAAATCAAGGCCAGTATGACCACCTCAATCTATAGCTTGCTCTTTACTTTAGTAGAATAGCAAGCACCAAGGCTTAATTATCAATAGGATTTTTTGTTCAATCAACATCCAAGTAGGTTTAAAGAACCAGAGGAGCTGTTGGAAGAGAGTCACATTGAGATAGCAAATGATGCCAAGTATTGAGATATATATAGTAAGTAGACTATAGAGAGAGCAAACATGAAGTGAGTCATCTTATACATGACATAAGATATCTTGGGTTGATTTTGGTGATTGATTAATTTGGTCATTAAATTAAATATAAAAAAGAAGATGTAGTTTCTTTTGATTTTTCAGTACGTACACTTTTAATGATTCAAATTAGTCACGTAGATAGACAGAAATAAATGATCATTTGAAAACTAAACCAACTTATTGAACCAAAATCAAAACAAGCACAATCCTTAATCCGTAAGGGTCAAAAAAAGTTGTTAGTAAATACTTGCTAGAGCTTATTTATAGCTTATCAAATTTATTTTGACTTAATTACAGTTATATTGAGCAAACGAACACTAATAATTAACAGTTTTTTTTTATGTTCGTTTTGAGGACGCTAATTTACAGCTCACAGACAGCTCTATAAGTTTTTAGTAGTTTCACTTTCACCTTTCTTATTTATTTAATATTTAGGATTAGCCGATTAGGACAAATTAAATTAAAACATAATATTAATAATCGATGTTTTTTATACGAATACGACTTTTCTGGTATAGAAATAGAATCCAACGACGTCGTAACAAAAACACTAACAGTAAAAAAGTAATAACAAAGAAGTATGAAGGGCAAAACTGCCAAAACCGAAAAAGCCGATGCGATCACAAAAATCCAAAATCCCTAAATCAAAAACACATTTTTTTTCCTTCCCCAAGCGAATCAATCCTCTTTTATTGCTTTTTAGCCTCTTCTTCCTCTCTCTCTCTCTCTCTCTGCGTTTCATTGCTTTATTCCCTTAACTCCTCCAACCTAAGATCCGAGGAGTTTGGGAAAAGAAACCCTAACCCTTAAAACCCCTTTTAATCAAACAATCTCTCTTTCTCTCTCGTTATCGCTTTCACTTCAAGGTAAAGCTTGCTTCTTCTTTTTTCGTTTGAGTATCGATTTGCTTGTTGATGATTTGTTTTATTGTGTTAGTGAGCCTAGATCGATGATTAATTTTCTGGGCTTTGTTTGTTTTTCGAGAAATTTTTGAAAAGATTGGAAATTTGGTCTTATACATGTGCTTATTGTTCTTAATCTGTCATTGATTTTAATGAAACTTTCTGGGTTTAGCTCATCTAGTTTTATTTTTGTGTATCTTACTGGACAAGATCAGCTGTGATTTAGTTCATTAAATGTGTTAACTAGGATTCGTTTGTGAATAACTTGCTCCTGAATTATTTGTATAAGGTTTTTCTACCACTTGGTGATGATGGATGGGTTCATTAGGTTGTGTGGTTGAGTATATTTTGGGGGAGTGGGGGTGTTGTCTGGGTGGACATGGATTTGAAAATTTACGGGTAAGCTGTAATTTAATTCGCTTTTCAACTTATGAAGTTGAAGGAATGAATAAGGATATGCATATAGCATATTGTATAGGGATTATTGACAGATTTATAATTTCAGCTATGTAATAAAAACGTTAACCAAGCTGCATGCATAGTGTTCCGATTTGTCTGTGATAAATCTTTTTTTTTTATTTTTTTTTATCATCCACTCAACTTAGATATACCTTTATCTGCACTTTCTATCATCCAACATCTCTGAATGATTTCAGTTTAGAGATAGCATTCTAGATTCCGGGCTCTTTTAATGATACTTGTGCTCCACCCCCATGAAATAATGATGCTTTACAATATGGTTATCAAACGGATCTTGATGAATCTACTATGCTTACCATGTTGCCCTTATGTACGTGTTTTTTCATGAGCTGAGATCATCTTTGCAAATTGATTCGTATGGCAGCAAGAGAACATAAAGAGAAATAATCCCCTTCATGTAATTGTGCTTGTATATAGCATGTCATGTAGTCTTCGGTGGCTTTGGTTGGAATTATATGGAAATATGCTGTTGATTTAGATGGAACCTTTTTTCTGTTTGTGATTATTCTTCTTAGGCTTCAGAAAAACTAGTATTGGAACTGAATCTTTCATTTTTTATGGATTTATCTTTACCTCTAATAACCTCAGGAAAACAATATATTTAGTTTCTTTCCAAGTGGCTTAGTGAATTCAAATTGACATCTTTTTAGCGAGACATGGATCTTGCCTTGTACGTTAATACAAATTCATAAAATTGTTAGGGTCAATAATACATAGAAGATTTACTTAGTTATTGGTATGCATAATTAAATCAAGGTTGGCTTAAGTATATTAAGAGTTTATTATTTACTGCCTACTCTTTGCAGTCATGGCTGCTTTGACACCAGAGGGATCACAATTTGATGCTCGTCAATATGATGCTAAAATGAGTGAATTGTAAGTTATTTCCCTTCTATTTTTTTTTTTCCAAAATTTTCTACACATGCATTGCTGGTGATGTGTACTTATTTTGGCATATCATGCTTATCATGTGATGCCTACAATAAAAGACTCATGCTTTGTTGATGAATTATTGGGAGCAGATTGGGTACTGATGGGCAAGAGTTCTTCACGTCATATGATGAAGTTTTTGAGAGTTTTGATGCTATGGGGTTGCAAGAGAACCTCCTAAGAGGAATCTATGCTTATGGTATGTCAGATCATGCCTTTTGCTTTTGAAAGAAATTCAAACTTTCTGAGTTGGTGTATCTTGTTGAGGCAGTAAATGCAACCCACAGACACGTGTTTCCCTGTAGAAAAAAAAATGTCATGATTCTAGATTTTTTATAAATATTTTAGGAAGATTGTACACACAGACATATATGTTTAAGAACGTCCTATTTCTTTTGTCCATCATGGCTCTGTAAGCAGATTCATTTTTTCTGGTAATATACTCTAATTGTTTTTATGTTCACGACTACCATGGCTTCAGAAATTGTTTTACGAATCAGGTTGTAAAATTACTTGTGTGTGCAAAGGATGATGTTCATTTAAAGTGATGTTTTGCTGTATAACATGATAAGTCAATGTCTCTTTTCTCTGATATGTACTCTGAGACTTGACTTCAAACTTGTGGTAACATGGGAAGCTGATATTTGGATGAAACTTTTTTGAAGGTTTTGAGAAGCCCTCTGCAATTCAGCAAAGGGGGATTGTTCCTTTCTGCAAGGGACTTGATGTGATTCAACAAGCACAGTCTGGAACTGGAAAAACTGCTACTTTTTGCTCTGGAATTTTGCAGCAGCTTGACTATGGCTTGGTTGAATGCCAAGCATTAGTTCTTGCTCCCACTAGAGAGCTTGCTCAACAGATTGAGAAGGTCATGCGGGCCCTCGGTGACTATTTGGGTGTCAAGGTTCATGCCTGTGTTGGTGGAACTAGTGTCCGTGAGGATCAACGAATTCTTTCTGCTGGGGTCCATGTTGTTGTTGGTACCCCAGGTCGTGTGTTTGACATGCTACGGAGGCAATCACTTCGCCCTGATTACATTAAGATGTTTGTGTTAGATGAAGCAGATGAAATGCTTTCACGAGGGTTCAAGGATCAGGTGCTTGCTATTCTTTTAATACGAATCTATTATTTTCATGCTGCCTTCAACTATTATCTAGAAATGCGAGTTTGAGGTTTTTTTTATTATTTTTTTAAAAGAATTAATGTGACATTCATACTTCATTCAAGATAATGGGAAAATATATTACTCATTTCATGCTAGTTATTGGTAAAACTTGTGTTGGCATCTGGTGTGCTTATTCTTTTTAAATGAATGTGCGGCCTTGCAAGCTGAATTCTGCTCCAGCGTGTTAAAGATCAGTTTTCACTTAATCTAATTGCTGTCCATTTTGGTAGGCCTTGTTCTAACAAGCAGGGTTTCTATTTTCTAGATCTATGATATCTTCCAGCTGCTGCCACCAAAAATTCAGGTTGGGGTTTTCTCTGCCACAATGCCACCTGAGGCCCTTGAGATCACGAGGAAGTTCATGAATAAACCTGTGAGGATTCTTGTTAAACGTGATGAGCTAACCCTTGAGGGTATCAAGCAATTCCATGTTAATGTTGAAAAGGAGGAATGGAAGCTCGAGACTCTCTGTGATCTTTATGAAACCTTGGCAATCACACAAAGTGTCATTTTTGTGAACACCAGGCGCAAGGTTGATTGGCTGACAGACAAGATGCGCAGCCGTGATCATACAGTGTCTGCCACCCACGGAGACATGGACCAAAACACAAGGGACATCATCATGCGGGAATTCCGGTCTGGGTCTTCTCGTGTTCTCATCACTACTGATCTCTTGGCCAGGGGTATTGATGTCCAGCAAGTCTCTCTTGTGATAAATTATGATCTTCCAACTCAGCCAGAGAACTACCTCCATCGAATTGGTCGTAGTGGAAGGTTTGGGAGGAAGGGTGTTGCCATCAATTTTGTGACCAAGGATGATGAGAGGATGCTCTTTGACATCCAAAAGTTCTACAATGTGGTGATTGAGGAGCTGCCAGCAAATGTTGCTGATCTCCTTTGATGTGCTTTTAGCTGGCATGTTCGAAGGATTCTAATCTGGAAGCGATAATTATTACTTTATTTCTAGTAGGTCTAGGGCTTTTGATAAGCATGGATTGAACTTTCCTAAAAATGGGGGGTTTTGGGTTCTCTGCATTTGAGATGGGAGGCCATTCCCAATTTGGGCAAAGTATCCATTTTTGCAAATTTTGTCGTGAGTTTGGTTTGTACTTCTGATGTCTTATTAAAGTAAAAGATTTGCAGAATCGATTGTAGCTTGGGTTGGTCTCATTTGATCTAAGCTTGGTTTTTCGTGTATGTGTGAGAAGGGATGTTATGTAGAGTTGAAACATGATTTGATTATGTTGGGATGTTATGTAGAGCTGAACTTGCTCGAGTGTTTCTCTTTGAGCTGTTAACTTGCTATATCTAGTCTATCTCTGCCGCTCTTCACTTTAAAATAATTATTTCTTTGGTACTTATAACTGGAAGATGAAGCTGTTTCTGTGTTTCACTGCCTTACACCTGAACGTACATCAAATTTGATCTTCTGGGCTGGACTGGACTGGATATTCCATTCTTTACTCTCTCTCTCTCTCTCTCTCATTTGTATCTGTCAAATCTGTTTTTGCTTCCTGGCCTAATCCTTTATGAATGATGCGAGGTTTCTCTATATAGAATGATGTGAGGTTTCTCTATATAGCGTGTGTTTTATGCTCTTTTGAGTATGCTATGGAGGATCATGTATGGTTTTGAATCGAAGAACAAAATATTGCCTCTTTATGTGATTCTCCACCCTCTGTTACCCACTTGCTGGAGGATGGTTATAGGATCTCTCCCCGTGGAATTCCCTAAGATATGCTTCAGAATATGTTGTTTTATGAGGAACTCTCAAAATGCAATGGTAACATTATGAACACTTTCTATTATAATTATGCAAAGGGATGTCTGTGTGCGTTGGGGAGAACAAAGGGATTCAGAAAGCACGATGACTTTTTCGATTCATATTTTAATTATGCAGCCGAACATGGCAGCCGACATAATAATTTGCACCCTCGGGCACTCCAAAATCAACTTCATATTTATTATTTAGTGATTGATAAGTCTTTTTCTCTTTCCATGTAAATTGATCCAGAATTTGATTGGCCTTTTCTTAGACTCCGTTTGAATTGCGCTTAAATTTAGTTTCAGCGCGTTTGTCGAATAAAGTGGATTTTGTACACTGTTTATGGGACTCACAAATTGTAGCAAATTTTTCTTCAAAATTGGGTTTCATGGTACTATTCGCATATTTAAAAATTATTTTGCTACAATATTTTTAGTTTTCAGCAATAAGTGATATCCAAATAGACCCTTAAAAAAAACTTCATTTATTTCATGGTTAGAGTTCGTTTAGAATCTGCTTATTTTGCTAAAATTGAAATTTTTTTACTGAAAGTACGGTAAAAATTAGTTGAAATAGTATAATAGAACTCATGAATAGTATCAAAAAGTGCAGTGAAACTCATGAATAATAGCAAAAATAAATTAAATAGTAAAATAAGTTGGCAAAAATAATTTTTGCCAAACCCACACTTAAAAGTTCAAGATTTTAAGATATAGCCAAATGCAGTTGTAATTATTTAGCTTATTCATAGAGCCAAATAATTAGATGAAAAACAAAGTATGCCAAAGGAACACATAAAAGGAAATATATTTGGGAAATAGTACTTATATTGACTGCATCTCAGCTTGAAGGGCAGCAATATCAACACTAAAATATTGGACTCAACTCTTCTGCTCGATTGACCATCCATCTTATTTGAATGTTTGGAATAATACGAGGGACACAATATTTGTTACAACTCATGATACAACAGTCATGATTGAAACAATATTATTTACTTTTAAAAAATCTGAAATCACTCAAATAAGTATTCAGCAAAATTGGGTTTTCTCTCTAGTTTTCTACGGAAACATGGAGGTGAAAAAAGGGGCTATCTTTAGCACAAGGGTTGCCGCAAGGCATATTTCTCTTCGTGCAAGCGGTAGAACAGGTTAGTTTCGTAGTAAAATCATGGAGGAGATCACAGAGAAATGCGCGAGGATAAAACTATTGTCAAAAGAAAAGGCTAAAGTAACAATCCATGAACCAATGCCAGAGGATGGTCTCATCCTCATTGGGAAGTTTTTTACAAAGAGAAGAGTCAACCTAGAGTCTGTGGCCAGAGTGCCGAAAATGGTATGGAAAACGGAGAAAACTTTTGAAGCCAATGATCTAGGTGAGAACAAAGTCATGTTTTTTTTTCAAACAAAGGATGACGTGGATTGAGTGCTCTTCCTTAGCTCGTGGTCTTTTGATAAATATTTACTGGTCCTCCATAAACTGGAGAGGAGTGAGGCGATAAAAGACATCAAGTTTGACAAGTCCCTGTTTTGGGTCTAAATCCATGGACTGCCTACTATGTGTTAAATGAAGACGGTGGGTTTGAGTATCGGAGCAACATTAGGCGAGGTGGAGAAAGTGGATGTAAACGAGAAAGGGTTCTGCCTTGGTAGTTTCATGCGAATAAGGGTACTCATGATATCTCCATGCCGCTGAGTCGAGGTCAAAAGGTTCGTTTGGGCAAGTATGGCCTGAAATGGGTGGATTTCAAATATGAAAGGCTTCCGATTTTCTCCTACTTGTGTGGGAGGATTAATCACGATGAACGAGACTGTTTGCAAGGATTTCGAAGTAAGGAAACACTAAGGCTAGAGGAGAAGCAGTTCGGCCCATGGCTACGTGCGACACAGGACAAACACCAAAAACCTCTGATAGTTACAGCGGCAAGAAATGAAGCCAATAGAATCAAGGAAGCTAGAACTGGGTTAGAGGAGCATAGAACAGACAATAATGTGGAGCGCATGACGGTGTCCAATAATCCTGGTAATGACCTCCCAGGTAAGGCGGAGAGGATGGTGGGGGCTAGGGCTGACGTGGTAGACGTCAATACCCTATCAAGTCACATCCAAGTCAAAATCCCGAAAATCCCGCTGATTTCAAATTTTGAACAGCAACTGCGAGATATCGATGCTGCAATCTCGGGAGAAGTTTCTGACGTAAACACCGAACTAAGAAAGGAAGTAAACTTGGAGAGGGAGGAAATCTCATTGAACCAGAATGATGCTAGTTTGGACGTGAAAAAAGGGTCTCATGCAAATGGGCTTATCACAGAAGCCCAATCCCATTTTTCAGCTCTTAGGCCTTAGGAACCCATTGTAAAGATTGAACATCAACCAGGTGCCATATTGGGTTTGTCTCAAGTCGATATAAATTTTAGAATGGTGCCTACCTCTCCAAAACAGCCAAAGCCCCATAAAATGAAGAAGATCACTAGAGGTGGTCAAAAGAAAAACAAAGGAAACAGAGGCTACGATAGGACGATCATAGCCTCGGGTAAGGAATGCATGCAACCTCAGGGAGAGAGTAGAGGTGTTGAGACGTTGATGGAAGTTGATTAGGCTGAGGTGGGAGTAAAAAGAAGACTACGGTCACCATTGCATGAGCTGGGAAACTGTGTAGAGAATGGGAAAAAGGCTAGAATGGAGGGAGAGGTCAAGGATTTTGGCAAGCTCTTAGCACACTACTTAGGATCGGCGGAGGCTGTTAACCAGCCCTGCAGGGCACAATGAGTGCCATTAGCTGGAACTATAGGGGGCTTAGGAACCCCCTAACAGTCAAGGCCCTCCAAATGGTGGTTTTGGAGAAAGATCTCATCTTGGTTTTCTTAATGGAAACTAAGTTTGATGTCACTGAGATGGATGGAATCAAAAGGAAAATAGAAAGACAGCTAGGCCTGGTGGTCCCTAATGTTAGACGTGGGGATGGCTTGGCCCTTTTGTGGAAAGATACTATGAAGGTGGATGTATTGACATACTCTCCTAGGCACAATGACACAATCGTTATTGAAGAACAGGGGATGAAGAAATGGCGATTTACTGGTTTTTATGGGCATCTGAAGACCGAAAAAAGGGAGGAGTCCTAGAAACTTTTGGAGAGCTTAAGTCACAGAAGCAATCTGCCGTGGGTTTGCATGGGGGATTTCAATGAGATTATGTATGCTATAGAGAAAGATGGTGGAGGGGTGAGACCTGATGGTCAGATGAGGATTTTCTGTGAGGCAATTAATAGGTGTCGTTTGAGGGACATAGGTTATGTAGGCTCAGACTATACTTGGAGCATAAGATTAGGTAGACGTGGTTGGGTTAGAGAAAGATTGGATAGAGCCTTGGTGTCCACGGACTGGGCAACGATTTTTCCGTCAATGAAGCTATTTCATGTGTCCAACTTGGCCTCAGATCATAGCATCTTAGTGCTCAAGGAAAGTAGTTTTCCCCGATGGTAGTGGCAACGATCAAAACTGTTTCACTTTGAATCCATGTGGCTTGAGGATGGACGATGTAAAGATGTGGTAGAGGAAGCATAGGAAACAGGGCAAAACAGGGTCTCGAGTTGGCCATTAGAAGCATGCTTGGAGGAGTGCCAAAGGTTATTAGAGTCATGGAATAAGCACACCTTCGGCAATGTGGGTAAGCAGATAGCGACCTTTCAGAATAAACTCCAGGCACTTGAATCCATGAAAGGCAATACTATGGACTTAGAATCAATCCATGCAGTGAAAATGGAGCTGAATAGGTGACTTGGTATCGAAGAGAAAACGGGGCATCGGAGAAGCCAAAACAGCTGGTTGAAGGCAGGGGATAAGAATACTACCTTTTTCCACACAAAAGTATCAAAATGGTATCAACGGAACACCATCAGTAGGATTCTTGATTCTAATAATGTATGGCAGGAAGATGCAAATCAGATTGGTCAGACCTTTGTAGATTATTTTGAGCAACTTTTCTCTACCTCACGGCCAAGGGTGGAGCCAGAGTTGATTGATGCAGTGCATTCAAAAGTCACTGATCGAATGAATTCTACACTCACCCAAGACTTTCAGGCTACGGAGGTGGAAAAAGCTCTAAAGCAAATGCATTCTTTAACAGCCCTAGGTCTAGAGGGTATGCCCCCTTTGTTTTATCATCATTTCTAGCCTATTGTTAAATCCATTGTCACTAACACAACACTTACCTTTCTAAATCATGGTATAGCCCTCCCAAAATTCCATGACACTAACATTGTGTTTATTCCTAAAATAAAGAATCCAGAAAAAGTGACTGATTATAAACCAATTTCTTTATGTAATATGGCTTATAAAATTGCTTCTAAAGTGGTAGCAAACAGGATGAAAATGGTGTTGCAGGATATTATCAGTGAGAATCAATGTGCCTTTGTGGTGGAACGTCTCATCATAGACAATGTTTTGGTGGCTCATGAGTTGATGAACCATATCGGCAAGAAAAAGAAAGGCAAATGCGGTGAGATGGCTGTAAAGTGGATATGAGCAACACATACGATCATGTTGAATGGGAATGTTTGCAATAGATCATGAGGAAGCTAGGCTTTCATGAGAAATGGATTAGCATTATGATGCGATGTGCGTCTTCGGTGAAGTATGCTATACGGATCAATGGGCAACCGTGTGGTCAAATCCGGCCATCCCGAGGGCTAAGGAAAGGTGATCCATTATCGCCTTACCTCTTCATCATTTGTGCTGAGGGGTTGTCTACCCTCCTACATCGTGCCGTCCAAAGAAAAGCTATTAAAGGTGTGGCGGCTTCAACTAAAGGACCTAGAATATCCCACCTACTTTTTGCTGATGATAGCTTGGTGTTTGGAAGAGCAACAATAAGTGATGCCACGGAAATCCAAAGGATTCTCAAGGTCTATGAACTATCCTCAGGCCAACAATTAAATTGCACTAAAACTTCCCTGTACTTCAGTCCAAATACTGATGTTGAAACAAAGGAAAGGGTGAAGTCCATGTTTGGTGCCCAGGTAATCAAGCCTAATGAATCTTACCTCGGTCTGCCGTCACTTGTGGGGAGATCTAAGAATAATACCTTCGCTCAACTTAAGCAGAAAGTGGCAAACAAAGTATCGGGTTGGAAGGAAAAGTTACTTACACATGCTGGAAAGGAGATCCTGATTAAATCCATGGCCCAAGCCATGCTTGCCTACTCGATGAGTTGCTTTTTGCTTCTCGAAAAATTATGCGAAGAGCTTACCGGAATGATCAGACATTTCTGGTGGGGTCAGATGAAGAATGAGAAGAAACTTGCTTGGTTGAGTTGGGATAAGATGTGCTTGCCAAAGGAAAAAGGGGGCTTGGGTTTTCGAAGACCTAAAAAGTTTCAATTTGGCTTTCTTGGCTAGGCAGGGGTGGAGGTTGCAAACCAATTCCACCTCGCTGTTTAACTGAGTATACAAAATTAAATATTTCCCACGGTGTAGTTTTGTTGAGGTTGGCTTAGTTCAAGGCCTTCGTATGCTTAGTGAAGCTTAATGGCGGCTCAGGGTTTTGTCTGAAAAGGCATGAGGTGGCAAGTGGGGAATGGTACTAGAATCAGAGTGTGGTGTGACAAGTGGATCCCTAGGCCAAGCACGTATAAGGTGTTAACGCCGAAGAGGCCGAATTCGGAAAATGCTCTAGTTTGCGAACTCATAAACAGAACAACCGACAAGTGGAACATGGACAAGCTCAATTGCTGGTTTCATCTCGATGACAGTGAGGCAATAATGAGCATACCTCTGAGCACAAATGACACAAATGATATATTAATATAGGCAGAAAATAAAAGTGGAAAATTCACTATCAAAAGTGCCTATGCGTTGGCTTTGGAGGAGCAGCAGCATGGCCATGGGGGATTGCTCAAATGGATTGGTCTGCAGGAAGACATGGAAAGCAATATGGCACCTAAATGTTCCACAGAAAATTAAACGCTTCACTTGGAGAGCAGGCCGAGGCATTCTCTCCACAAAATCGAACTTGGCAAAACGAAAAATCGCACCAAGTGGAATTTGTGAGTTGTGTGGAAAAGAGGAGGAGATTGTTAGTCATTTGCTTTGGTTCTTTGACCACGCTAAAGGAGTTTGGACAACAAGTAAACTTGTGCTCCCTTTTGACATCTCTTCGAGATGGAACTTTTTGGATGTGGTGGAGAATTTACAGAGGTGGGATGATACCAACCCTGGGCTTCTTGAGAAGGTCATCACGGTCTGTTGGGGTATTTGGAAGAATAGGAATGTGCTTCGGTTGGGTGGAAAAGGAAAGGCCGGCCGTACTCTCTTAAGGAGTGCCTTGCACTTGGTGGATGAATATTATGCAGCAAATGAAGTAAAAGCTAGAAATCTGACTAAAGTTGCTCCCACGGTTGCATGGCAACCACCAAGTCGTGGGCATTATAAGGTCAACATGGATGGTGCAGTCTTCTCAAACAGAAAACAAGCAAGTGCGAGTGTTTTCATTAGGGATGATGCTGGGGATGTGGTTGCAGCTTTGAGCAAGAAGTGGAAATACCCCCTGGGTGCTGTTGAAGCCGAAGCAAAAGCCTTGGAAGCTAGTGTTAATTTTGCTAGGGATGTGGGAGACGTAGAAATTAAGACTGATTCGCTGGAGATCTTTAATGCAGTACAAGGGCTGGCTTCCCCACCATCTTCTGTGGCGAATGTGCTTGGTGGAATCATGGTTCAGGCCTCGTTTTTTCAACAGTGCAAGTTTTCTCATACCAAACGACAAGGAAATGTCATTGCTCATGTTTTAGCCTAGCACGCTAAGTTTTGTTGAGGACTATGTAGCCTGGTTAGAGGAATGTTCTAGCATTTTAGAGTACGTATGTGCTCATGACAGACTTGTATTTGAACGTTCTGATTTTTAATAAATTCTTGTATTTCCCATCAAAAAATAATAATAACAATAAAAAAGAGAATATTATTTTTACCTAGTAATTATTATACATCTATCACAAAAAAAAAATTCAAGTACGACTCTAACCACTGGATAAACAAACCCTTATATATCTTAAATCAAAATAAAGATACGATAAAAACATGACAATATATTTAAAATTAATCCATATCAATCTTATTAGTCTGTCTCATGTCCCTTCCGGTACTCCAATGCATGTGAGAGCAGCTTGCCATAAAATAATGGTAAAAAGTTAAGACATTCAAGTTTCAACCAACAAAATAAAAATAGTAAAGACTATAGACGTGGGCTCAACGCTAGTCTTTTGGGGTTTTGTCCAAGTCAATGCAGAATTCAAAAAATAAAACAAAATCAAAATAAAAGAACTTTAGAATTTTCGCGCAAGACCAGACAACATGATTCCCCCACTGAACACGCCAACTAGAATCAACCCCAAAAGTCAGGACTACTCCTATCCGAATCCGAAAATAAGGAAAAAAAAAAAAAGTTAACTTTTTTGGACACACCAATGAAACCAACATTAACCAACCCAGGCAGAGATAGCTAGAGCTGGTTAACCCATTGCTAGATCCCTACGTTTCAATAATTCCTATTATATACTCCTGTCAAGATCAAAGCCTCACACACCTAAACCAGAGGCCACCTTAAAAATTGAATCTTTCTGTGTATCTCTGCCACAAAATTCCATGGGAGACTACAACAGATCAGACGAATATGGGAATGGGAATATGCAGATGGAGAGCTATTATGGGCCACCGCCACCCAGACCGGCCACTTCTTATGAACTCAGGTCCTACAGTGCCTCCTATGCACAGACCCAGATGGCCAACTACAACAACAAAAATAGGGACTTGAAGCTCAAGAAAGGGAAGAGTGCTTCTGCAAACTCTTGGGCTTTTGGTGACCCTGAGTTTCAGAGGAAGAAGAGGGTTGCTAGCTATAAGATGTACTCTGTGGAAGGCAAAGTTAAGGGCTCCTTGAGGAGAAGCTTCAGGTGGCTTAAACATAGGTACACCCAAGTGGTTTATGGCTGGTGGTGATTCTCTGCTCTTTTCTTCTTGTATGTTAATTGCTAAAAGTTCTGTTTGAATTTTACAATTTCAAATTTTGTGTCATTCTATAACTGTGTTTATGAAGTTTGTGGGTTTTGTGATCATAAAATTCATGATTTGGGTTGATCAATAAACTGAGTGGTAAATTGGTGGGTAAACTGTGTTAATTTGTTGGCTCCTGCAGGATATTATTTCAGGCTTGGAAGTTATTTTATTTATGTCCCTTATAATTCTTGCTAGCCGACCCCCAAAATTGTGGGACTAGGCTTTGTTTGTTGTTGTTGTTGTATGATTCTTGATGCTGGTGTCATCGAAAGCTCTATTTGTCTTTTGAGAATGCCTAATGTTGATAAGCCACCTTGGAGTACTCTTGGTTTTCTAATTTTTGGCACTTAGTACAAAATATAAACATGGGATTTGATTTCTTTTATTTATTTATTTTTTATTATTATAGGAATTTGATTTCTTTCTTAAATCTTAAGTAAAGGGGTTGCTTTCATCTAGTTGTTTATATTTATAGTAAAGTACTTTCTTTGATTATGACCTTAGAAATTTTTTTTTTCTTGCTTTTTATTTTGATCATAACAAAAACACCTCTTTCCCTAGCCCAAGTTAATGTTTAGCATGATCCTTCTTTGTATGTTATTGTCTTTTGGGTGTCAACCCGCATGGTAATTACACCTGCAATATCTCTGTTGTAAATGCTCTGGTTACAGTCCATGGTTGACTCACAGTGATCAATAGTCAAGGTCACTCAATATAAGTTTTACCTTTGCGACCATATATTGTTTAGTGATAGACTGATGCTAGCGTATCATTTTAGCACTTAAAAAGATTTCGTTAAAACTATTTCCTAGTCCATAGGATCAAATAGGATTAATGATTCTACTAACCTATAATTTCATTCAATACTCTTGGGAGCAATGCTCTCTCATCTCACATGAGGTATATGGGGTATATGTTGTTTATGAATGACTTATGGGATGTTCCTTATTCGAGTATGGAGCATGTACCTTTATTCTTTGTCTTGTGTTCTGCTCTGTCATCTACTGGAGTACTTCTTGTTTGCTGAGTCATGCTCCAGCATCCTAAAGCTTGATAAAATTATCATGTGATCATATGCGGACAATCATACCATATATAAACCTGTCATTTTTTATCCAAATAGAATATGATTGCACATCCTGGTTGAGGATTTTAATGGAAGCAGTGACATGCTAGGAGTATGTGTCTTCATTAATCATTAGCTTTAGTAACTTCTAAAGTCCCTTTATATCATCATTTTCCATTGACAATGGCTTTTTCCAGCTGCTGAAATTTTCAGTCTTATTAGTTAATTAGGTTATTAGTATTATATTTACTTTCATAGAGTCAAGGTTATTTTTGTAATTCAGGTCTTCCTAAGTGAATTAGAATTAGGGTTTAGTCCTAGTATGTTATATAAGAATGTTACTATACTCCTACGGAGAAATTTGATAGTTTACTTGATTAATAAAATTTCCATTGAGACTTTCTCAATGGTCTTGTGCTGATTCCAGCCAACTCTAAGTGTTAATTCCTAAGTTTTGCTTTCTTGTGCCGATTTCAAGCAAGTCTATGTGCTGATTCCTATGTTCTTTTATTTTGCCAAAAATATTTTTTCGTCTTTAAATTTTACATGAAGTTCGGTTTTCATCCCCAATTACAAAAGTTTGGTTTTCATCCTTAAATTATCAAAAATTGTTTTTCTTTTCATATCCTATTGAAAATGTTACACTTTATGTCCTTTTGTCCACTTTCATTAACTGTTTACCCTACATGTCTAACAGAATACCTAGGTGGCATTACTGAATTTGACATGAAACACTAAAAGAAAAACACATAACTTAATATGACATGGACATAAACATTATTTCCTTTCTTTTCTCACATTTTCTCAACAACCAAGCACAATCTTCCAAAAATTCAGAACTTCATGTGGGAAAGGACATAATATGAAGTACCCATCAAGGATCTTTAGCTTTAGTTCTCTCGTATATTCAGTTATTAAACAATGTCGAGGGTATGTATTAAGCTCAGTCTTAGCCGAAAGGCAAGGATAGACAATAAGTTTAAGCACAAGAAAAGGTTGTTATTTCTTGAAGACATAAGTAGCAGAACGGTTTTAGATTTATCCAATTACACTACACAAACCTGTATAATTTCAATGCTGGCGCTAGTTCCTTGAATAACTTGTATCCTGTACGTTGCAATCCCACAACAAAGATGGTCACACCAAGGAGCATGGAGATAGTAGAGACCTCAAAGCCAGTCTTACCCCCAATTAATTTGGATCCACACAATTAGTGATAAGCTGACAGTACCACCAACAGATACTGTTATAAAAGGCAGTTGAAGAAGCTGGACATCTGCTTTGCTTCTTTTGGGTCAAATTGATCAGCACTGTGTATTTGGTTTCTAATAAAAGGGAAAGGAAATTTATATATCTATGTCATACTAATACTTAGGTAATGATTTTTAAATTTTTTTTTTTTAGTTTTTTATTTAGTGCTGTATTTCAGATTAAGTAATGTCACAGGTATCTAATACATAGCATTGAAAGTTAACAGAAGTAGATGGAAGGACCAAAAGTGTGATGTTTTCAATTGTTTATTGATCAAAAAAAAAATTATGATAGTTTAGATGTTTAGGGATGAAAACCAAATTTCATATAAACTTTAAGGACAGCCAATATTTTTGCCTTTTCTTTTTCTGTTCTTTCATTTCGGAGTAGCATCATTTTGATTTTGTCTTCTTTCAGTTATTTTTAAAGGAAATAGAGATTTGTCTATTTGGGACTTTTATATTTATATTTGCATGTCCAATAAATTCCCTTGAGTTTTAACTGTGGGTTTTCCTGTGAATTGAAGGAAGTTGTATGGTCCAATAAAAACTTTGGTTCATTGAGGTGACAAATGATAAAGTTCTGTTGCAATTTAATGGGTGAGCTGGGTCCTAGGGTGTGAGTTTTTTCTACTTTTTTTTGGTAGAGATGTGGTTGCTTTCTTGGGTGAAGTTACTTAGACAGTTAATTTGTTACATCAGAGTTGGCTCTAACGAGCTAGCAACCTTCTTTCTCCTTTGAACTTTTTCCTCAATATTGAGAGTAACTATAAGCATTGGAGGGTGAGGTTCTTGTGTAGTTGTATTTGTTTGTATTAGTGTCTAACAACTCTAAATTCTTTTTTATTTTGCTTTTATTCAAGTTTTGCTTTTGGGACTTTGGGTATGTAAGTTGTGGAATTTATTATTTTTATTATTATTATTTTTTTAATTCTGTATAATTTCCATGGTAGTTGTAACTGTTTCTATCGTCCTCCTTCGTTATTCACTTTATGGTAATGGTTTCTTACCTGTCATTTGACTTAGACCATGATTGTTGGAACTGTGTTGATCACAACACTCACTTTGCTTCTCCTCCACTCTTCATTTTTTGAAGCAAGATGATAAAACCCATAACTTCACATCCGATTCTGATATAAAGATTATGATCCAAAACCTCTAATGTTTGAAAATAAGAGAAGTACCAGTAGGCTTAGGCTGGATTTCGATTTTCCTTCTCTCTGGATTTTGCAAAGATGAAGCAGATGAAATTGGGGATTGAATCTCAAATACTATTTTTGTTTTAGTGCATTTCAATCTGAATGTATGTTTATGTATGTGAAAAATAATTACCCTCTATGCTCTGGGTTATAACAGCCTTGGACTAAGGTACTACTGTATAGCCTTATATTTACAGAAAATAAGGGCCTGTTTGGGTAATCAATTTTCATCACTCAATTTCCATCACTCAATTTCCATCACTCATCACTCATCACTCATAACTCATCACTCATCACTCATAACTCATCACTCATCACTCATTTTTTAACACTCATTTGGCAACATCATTTTTATTTTCATCACTCAATTTTTTCACACTATTCATGGGTCCCACACCTGTCAGCCAGTACAGTTTTTTCTTTTTTTTTTTAGCACCCAACTCACCGAAGCTAATATATATATATATATATATAAAATAATTAAAAAAAAAAAAACAAACAAACCGAAAAGCCAACCCAGGAAAAGAAAAAGAAAAAAAAAAAAAAAAAGAACAACGCCAATCCAAAAAAAAAAAAAAAAAAAAAAAAACGCCAACCCAAAGCGCTACCCAGGAAAAGAAAAAAAAAAAAAAGAAAAAAAAAAAAGAAAACGCCAACCCAAAAAAAAAAAAAAAAAACCAACGCCAACCCAGAAACGCTACCTAGGAAAAGAAAAGAAAAAGAAAAGAAAAAAAAAAAAAAAGAACAACGCCAACCCAGAAGAAGAAGAAAAGAAAAAAAGAAAAAAAAAAAAAAAGCCAACGCCAACCCAGGGAAAAAAAAAAAAAAAAAAAAAAAAAAAAAAAAAAAAAGGTCAAAAGGTGGTCAAAAGTTGCGGTTGTGGGTCCCTCATGTGTGTTTATTTACGAAAATGCCATTGAGTTATGAGTTATGGAAACTGAAAACAACCTTTTGTTGTTTTCAGTTTCCATAACTCATAACTCAAAAATCAGAGAATTGAGTGATGGAAACAGAGTTATGAAAACAGAGTTATCGTTTGGCCAAACAACCTTTTTACTATGGGTCCCACCATTTTTGAGTTATGAGTTATGGAAACAGAGAATTGAGTTATCAAAAAACTCAATCCAAACAGCCCCTAATTCTCTCCATCTGAAATGAATTAATTTCATTCATATTTATTAATCTTCTATAAATCATTTGTGTCATTTAATCATTTTTCAAACTTAGTAAAATGTGGAAGCGAATTAGCCATGTCAGGGATCCCTTAGTCATCTCGCACTCATGTCACCACAACACGTAGCAACCAAAGAGTTGTCATCTTGTCTTGCCAGTTTAATAAATTAAAGGGCAACTATATCTGATTTTAATATCAGTACAGCACATTATGCTTAAAGTTCAGGTCTTTTTATAATTTATAAACTATGCTTAAAGTTCATGTCACAGCATGTCAGATGGGTTTATATAATGTAGTGATAAAAGATTCTTAGGGAAGAGGAATTTATAACAGATACACGTCCTAAGGGCACCAGGTAATGCTGGACCACACGATGAGAAAGTTATTAAATGAAGTTTCAGTTTGCATAAGGAGGTGCATTAGGACCATCTGCATTGGACAGTGATGCTCATTTTATTGTTCAATGCTCTATGTTATTAGATAGGTTACTGTCACCATCCATTTCAGACAACCTTGGGATTGTAATTTTCAATTGGCATGCATCTTCCCCTTCCATCTTCACCCAGATGAATTTTATCAATGTGCCTCTATGGTCGGAAAAATTATTGTATAGAGACAATCTCATGGAGTGTGATTCTCACAATATATGGGTCTCATAAATTTGTGAGGCCAACCAAATGTCATAGCCGGAGTGCGTCACGAGATGGTCTCATGAGATACTTTCTCCTATGTAGTTGATGCATGAATCACAAAGCATGATACCTTACCTAACACCATAGTATTGAATTTTGATTGTCATTTGTCAAGAGTTCTCCCTACGCGAAATGGAGAGCCTGATTGTAAATCCAATTATGGCAGTACTATTGTATTGAGATTACAATATGTGAGCCGTTGTGCAAGAACTTAAAACCAAAGTGAATTAAAAAAAAAAAAAGAAAAGATGATTAAATTTGTGAAATTATTAATAAAAAAAAAAAAGTCTGAAATTATAAAATTTTCCTTGAAATGGACCCTCTTTATTTTAAAAGCAAGTAAAAGTTCCAATATTAACATTTTGATGGGTAGAATTCAGTCGATAAAATAACTGTGGCTTTTGGCATTAAGGAAAAATAGTAAAACAAGATAAAAACTAGAACTTGGAATTGAAGCATTAGGAGTAAAACACAATAAAAATGAGAACTAGGAATTGAAAAAGTAATCACCCCAACCTTAGGTAGATATTATCCACTTTGTGGCTCATACCTCTCAAGTACATAGTAGTTGAGGAAAAAACCTCTACATATTGAATAGAGATCATTCCTTATAAGCATATTCGCATATGCTTCCCCAGATGATGTAAGACTCTTAAAATTGCTTCTCCCTTTGATTCTTCACAATCTGCCCCCTTACGAACACACACATCTTCATGTGTAGAGCCCACACTTTCGGCTCGGTATGACTTTGATATCATTTCTAATGACCTCGCCCCAATTATGTAGACATTATCTTTTTTGAGGCTTATACCTCTTATGGTTTTTTTCTCCCTTAAATTACACAACAGTTTAGGAAAAGACCTCTCTACACATTGAAAGGAGAAGCAATCCTGGGATGCTAACTCATAAACTTTCTTGAAATTGAAATGTAAAGAACATTTTTCGTAGTGTTCTGATGATACCTCTGTTTTTTTTTTTTTTCTCTTATCTCTTTATTTATTTATTTATGAAAAACACTCTATTTATTTTAGTGTAAGAGTGATATTAACCGACATCAGGAAGCAACTTTCACTAATATGGTGACGTTAAGACCAGATAAAATAAAATAAAAAGGAAATCAAAGGGAGGAAAATCATTGAGAGGAAATCACAAATCACAAATCAGATAAAATTGAAATTATCAATGGCGGCCACAATGTTCACTCTATGCTTTGCTCGAGTAAAACTAAGCCACATCAGCAATGGCCCCCACCCCCCACAAAACAAATAAAAATTTGGTAACTTCAGACCTCAGCCAAAACCAAACGAAACCTTACCAAACAATTAATAATAAGACTTATATATTGTTTGTTTAGAAACAAAAATAGGAGGATACATCTGAGCGAGAGAGAGAGAGATCGGAGATGTGGGAATCGATTCTTTTAACGTTAGCAGCAACCGCCGGAAACAACATCGGCAAAGTTCTTCAGAAAAAGGGCACCGTCATTCTTCCTCCACTCTCTTTCAAGTTCAAGGTTCTTTCTTTTTAATACAGATCACAACCCTTTTGATTTTCATGCATGCCCAGTTAATCAATTTTTGTAATTTATTATTTTTATTATTGGCATCCAGGTGATAAGGGCATATGCTTTCAACAAATCTTGGTTGGTTGGTTTTCTAATGGATATCTTTGGAGCAATGTTGATGTTGAGGGCACTCTCTCAAGCTCCTGTATGTACTATGTACCCCCCTTCACTTTCTTCTACCTTTCCTATCTTGCTTATTATTTTTTACCATATATATATATATATATCTATCTTATTTCTTGCTATAAATCATATTAAAAAAAAAAGACCCCATTTTTAAAAAATTTGTCAATTTAAGTCCCAAATTTACCAAATCCTTTCAATATAAGGACAGGCTTGTTCATAAATCAATTTGGTAGTCATTGAGCAAGAGCATAGAGGCTAGAGAGAAAAAACGTTGCTTTGAGTGAGAATGTGATTGCCAAAAACTCTAAATTTTATCGAACACAAATTTTATCAACAATTTTCTTTTCTCTATGCTTCATTACTGCCCAGAATATTGTAAAGGACTAATGTAGATGGATACGGACTTCAAATTGAAATGGTTTCATAAGTTTGGGACTTTGAAATAGGATATAACTGTGAGCCTTTTTATGTAGTTTTCTCAAGTAATAATAATAGTGACGATGATAGACATGTTCTAGTTAGCTTAACCGGTAAAGTTTTTTGTCATCTAATAACTGACCTAGCTAGGATCTAGGATTGAATCCTACCAATACCAAAAAGGAAACCCATTTGTGTCTTGGCCTGATAGTAAATAATAATCATCATAGAGCGAACATCATTGTTTCAAATTTTATCATATCTATAGAAAAAGTGATAGAAAGTTATTAGCCCTTGTGTTATTTTTCTGAAGGTTCTTTTTGTTAGCTTAAACATGAAAACCAATATTATATGTGAGAATTTGTAGAATTGAATTTTTATGACATATTACGTGCATACATGTATATTTGCCTTTGTTTTTTTATTGGTAAATTGCACATTCACCCAATGGATCTTGAACCCACAGTTGCACCCTCCACCTCACACTTGCAAGGGAAGGAGTTGCCATTTGAGCCCAGCTAGAGCTCATTGGCATACATTTATATTTGCAAAATGTGCCAACCTAAATATTATATCTAGTTATTTAGCTTATCTGAAAATTTTTGTCATCACATACTGAAAGGTTAACCCTACTACTTATATATATATATAGAGAGAGAGAGAGAGAGTGGTTTTGTGCATTTGTTTTAACCTTGGTTGGCTTCTTAACAATATGCTCTCAGGTATCTGTCATCCAACCAGTTTCTGGCTGTGGACTTGCTATTCTTTCTATCTTTTCGCATTTTTACCTAAAGGAAGTCATGAATGCTATTGACTGGATGGGGATTACTTTGGCGGGTATTGGTACCATAGGTAATCTAAGCTCTTCGTGATTATCTATGTTGATTATAACAAGTGAATATATTTTAGAATCCTGAGCTCTCATAATTATTATGTCAAGTAGAAGTTAGGAATATTCTTTACACTTTCTTTTTTCTAAACTTTCAGCATGAGGCCCGTGAGGTGTGTAAATTAGCAATGAATTTATGCTCTTCGTGATTTCACTTTTTTATTATCCCAAGCCTATCAAGATGTTTATGCTTTGCAAACAAAAGTTTATAAAACTTCAATGCTTTCTCTGATGAGCTCTAGCTGAAATGGCACCTTCTTCCCTTGTAAGAGTAAGGTGGAGAGTAAGGTTGTGGGACTTACTAATAAAAAAAAGTTCAATGCTTTCAATATTGGCTATGCTTTTATTTTCTTCTTTTTTTAATATTGAATTGATTTGACCCTATATGGTATTATAATCTGTGATGCTTTTGTATTTGCAGGAGTCGGTGCTGGAGGTGAGGAGCAAGATGCTACTTCCATATCTATTTTACATTTACCATGGCTGGCATTCATTGTTGCCATCTTGTTTGTAGGTACCTTATACTATGCACCATCTGATCTTTAGTATTGATGCTCCACATACTGTTTTGTATAACAATTATGTGATGATCTAAGCCTTATAGAACCCTTGCACTTAGGTACTTCTTAATGGATGGCTTCGGATTTACAGACGCCAACGAAGAGAACAGGAGATGGTAAATTCCCCTTTAATTATGTTGACACTTAGTAAGATTTATTCAATGGCTTTTTAGTACTAGTTATACTATTGATAGTGTTTGCTACATATCCTCTTTCTTTGTTGACATTCTCTTTTGATGCAGATAGAATTTGAAGTTGTTGAAGAAATTATATATGGCTTGGAATCTGGCATTTTGTTTGGGTACTATTACTATATCCTCACTAAGCCATTTGTTTTTGCATATATCTTCTCTGTGTTCAGCTTTGACCTCACTTCTTCCCTATCTTTTGGTTTTAGGATGAAAGGTCTTGCAATAAAATACCATAAATCAATGTTGAATTGTAACTGTTGTCCTTGGAATTCTGACTTTGCTCAATTGCTGGAAAATATGAAAGGTCCCCCCCCCCCCCCCCTTCCCCAAAATAAATAAATAAAAGGATAATAAAAAGAAGAAGGGGAAATTGGGTTCCTTACATGCCCAAATATCTTTCTTTTTTTTCTTATAGCATGGGGGGAGGGGGGATTTGAAACCAAGTTCTTCACAAGGAGAGAACTGGGCAATGGCACTAAGCCAGAATGCTCTTGGCAACATGCTAGCATATCTTACTAATGCGCTAGAGCGTGATTGAGTTGTAGCATCACTTGAATAGACAACTTTTCATCTACAAACATCTTATATCGTGGCAAAATGCTATACAGCATCTAAAAATATATTTTTACAAATAGGATCTTGTTGAATAATCTCCATAACATCACTTCTCTCATTTTTCTTAATTACTTAAAAAAAAAATTTAGTTTTAAATAAAATCATTTTGATGCTTAAAAAAAATTAAAATAATTTGTTGAATAGTTTATGTTACAATCTGTCTCTAAAATGAAGTTCAACATATATAAAGAAAAACTTTCTAGTAATGTTAGTACATCTAATTGCAGGATGGCATCTGTAATATCAAAGATGGGATTTGTATTTTTTGAGCAGGGCTTCCATAGCATGCTGGTACCGATCTGCATATCAATCAGTGTATGTTGTAGCGGTACAGGATTTTATTATCAGGTATTTTGAGCAGTTGACTTAATCCACTTTTTCATATCTAAATGTTGATGGATGTGCACCTGTGATATTTAACCAATTAACCTTTCTTGAGTAAAAAATAGAGACTTTAAGCTACATACCAAAATGTCTGCCATTTTAAAGATTTTTTACACAATGTGTCTGTAACTGTGTGTCTGTGTGTTTGTTTGTTTTTTGTTTTGGGGGGGAGGGTGTTGGGTGTTATCTTCTGTGTTTTACATAATCCATCATGGAACCATTTCTATTGAAGCTGCTGGGTGTTTGTCAGAAAATTATACATATACAACATCATCATAACGTGCTTATTCATTCTATTTTAACAGACTCGTGGTCTAAAGCATGGGAGAGCAATTGTAGTATCCACATGTGCAGCTGTTGCATCAATTGTGACTGGTGTTCTTGCTGGTATGCTGGCATTAGGTGAACGACTGCCTTCAGCACCAACAGCTCGTTTTTCACTTCTGCTTGGATGGTATAAAATACTGGGCTTTTTTTATTATTAAAAAAAAAACTTATTATGCTTAGAGAAGAAAGCCTCTTGAATATAATCTTTGGGCCTGATTTTTAAACCTTGAAATATGGTGCAAACCATTTGATCTCATTTTAGAAATCTTACCTAGTACTTCCTCAAAAATATAGTTATCAGTCTGCATTAATTGGGTGTATCTATAGTGGATCTATTTATTTTTATGCTGGCCGTCAACCTACTGTGACCCTTCACCTTTTGGGTAAAAGTATGCAGTCTGATATATATGGTCATGTTAAATTAATTGTCATGTACGCATTTTAATAAAAGTATTATTACCTATCAAAAATAAAAAAAAAATCGATAGTTCAGTTCTTACTCTCAATTTACAAATGGAGATTTGAGCGCTCATGTTCAGGATTTGTGTGCCATATGTTTATTGTTCATTTCTTTAATGCAGGTTACTCATTATGTTGGGCGTGATTTTACTTGTGACTTCAACGCGGCTGCTTAGACACCTTCCACGGCCATTACGTGATTTTATTCAAAGTGGTGTTGACAGGAATTTCAACCTTAGACGATCCGGATCTGCCCGTGTTAGGGATACAAACCCAAGTGCTGTTATCCAGGCAGCAACATTACATTCTTTGATATCATCCCCTTCTAAAGAGAAGGCTTGAATTGACAACGATGGGGAGATTGTTGCATACACAACTATGTTAAGATTCTTGTTGACAGGCTTGTACATGGCATGAAAAGTAGCTCCATTTGGTCTCTAATTGAGGTTGGGGTGTATAGTACCGTTCATCTGCTCATTCGTTTTTAGAGGTTGAAATTTTTTTTAGATCATTCCTTCTGTCTGACATCTCTTACTAGATATATTGTTGTACCTGTTTGAAACTCTTGCCTCCTACATTCCATATAGTCTCAAGTTTTTGTTTTTTGTTTTTTGGTTACTTCAAGGATGATGATCTTAGTGACTAGATATGGAATGGTAAACAGGCTTTGGTTCATGTGCAAGTGACTTGAGGCAGAATGATTTCAAGCTCTTTTTTTTGAACAGTGGGGGCAATATATACTAGCTATTTTCCATCAAGTAATGCTGAGACAATTGTAAAAACAATTATCTTCACAATTTTTTTTTTTTTTTGAGGGGGATTATCTTCACAATTATTAACGTGACAAATTGTGATTGAAACATTACTTTTACACCATACGTTAATGATGTCATTATTAGCTCTAATCACTGCATGCCAAGTCAGCATCAACGAAAAATATTTGTGAAAATTTGTCTGTTAGACCTGGTTGTTTTTATTTTTCTAGCAGATAATTGTCAAGAGGTGGTACAAGTTACAATATGTCCTTGTGCTGTTGAGTTGCTTTCACTTTCAGAAGTATAACCGGGTAAATACTCGTGTGGCAAAGGGTGTCAACTGTTGAGATACGAGGAATCAGCTAGACTCTAGAGTCTAGTGTCTACGACTATAATATAGACATTACTGTAGAAAGTAGAGAGAATTTTATTTTAGGATTAGATTTCATAAACACTCACGTCAGTTTATCTATTATACATACTTTTTCATTAAAATAATATTTTTTTCTCATTTTTTTTATTATTTCCCACCTACCCCCACCTAACCCACAAAGTCTTTGCCTCTCACTTTCCCCTAACCCACCCACAAAGTCTCTGCCTCTCTCTCATCCCTCAAAGTCTCTGCACCTCTTTATTTTTTATGACAGTTCGAAAGTTACAATCAAGAGAGAAGATGATGATGTGTAAAATTGGTCACTTTTTGTATTTTGTAAATGTTTACATCCACTAATGTGGATGCTCTTAGCTTCTTAAGGTATCCAGACTTTTTTTTTTCTTCCCAGTATCCGAAACTATATATAAGTAGCATATAAAGTGCTCTTATCTCTTAGTTCTTACAACTTGAAAGAAATTTGCAATATTCAACGTCACTTAAATTTTGGTTTAAATGCAAATGATCATCTAGTTTTGTGGGATACATCCTTTCGGGGGAAATTCTACAATACCCATATTTTTTTGTGGATATGATACTTCTATTAGGATATTGGACTATCCAAACACTTGGCAAAGGTTAATCTTTGACTACATCTAACGAAGACCTAAAGATTTACGTTCTCTCCCAATCAACACTGGTAGCTGTCATCATGAAATACCCATGAAATGAATTGCTCATTAGAGACAACTGGCCGGTCGAACACCCAAGCTTTGGCGATCAACAATGGGTGAGCTTTTTTTGAACTCGAACTCAAACTCACCAAGTTAGTTGGCAGGTGGAACATAAACCCACTCAAACCCTGTGGACACCCCTAACCTCTATTTGTTTTCATGTTAATTGTAATATAGCAACTAAGATAGTGTCCATATCAAATCGCATAACAGGTTCAATCACATGATAACCCTTTTTTTAGTGACAATGAGAGGGTCACATGATAGTAACTTTGTCATAAACGCTAGTAACTCACGTCACATTAAATAACAAATCTATAACAGATACCACACCCCCAAAAAAATTGGGAGTAAAATAGAAGAACCCTCGTTTCATCATAATTTATAGAGTTTAAAGATAAAAAATGGAGTTCGCATGTCATCCATTTTTGACACCATCAGAGTATTTATAGATTACAAGTCTTCCTCACAAATATTGGCTTGACAATTAGAGAATATGATAGGTTGGAAATCGTCATATTTCTTTTGGGACAAAGCTGGAAAGGGTAACCAAAACTAATATTTATGCAGGGCCAGACCCTGTCATAATTTCTCTCTCTCTCTCTCTGTCTCAAACAGAGGCATACACTCAACAATGAATCTTTCTTATCAAATTCATTAGAATCATTAGACACAAGTACTTTGAAAATGAATAAGCCCTTCTTAGTCAAAATAAATGGAGAAACTCGTCAAGTTACTTATCTCTGAGTCTCTGTCTCAACAGTGGTTTAAGAAGGGTGGCTCTATTTAATCATCAGAGATATTATATATTACTTACAAGTTTTCCTAAATGTTTCACTTTTTTAGCTTTCACTTTGTCTCGTTCTTCATTTCCCTTTTACTTTGTTGTATTAAGCATATACACATTTCCATAATAAACAGCAGAATGATGGTAAGGACAAGAGTGGCACAGACAAGAGGACTACCAAAACAAGACCTGATTTTAAGTTAAAAAAGTTATGAAGGGACCTCTCTCAGATGAATAGTAAGATACCTCTGCAATCACTTCATGGTATGTCGACTTAAGAAATAGATGGCTTTTCAGTGTTACAGATCCCCAATTAGGATGTGGAAAGGAGAGAGGGACCCCCTTAAAGAAATAACAACCATTTCCACTTTCATATTCATGACATTACCATAGGTCCACCATCACCAGGACAAAAGCTACCACTAGTGAAAAATCCATAATGCAAAAACAAAACCCAATATTCAAAATCCTAGAGATATCGTCAAATTCATAATGCAACCATTTGCAATAGGAGTATAGGACACATATTATGGCATGCATTATGCAGGGGCCAACTGTCATTTCATCAAAAGAGTTTACTTATGGGGAAAAAATGACAGCAAAGCCCCATATAACTAGACTTGTCAGAGAGAAGAGGGCCATAACATTAGGACCCCTCCGTTGGTAATCCATGTGAGTTACAGTATGGCACCTCCATATAAGGCCAAGCTTACCTATTAGAAAGGTATATGAATTGGGATTTCCAAAAGGGACAGATCATCAGGTTTCATATCAGCTAGGACAAGTTCATTGGCTACTATTCTGATACCCTATCAAGTATATAGGCAGGTTCTATAATGGAACACCAACCTTTTATGATTGTCACTGCTTCCTACTGTTAGCAAAATAACTGAGCATCAAGGAAGCAACTTTAATGGAAAACTACTTTCACCAAACACTAGGACTAAAAAAAATGTTGGGAAAATTACATTTTACCACATGGTTTGAACTGAATTCAATTCGCCAACTTGTGATTTAAAAATTACACTTTTCCCACTTGAAATTTAATTCCTTCAAAAAATTAGCCTAAAATCTTTATAAAAAAAATTGCAAGTTTAAATTATGTTTTTTTAAGAGTAAATCCAGAGAACAAACTAATAACCTTATTACAAATCTACATTACATTATTCATGAACACAAGAAAATACAATTAAATCTCAACTGTGTAAAGTGCAACTTTCTAAACCATGAGTTAGCAAATCAAATTTGACTCAAATCATAAGTGAGTAAAGTGTGAATGAACCCACATAATTTTGTAATAAGAGACAAGGGAAGCTGAAAAAGAGAAAAATTAGGTCATGGGGTGGTAGGGTAGCCATCTGAGGCTGTTAAAATGAAGTGTGTTTTCAAATTTTCATCCATGTGCCTCGCACAGTTGACTAACTTAGTAACTTCACAGCAAAGTCAGCCCATTCCTAACTCACCCATTTAGTCATTAGCGGTAAATTAACTCTTCTTTATCAACAACAAACTTCAGATGTGTTTTTGTACTTTTCTTTAAAAGTCTGTAAATACCAATAATTGGAATTTTTTGAACAAGTTGCTTAAATTTCTCATATTGGAAGATGATCCTGAAACTTGTATGAACATTTGTCATAGTTTGCCAAGGAAGCTAAAGTTGTGAACATGGATTGAATTCCCAAGGAAGCTAAAGAGAGTAAGGGAGAAAAATAATTAAGGATGAATCGCTCAACAATATTTTCTTTTTGGGTCAAACTCTATGCTTCTAACTTATTCAGAAAAGGTGGTAGGCAACACCATCTTCTTCTGAATATAAATTAGGAGGGAGACATTTCTTGAAGTTATTAATCATGACATGAACAAGAAATCAACTAAATAAATAAACAGAAATAAATTTCTATATTTTAATTATACTACTTTTTCCACCCAAAATTCAATCCTTTTTAAGTTCTAAAAAAGGGGTTAATTAATTTTATAAACAGCACCCTGGTATCTCATGTAACTGGACCATGATCCAGGCTTGTACAAAGCATTCTTGGGCATGTAGCTCTAAGAATGCTCGCTCTTTTTGGTGGCTCGATGGTAAATTTGCAGCACCTCCTTGAGGGATGCTGTAGAATCTAGTTGCAAAGAGGTTACCTTCACTTTGGCATCACTAATCCTCTCTTCCTCCCAACTTTTAAAACAATAAATGCACCAATTGCTCCCAGTTAGCTTCTCCCTGTTAGTAGGTACTAGGAGGCACAAGCTGCTTCAAAAAAATAACTTAAGAATGAAATTATTTGACATTATCAAATCAAAAGAATAACTAGAAGGAAGCTTCCTTAAGATGTTCTCTAGTATGTTTACTAAATGAATGTGATTTAGAATTGAATGTTCCTTTGATGGTTTCATGCGTGGATCTCATGATGAAGTCATCTTTAGGTTACTGGTATTCAATAGCTTCACCAAAAGTCCAAGTTGTCCTCAAATCAGCTATCTAGTCCAATTAAGCCACTAAATTGTGGGACCTCTCACCACTTACTAGAAGATTCTGTACTATTTCATATCAGCGCTTCCCATTTCAAAGTATCTTTGCCCTTTAGCAAGTGGAACCAACCAGATATGACTACAGAACAGTGTTTCAATTGACCATAAAGCAAAGACTATAAAACAGCAAGGAAAAAAAATTACTACACTTCAAATCACAAAGGCCGACAAAAGTACATAGTAATGAACAATATATGGTCCCATCTATATAGATTCTTCCACATATTTAAATGATGATGAATCACATCAGGAATCAATTAGGAGAAAGACCTACCAATAATAATCACTGTGCATTTTCTTTTCCTGGATAATTACCAAGTTGCTCCATCTGCCAGCTTTCATGAGGAGCAACATGTTCATGGAAAGGAGTATATTGCTGCAAAAGTATATCAAAGAATTAGATGACAGATATAGCACAAAGACTTTATTACAATTTATAGCATCTCCCGGTAAAAAATTTGAAACAAAATTTCATGCTAGGCTGCTAATGGAATGAATACCATGCAAATATACCCTCTTTTTCATATGAAAAAACAAAGGGTGCCATAAAGGAAGGGGGAGCAAGGAAATGTGCCCTCATATATTCTTGGTACTTATATGATAACGAATAAGAGGTGGCCATAACACCTGGCAATGAATATATATGTCCAAGCAGATTTGAAATTTGTGTTTCAATTGGCCCCACTAACTAACATGACTCAAATTTATGTGATAGGCAGGTCATTTATAATGCTAAGAACTCCACAAACTCAGTGATATTTTCTTAGAAATTTTGGTAAAGCTCATCCATGTGATAGACAGCTTAGCCATTTGATAGATAGTAATTTAAGAAGTTCCACAATTTCAGTAAGGTTTGGTTTTTTTTTCATAGGAAATCTGGTCACACTTTATCCGTCTCTTGTGCTTGGGGGAAGCAATGAATGTGTGTTAGAATTTTAACTAGAATTTATAAGCTAATCTTGTATCTCTCTCTCTCTCTCTCTTCCACCCCCCCCCCCTCTCTTAAGAACGAAAAAAAAGAAGGAAATGTTTCCTTCCTATAACAAAGCCTAATTGACTATGTGGGAAAACTAGTTATAAGGATACCTCCATCTTCATAATTAGTTCTTTGGCAGTTGGAGCAGAGACAACTATATGCCGAGCACCTGGTTTGATGAATCCTTCTTCAACGCCATTGTCAAATAATGCCAGCAAGCAATTATAGTACCCATCAACATTTAGCAGACCAACCTATAGAAATAAAATCCAGTTACAACCTTGGTAATTTTCCAATTCTTTTAGATCTTCAAATATAAAAATTGATAAGTTACTGGTTTCTTATGAATTCCGAGTTGGGCCCACGTTATCATCTCCAACAACTCTTCCATAGTTCCATATCCTCCTAAAACCACCAAAAAAGAAAAAGATATGTTGGCAAAAAAAACTCTTGAGAATAACAATTTTGAGTTTATAAATGAAAATCAACAGAGTTTCAAGTAGCAACATATTTAAGGTGAGTGCTTATTTTCTTTTGATTACAGATGAGAACTTTCCAGGTGATTACCAGGAAGAGCAATAAAGGCATCAGCTTCTCGAGCCATTGCAGCTTTACGCTCATGCATGTCTGTAACAGTTCTTACTTCTCCAACAGTTTGACCAGATATCTGTCAGCATTATCCACAATACACTAGACCAAGTGAATAAGTTTTTCAACTACCAACATATCCAAGTACTTTCCATAGTATAGGTAGCTAATATCATATAGGACCTGATAAAAATTTCTCCCCCTAATTAGGGCTGCTATGAATTAAAATCTGGTGGAATGCATACTATTTATTATATACTCCAAAGAAACTTCATTTGCATTGCAAGGACTTTGGGGAAAAAGAAAAAACAATAGAAAAAGCATTCTAGTTCAATACATACATAAACAGATAAAAGAGAACAGATACCTCAAGAGGCATGAGAGCTGTTGGAATGACCCTGTACATGAAATACAATTACGAATTTCATCAGTGATACAATGTGTTCAATGAACACCTATCTTGCATTTGATGACAGGATTATCAATGAAAGATATGGACAATGTACTGTTGAACACATGTTTCTTAGTTATACCCGAGAACGTGGCAACCTCCATCATACACTGTCTGAGATATCAAACCCATCAACCCAACACTTCCTCCACCATACACCAAGTCTATCCTCCTCTTCACCTGTTACAGACAGCCATAAAGTTAACACCAACCACACATAATCCTTTTAGAGTAACCCTATCAAGGATAGCGGCCAACCCAAGAACATCATGTTAACTATACACGAAATGCACAATTCACAAAACTCATCAATGTGTAAAACTTTTAGTCAAATTAATGTCCTGTGACCATAAATCACAATCCACTAATAGTGTCATTACCAAACAGAACCGTGCCCAACACATCAACCTATCATTTCACTACTCCAAGCTCATTTTTAGGCCAAAGCCCAAAACCAAAGTACAGCTCCATTATCTTTAAAAAAGCAATCCCAGTTTTCAAAATATCAAGCACCTAGTACACAGAACTTAAAGATGATTACAATACCATTAAAAAGAACACGTTTTGAAAACATACAACAGTCCCAGTTCAAAATATTAATCGCCCAGTACACAGAACCTAAAGATGAATACAATATCATCAATAAGAAAGAACACATTTTTGAAAACATACACCAGTCCCAGTTCAAAATATCCAACACCCAGTACTCAGAACCTAAAGACGAATACAATATCATTAAAAAGAACACGTTTTGAAAACATACAAATACAATAGACCCAAAGCTTGAGACTCTACACTGACCTTAAGCAAAGGAAGAGAGTAACAAAAGAAAAACAAACAAACCAGTTCATTGCCTAATTCAAGAGCGGCATCACTGAAGACTTTTCTGTGGCCGGAGTTGCTCCCACAGAAAACACAAACCCTCCTGAACTTGCTTTTTGTATTGCCTTCTTCCATTTACGATTGCTTTTCTCTTTTCCTTTTTTTTTCAATTCAATCTCAAAACACAAAGCCAAACCTTGTTAAGCAGATAACAAATATATACATACATATAATTATATTACTTCTATTACAAACACCCCAATACTTACAAAAATAAACGTCACCTAATAAAAGAAATCTATGAAAGACTTCCTTTTTGGATGAGTATCTATAAAATACTTCAAAAAGACAATCTGGGTTGATCTTAAAGTGATGAACACGGCAATTGAATTCAAGTAAAATAGATGGGTCTTTATATATTTGGTGAATGGGAGCAAAAGAAGCCCACATGCTCCATTTCCTTTCCAATCCAACGTCTTTGTGTCGGCTATATATATATAAATCAATCTTTTTTTTTATTTTTTTATTTTTTTGTATGGATTAAGTAGATACTATATAATTTGATAATTAGAGTTAGAGATCATTTTTCAACCGTTGAAGCTACGTTATAAACAGTGAAGAAATCCTATAAAGCTCTAAACAAGTATATAAATTCCTGATTCTATAAATATATATATATATTAATATCCATCGTTATTCTTTTTAGGGTGAGTTTGAATGCTGCTTATTTTGCTGGAACTGAAAATTTATTACTGAAAATACTATAGATAAATAAAGGTAAAAGTTAGTTGAAATAGTATAGCGGGATTCATGAATAATACCAAAAAATGTAGTAAAACTTTATGAATAATTGTAAAAATAAGCTGAAGAGTAAAATAATTTTAAGTTTTCAGCCATATCCAAATGCATGCCTAGTGATTGTAAACCCCTCTATTGCTATTTTATACCATCAAGCCACAAAAGTAGAATGGGGTATAAACCAAAAAGATATTTTTAAAATATTTTACAACTCAACTACATTAACTTTAGCAAGATTGTATTTTTTTTTAAGTAGTTTTTTATTGTCTCTCATCTCTTTTATATCTTTTCTAATTATTTTTCTCTCTCCTTTCCCTCTTTCTCTTTATTGTTTCTCACCTCTTTTTAAATAGTTTTTTTTTTAATTTTCTCTCACCTCTTTTAGGTTATATTATTTTATTATATAAATATATTATTTTAATATATTATATAATAAAATAAAAACTGAAATATTATGTATATTACAAAATAAAATGATATAATAGATAAAGTAATTTTTTAAATAGTATAGAACATTTTTTGCAATCACAATGCTAATGCCTACGTAAGAGGTTTTTTGTGTGTGAACTGTAAAAGTCCAAAAAAGAGAGTGGACTAGGCAAAAAGAAGACAAAGGTTAAGGTTACCGTCACGGTTGGACTTGACTTCTTAAATAACACAACAATCTTGTAATTACCATGATGTTGCTATTTTTAATCATATTAATATTGATTGCACATTATAACATTTTAAAATCATTGAGTGTCCTTGAGCCACCCTACAATCTAATCTTTACCATGACAATGATGTATGTGACATGTTTTTCTGTGTGTATTTCTTTAAAAACAATAATAAACTAGTTGTTAACATGTGTGATACACAAGATAGTTAAATAAAAATGAAAAATATTTATTTTGCTTAAAGGTCTATTACTTGACTTAAAAAAAAATGTATAACTTTGAAAATGAATAATGAAAATAAGTAATTTTTTATTCAATATAATAGTTTAGAAAAATTATTTTTCTTTCATATTATTGGTTCCACATAACACATCCTCGCATGGGTTATTCTATGGTGATGACTTCATATAATATTCAACTGCAATTAAATCTACTATTTACCACCAATCTAATCTATGTTATCTTGATAGTAGATCTACAAATTGTATTCTCATATCCTTAGAGCTTGCTACATCATTATTATTATCTATATTTAATATAAAACTGAAACCTTTGACTTTTGAAGAGACTTACGTTAGAATTAGGATTAAAAAAATAATTATAATTTTTTTTAATTAGACCTCACGTTAGAATTTAAAAAAAAAAAAAAAAGACTCGCGTAAAAATTAATAAAAAAAAATTAGGATTAAGGAAAAAAGAGAGAGACTCCTGTTAGAAATCTCTCTTCCCTCCTCAAATTTTTTGCAATTTGATGGTATAAAATTGCAAGAATTAAATCAAATTAAAAAATATAAATAAAAAATGTTGATGTGGACAATTGTGGAGAGATCAACTAAAAGTCAAAAACTTCGATTTTATATATATACTAGTATTATGTCCATGCGATGCACGGCTTAATAAAAAAATCATATGTAAATTAAATGCCTTGATAAAAAAATCATATATAAATTAAAAAAATGTATTTTGATGTTAAATATAGATTATAAAAAATGAAAAATTATTTTAATTAGAATTGAATGTAAAAAAAAGGGGATTTATTTATGAAATACTCTACTAATTAAGTAGTGAGAAACTTGAAACTCTAAATTAATTATCCAAATACATAATATATGTAATATGTTTGAATAAAATATATTGTACATCAATAGGTAACCACCACAACATTATTCATCAAAAGAGAATAACTCATGATTTAGAAAGCAAACCAACATATGAATCTACCTTTCTTAAAAGAGTTTAAAAATTTGTCCTTCCAAATTCATAAAATGCAAGTTCTAGGCTTCTAGCTCATGATAAGAGTAAGACAAAACAAAGTATAGAAAAGAAAAGTTCCTATAAACAATATAAGACGCAACATATATGTATTCACATACCAAAGACATACACTCGTAGAAAATAACATTTATAGATTTATCTAAAGGCTCTATTTATTATTATCATTGAATTTATTGCTCATTACTCATGAATTAGAATGCAGCATTGTGAAAAAAATGGAAAAGAAAAGAAAAGAAATACATACTTGTGTAGCTAGAGGAAGAAATGTTTCCTTCGAAATTTGGGGATTAACAATTTGGTGTGAGTTTTATTACACGAAGAAGAAGAGGATATATTATAGAAGAAAAAGATAAGAATAAAGAAAAACCTATTACATATAAAACACTATTTATGTTGTAGGGGTGTTAGGCTCAAGAGCCCATACTTATGTATATACTAGGCTAGGGGCCCAATCCAAGGACGGGTAAGCACTTTCATAAGGATCCATGTTAGTAAGTGAAGAGGTGAAATCCGGTTAAAATCATCCAAAAGGGTGGTTTGAGGAAGAATCCCTCCTTGGCTAACAATCTGATCTGCACATGGAAGGTGGAGATGAAAGGGGAAGATAGTATAAAGTGGAAGAAAGACACTGAGAGTAGGGGATCGAGAAACTAAGGGAAAAACACTATAACAATCAAGAATTGTATTTGTAATCAAACTTGAGAGAAATATATAAGAATTGATCTTCTCGGACCTTGCCAAGAATGATTTTCTTTGGTTTAAACTTGTTTATCTTCATTTTCTTGTCATTTGAATCCACTTTAGTGGTTATTTGATTCATGAAAGCTCAGTTTTTCAACCTACTCTCTACAAATTCATTGTTTTGGGCTAAGGACTCAAATCTGGTCCTTACATATGTAATTACATATATTTTTCCTGATAAAATTATATTTGTGGGAGTAGTGTTATATATTTTGTGGTAGTAGTGTTACTTCATTATCTCTAAAAAAATTTCATATCCACAATTAAGCTTTTGTATTTATCTAAAAAATTAATTAAAAAAAGTAGAGAAAAAGTTGATAAGAATAACTTTTTTTGTTTGTTTGTTGAGAAAGTTGATAAGAATAATTAGGTTGTGTTATTTCTATATATCTAAAAAAATTACTGCAATTTTTTAGTTGATAGAATTTAACTTAAACTCAAACTTACACCTTCCCTTTTATATTGTGCGTTTAATTTTTAAAATTTTTTTAATCTAGTGTTTTTTAGGGGTTTCTTTTTGCGGGGGAGGATTTGTTCCAAGCCTGCAAGCATTTTGTCTGCTTTGGGGCCAAAAGACCCACATGGCTTTGTTCTTTGCAAGCGACGTGAGTAGTTTTTGAGACTTGCTCCCACATGTGTTGTAGTGATACACTCTTGCTTTCAGCCAAGGCTTATAAGGCATAAGTGGAGCGCATCTTTCTTCGATGTGGCAACAAGTCTCAAAAACGGCTCACGTCGCTTGCAAAGAACAAAGTCGTGCGGGTCCTTCAGCCCCAAAGTGGACAAAATGCTTGCGGGCTTGGAACAAATCCTCCCCCACAAAAAGGTGCTTTTGAGGGCAGTGCCCATCAAAGGTATTGTTCTCTTTGGGTGGCAATTTTTGAGACTTGCTCCGACCGCACGGGTTTGTTACCTCGAAGGGCACACCTCTACCACTACAACGCATGTGTTGTAGTAGTACACTCTTGTCTTCAACTAAGGCATGTGTTGTAGTGGTACAGTCTTGCCTTCAGCTAAGGCTTATAAGGCATTAGTGGGGTGCATCTTTCTTCGATGTGGGAGCAAGTCTCAAAAATTACTCACGTCACTTGCAAAGAATAAAGTCGTGCGGGTCCTTCGGCTCCAAGGCGAACAAAATGCTTGCGGGCTTGGAACAAATCCTCCCCCACACTTTTAATGTAGTTGAGGTCCTTTAGGATAGTTACAAAGCTATCCCATAAAAAATGAACTATATATATACAGGTGAAAAGAGGGAAAAATTAGGTTGTGATGTTTCTATCTAAAAAAATTACAATTTTTTAGTTGATAACTTAAACTCAAACTTATGTGCTCCCTCTTATATTGTACGTTTAATTTTAAATTTTTTTTTTTAAATGTAGTTTTTTTAGGGGTTTCTTTTAATGTAGTTTAGATCCTTTAGGATAGTTACAAAGCTATCTCATAAATTACGAACAATATATATACACGTGAAAAGAGGGAAATTTTTTGATATTTAGAATTTGGATTGTAATTAAATTAAGATTTTTATCAACTTAGAAATTATAGGAGAAGAAAAATTATATATATATATATATTTTTTTTTTTTTTAAATCTAAAAATCTAAAAAAATTTCTGCAATTTGGTGCTGCCACTTGATGCAACCATGACTTTTAAGTCCAGCTTTTATTATATACTAGTATTATGCCCGTGCGATGCACGGTTTAATCAAGAATCACATGTAAATTAATGAAAATAAAAAATAATAATTTTTATATTAATTAAAATTAAATAGATAATAAAAATAAAGTAATCTTTTACTCTCTCTTTTTTTTTTAAAGTAACTTTAAGTTATATAATGAATATATATTGTGTAAGATTAAGTTTTTATTAAAAAAAAAAATCATATATAAGTCCAAAATTAATTGAATGGAATATGGTGGATAATTATGCAGTTAATATAAAAGGATATGCCTTAAAAATATAAAGGGAGTTTGCTTAATTAAAACTCAAGTGCATATTTAAATGAAAAACCTTGAATTCAATAATTAAAAAAAAAAAATTGAAAGCATATTTAAGTGGTAACCTCAATGTAATAGTTAAGTATTATGAACAACACAAATTACTAAACATTAAAAAATAAAAGTAGTTAAACTTACGTAAGAATTAAATTTTTATCTTTGAAAGTGAGGGGAGAGACACCAAATTTCACCCTATCAAAACAAAATGTGTAAATATAAACTTCAAGAAATTTTTTTGAGAAAAACTTTTGATCGAGTGCTTTGGAAGCTCAATGAAACTACCTAAAAAAAAAAAAAAAAAACAACATGAATAATAATAACAATTCACTGAAAAAAATAATAAAAAACAACATGAATAATATTAATAAGAAATTGGGAAGTTATTTTTTGAAGCGAAGAGGGACTGAATTTGACAAAAAAACAAATAAAAAATAACCCTAAAAATTGATAGATACTTGGACATTCAAAATATTAATAAAATAAATTATGAATTTGGCCTTATTATTTATAGTGACCTAAAAATCTAAAGATGAGAGTCATGGTATAATAAAACTATTATCCATAATCATCCCTACATTTATCCAACAAACAAAATTTCAACCATGGTAAACTTCAACCCCCCAAAAAAAAAATGTTATAAAGTTATTTCTATTTAAAATAATAATTTTAAGTTGTGAAGAAGTTGTTATAAGGAAAAAAAAAGAATAAATTTATTTAAAATCAAATACCATAACAATCAAGTTATTAACGTTAATTACAATTTTTTTTTCCTAATATACGGTAAATATCAAGTTGTTAACGTTATTAGTTATTTTTTTGGTTATCCAAAAATTTGATATTCATTCAAAAAATAAATAGATTAAAACAAAATATATTTGAAAAAAGTAGACAACAAATTTATTATTAATGCCTTCTGTGTGTATATCCTCCCAATGAAAGTGGTTCTTATTTTTATTTTTTTAAATTCATGGGATTAGCTATACTTCTACTTACACAACTACACATTTTAATATTTTATGCTTTGGATTTTTTTTTTCTTTCTATCCTATTATTTTAGGCTTTGTTGATAATATTTGGATAGACACAATCATAGGTTGTAGTTATGTGGCACCAACCAACTAAATTTACTTTTCCAAGAAGAAAACCAACTAAATTTAATCTCTTTTTAAAATTTTACGTCAAAACACTTATTTTTTAATGTAAGTTGTATGTTTTGTTAAAACTTTTTTTTTTTTTTTTTTTATAATACACTACACGTTAAAAATAAGGATTAAATGGATTAGATGAAGAATTTAGATTATAATACACTACACTTGAAAAATAAGGATTATGTGGATTAGATGAAGAATTTGGATTGTAATCAAATTAAGATTTTATCAATTTATAAATTATAGGAGAAAAAAAATTATATATTTTTTGAAAATCTAAAAATCTAAAAAAATTTCTGCAATTAAATTTTTTTATATTTGTACAGCACCGAGATCCCAAGACCCATGAAGGCCCTTGGGCCCAGGCCCAACAGGAACAACCCCATTGCCCTAAGCCCTTCTCGGATCTGCCTTAGCGCACAAAAACAATTTTGGGCCTTGTGTTCCGATGTGTGCTCGGCATATGTTCCCCGAACAAGCTTATTAACCGTGTCCGGGTTAATCGTGATATGCTCGGTAAACTGCATTACCGAGCACCATCAACTAAGCTGGAACCAAGTTCCAAGGTCATAATTGTTGTACCTCACTCCCACCTAAAAATCCACTTAAATCAGATAATACTGGACCTTCAATAGCACTAACAGAGGCTGAAAACGTAATCTCACCACTAACCTTGGCTATAAATAGTAGAAGTTTGGAAAGAAGGGGGGTTCAGAGAAATAGAGAGAAAACAGTCTAGTGAAAAAATATAGACAGAGTGTTACTTTGAGTCTCTCTGCCAAGAATAACCCAGAGTAGGAAATCCTCAAGCCCACTACAAATAAATTATGAGCCCAAGTGATTTAAGGCCCAACAGCCTCATACTTGGTTCTTACAATTGGCGCCCACCGTGGGGCTCACCTACGAAGCCGTGGTTCGACTGAGACTCAAACAAGGGAAATGTCTGAGGAGCGTTCAGGAGGGCGTGCGCCGAGTAGTTCCATAGGATCTTCTCGGGGATCGACGTGGAGGGAGAGAAGGCAGAAACGGCGTGAGGATAGGGAGCACCCAAGAGGAGAGGAAAGGTCCGGATTAGGAGAAGGGTCGGCCCAGATACACCGAACGGTTTCAGGCGTCTCGGCGCATCGACAGTATGATGATAGAGACCAAGAGCTGGAGCGCTTGCACAGGTTGGTAATGGATTTGGAGCTGGAAGTAAGGGGTCGGCGCCAAGAAAGGGATCGCAACCCCCGGCAAAGGAGAAATCGGGGCGAGGAGGGCTCCAGCTGATCTGGAATGCAATGATCCCGAGACCGATCACGCTCTCAAGAGTCACACCGGCACTTCCGGGAACCACGTCATCTACGGGACCGTTCGTGGTCGCATGGATACGATAACCGAGGATCAGAATCGCCGGAGGAACGGCAGTGCCTCAATACCGCCATGGACGCCATGAGTCGAGCCTTGCGGATGGCAGCCCGGTCTCCATTCTCCGATGAGATTGAACGGGCCCCTATGCCTGGCAGATTCACGCGACTGCCGTTCAATTCCTATTAGGGGAGGACAGACCCCGTGGAGCATGTCAGTCATTACATCCACATGTTGTCTTTGCATGCACACAATGATGCATTGATGTGTAAAGTGTTCCCCTCTAGTCTCGGCTCAACGGCCCTGAGATGGTTCAATGGGTTACGGAAAGGCTCCATACACAACTTTGTCGAGCTGATTCAAGAGTTCGGCAGTAGATTCGTTAAGTATTTTAATAAAACATGCAACATGCATTTAAGTTTCAAAAGTTAAAATCCTATTTCAAAACTTATATATATTTACCAATAGTCTTTACATAGAATCTCTCTTACGTATATTTTTTTGTATTGGAAGGATATGCATATTGTATTTGTAAGGACGCGTTTTGGATCCAAGCCCAATAAGCCCAATACAATGAATTTGTAGAGAGCGAGTTGGAAAATTAGGCTCTAATAAATGAGATAACAGTTAGAATAGATTTTAGTAGATAATCAAACAGAAATGGATTGAAGTTATCTAAGTATATTTGTCCTCAGCACAATCCAAGGAGGTCTATTTTAGTATATATTGATTGAAAATGATTACAGATGTGGTTCAAGCTGCTATAGTGCTTTCTTTTACAAATTTCCGATCCCCTTCTCTCATTGTTTCCTTCTTCTTTTATATTCTTTTCTATTTTTATCTCTACCCTCCACTTGTAGGCTAGATGGTTGGTCTTGATACTTGTCCCATCAGCCCCTTCCTAAAATTTTTAGGTAGTAGCTGTAAGGCTGAAAGCCACTGTTCAGGTATCATCTCCATATTAATGCGGTCAGAAAGTTAGTTGTAGAGCAATTAATGCGGTGGTAGCAGCTTTCTCCTTAGATATTTTAGGACTCTCCTCTGTCCTTTGTTTTTGCAATGCTTATCAGTGCCAGTAGAACTTCCTGGAACATCCCCTTGGACGGTAGACCACCTCTACAGACCTCGGCTTGGGTCAGCCGAGGAGGCACTCATCCTCGGCCTATCCTCCAGGGCCATTGTGATCAAAACTAACTTCTTCATTCACTAATACGGGCTCCCTTGACAATGTTTACCCTTTGTTGGACGACCCCTTATCCTCGGTTTAGGCCTGAAGGCCTAATATATACATAAATAATGAACTTTTGGGTCCAATACCCCTACAGTATTGATTCATAAGAGTTGATAAATTTATATGATTCTCTCTCTCTAATAATTTTTTTCCTAATAAACAACTATTCTCATTAATTATTAAATTAAGAGAAATGATATGTTCACAATATTTTTACAACAAATCCTAAGTGGCAGGTTATTATTAGTTGTTATTGTTGGGGCAAAAAAATAATCTTAGTGTTAGTTTCAAATTTGAACTAATAACAACTAATCACCTGTGATTTGTTATAAAAATGTTGTGGATGTAGCATCTCTCTTGAATTAATATTTTATTAATTGTTATGATATATTTCCTTAAATTAAGGGATAAAATTATTTTAATTTACAAACTAGAAGTCCATTATAATTTTTTCAAAATTCCTTCCCAAGAAAAAATATATATATATATGAACTGAAATGTGGAATCGTACACAACACTCCACACTTTTTTTTCCCCTCAAGTTGCATCTTACATTTTATTTATTATTTAAAGAATTATTTTATTAATTGTTACACTATATTTCCTCGAATTAAGGGATAAGATTTAATTAGAATTTAATTTATCTAACATTTTATCATCTAAGTTTTAGAAATTTAAATCCTGCTCCAACTAAAAATTTATTATTAGAATTTAAAAAATTATATATATATATATATATATGATAGTTTTGATTAAATAAATTGATTTTATTTATTGTTATTTGTTCTAAATAAAAAATAACTAAATGAGTTATTATTTGTTTCTAAATAACTGCTTGAGTTCAAATCACTCTATTCATTAATAAACTAGTTGCTAACCCGTGTTATGCACGGAAACCTACCTATTTGTGTGGTAAACTAAAATGATTTTATAAAATTTTAAATTGATTAAGAAACTACATTATTGCATGAATTGCTCTTGTATAATTTCAATTTGTGTTACAATTTGATAAAAAAGTCATTGCTTGAACGTGCAATGACTTACGAAAAATATTAAAGAATAGTTCATGACTATAAACCTATAATTATTGAAAAGAATCAAAATATTTAGAGCTTAAAAATTATAAAAATATATATGTGTGTGTGACTACACAATAGAGAAATATAAGAGAAAAATTTGTTACACTCAAAATAATAATTCATGGTTATAATTATTGAAAAATATAACTCAAAAAGTTAGATGTTAAAACTTCCAAAAGGCTAAAAAATATTAAGGAATCATAAGATTTACATCCTATAAATTATTGAAACAAAACTATATATATATATATATATATATATATGATTTTATAATAGAGAAATATAAAAGAAAAATTGATTACCTTCAAAAGAATAATACATGGTATAGTTGTTGAAACCTGCTAAATATGTTCAAATATTGCAAAAACTAACACAAAAATTCAGATGTGAAAACTTCCAAAATGCCAAAAATATATGACTATTCAATAGAGAAAAATAAGAAGAAGAAAAAAGTACATGAATCTATAAAGTAATAAGTTTTAAATTTTAATGGGTCTAAACTTTAAACAATGAAAAAAAATCACATGTTAGGTTGTGATCCTAGCAACCTTGAAAGAAAAAGTAAAGGGGAAAAAAAACCATGAAATACCATCAAGCAGTAAGTTTTAATGGGTTTAAACTACAAACAATGAACAAAAATAATCATAAACAATCATAGGTGCAGGGTTTGGTTACCAAGATCAGATGGTTGTAAAACACAACCTTTCAAAATTGATTTAGGGTTATGCAGAAGGCAACATAAATGACAGAAAATTGTTTTTACGTTGTCTGCTATGCTAACCATCTAAATATATTAATTCCAAAAAATATTAAATAAAATAATTCCTAGAATTATATGAGATAATTAAGAAGAACATCAAGCCTTTGCGTGGATGTTATTTGTGGATGGCTGTCCATCACTGCAATTCATAGATTTTGTTGTTAATAAGACAATCGAGTTCAAAACTAAAAGCGATTAGGTGGCCATTGTACTAAAATAAAAAGAAAAAGAAAAAAAATAGTGATGATGTGGAAAATTGTGGAAGCTCCAAAAGCTTCGGTTTTATATATATATATATATATAGATAAGGAATTAAAAAAATAATTAGAAAAGTTTTTATTGATAATTTTAATTAGAGATATTATATATAAGAACAAATATACAAAATTATTTTATTTAGTTAGAAACGAGTTTTAAAATTATGTAATAATAACTTATTTATTTATTTTTTTCAATATATATATGAACTGATGTTGAAAATTTGCTGTAGTACAACCCATTTTTATTGGGTCTGAAAAGTTTTCATTGGGGCCTATTTTGCTGATCCGGCTCATATATTGGGCTGAGAAAGGCATCTAGCCCATGCCCACAAGTGTTTAAGGAAGCCCAAATGAAATAAACTTGAATTGCATGTCTTTTTTTTATTTATAAATATTTTGTTTCTTAGGTTGGAGTAGCACGATGTTAGCAAAACAGCTGCGTTTGAATCCTACGCAAAATTATGTAACTGACACGAAATACGTTTTGCAGAAAAGAAATTTTGAGTTGTTGCCAGCAGATGTTACAGATCCTACTACTTAAATGTTTTTTGCAGTCAAATTTGTTAGTGACAGACTGACTTAGGTTTTATTGAGTTGTTGTGGCCAAAGGATTCAAGTTCATGTGTGACATGGGAGTAAGGTACTAAAGCAAATTGTCCATGGTTATAGTGGATTTTAGAGACAGAAAGACCATAACCCCTATTGTTAATTCAACCTCTTTTATTCTCAAATGATACTAGTATATTTAGAATAAGGTATAACTAACTTGACCGTAAAAGGATGTGGCTTTCAGCCAAAATAGGAAGTCTTGGAGCACTCAAAATAGTAACTCTGCCTCCTCACCTCTAGTTCCTCTCAATTCCTAAACTCAAGCAAGTAGTTTCGGATTCCCAAGAAACAAAAAGAGTAGGGAAGAAAAAAAAAAAAAAAAAATCAAAAAACAAAACACACCTTTCATTTTCAGACTCCATTTTCCTTGACCAAGATCCAAACATTGCTCAACTTTTTTAAACATCAAACCCGGAAGGAACAGAAAACGGACAGCAGAAAAAGAGAGTAAAAACATGAAGTGAGACACAGAGAGAGAGACAGAGAGAGAGAGATCAAATTCCACATCTTGTCTTGGATGTTTAAGTCATGGGAAGAAGAATTCCTAGTGATGAGAACTTGTTAATACATCCAGAATTCTCATTCTCCCTACTTGCCATAGGGATGGTCGCAACAATTGCAATGATCACAGCTCTATGTGGTGTCCGGTCAAGGAAAAAGTCATCACCTCTTTCCTCACCACCTCTTAATAAAAAAGAAGAAAATTCAGTAGTGTCTAACTCAGCATCCTCTACAGTGACAATAACATCTTCAAAAGCTGCAGAACCAGTAGAATTAGAGGATAGTTCACATAACAAAAAACCACAGATCAAAGAACTTCCCCTTCCACCATCAATGAAGCCAATAAAAGAGTCTCATTCTTGCAATCTCATCACAAAGTCCTCGTCCGAGAGAAGACTGCCGATGAGTTTAAGCATGAAACTGCCAAGAAGCTTGTCAACGGCAAAAAGGGAAGAAAATCGAAGAAAGGAAGAAAATCATCAACAAAAGAAAAGGGATTTGAACTCGGAAGACACAGTTTGGATGAAGACAATTATCTTAGGAGAAAAATGTAAAGTACCGGCAGAGGATGATGCTGCTGTAATTTATGATGGCAAGGGAAATAGAATCTCAGCATACCACCCTAAGACCCCAAGTATGTTCTCTTTGTCTAGGCAATGCTCGTTCAAAGATCCAGATAGTTCTTGACCATAGTAAAGAGTGGAAAATGAAAGAACAAAAAGGAACATCTAGGAATGGGAGAAGAATTTCCTGATTCATTATATCATTACCGTGTCATATGCCGGTAAATAGATTTTTTTCTTTTTTTAAACTTTTCATTATTTTTTATGAATACGGATGTTTTGATATGATAATAGAGTGACTTCATTCATTAGCAGAACAATCTTATCTGCGAATTGAGAATGTAGGACATTGAGGCTACCAACTTATGCTACAGCCTCATTACAGCAATAAGCTGAGTGAAATATCAACTAGATTATTTAATTATGCCATAAGTGTATATTCTAGTTTCAGAAGTCATGAGTTCAAGCCAACCTTTATTGCATGGCTGTGTCTTTTGGAGCAAAGGTTGGGACAAGTTTGATGCATTTTACTGATGTACTTGTACAAACTTACGTCTCACCCCCTTTTGCCCCTTTCTTTCTGAATTTCTACTAAACTACAGCAAGTACCAACTATTTTTGAGTATATGATTATTGGCACTAATTATGAGAAAGTTATAATCAAAAGCTTCACCTAGCATTCTTTAGGGAACCATAAACTGTATGCAAAACAAAGCTGTGGCATTGATATCCACATTTAGACAAATTTTTGCATAGTTGAAATATTCAAGCTCTTGGTATACGATCAACTGAAAATTTCGTTAAGCTGCATCAACCTTATTCCATACTTAAGGAAGAATGAGACCATAGATTAATGATAATATCTCAGGCATTGCACATCCACTAAGGTAATAGGACATGAAAAGGCTTCAGAAACATTATGTTTGAAGTACATGGTAATGATTTTAATTTAAGATTCAGAAACTCTTCAGAAAATATCCTGAGTTATTAGAAAAAAATTTTAAACCAATGTATATAAAATATGTTTCTAGTTTCAGTTACTCAGGAACAATAGAGTGACAGCAAAATAGGCTCTCATAGTTGACTATTGCTGTAAAATCAATTTTTGTCATAAAAAATTGCAACACCAGTTATTTAGGCTACTTTGTGTCCACTATATGTGTACATGAAGTACTCTTTCCTCAATTAAATATCATTACTTATATAAATAAAAATTTTACAACACCAGTTTTAATTCAGTATTATAGAGGTCTTTTTCTTGGAGAAAAAAGGCCTTACATTCTTAAAGTTTAAATGCACCCAGCTCCAATAAGGCCTTCTCCATCAAACTGTGTAACCAATGACTTGATTTTCAGATCATTTTTTGTAGCTTTAGATGTAATGGCACCATAAATTATGATTTACATGAGAGGAAAATGGGGTTTGTCAAACAGCTTCTTGATTAGCTAGTGCTGAAAATTTTCACCATTGCTTAGGCTCATGGACTTGAAGGACTTGATAAAGAACTTGTACATTTTAACAATTCCTACTAGAAGATGTGCCCTTGCCTTCGAGGACACAATTGAAGAGTTTTTCAGCTCTGTCTGTATCTCCTGGACTGCTTTGGGGTTTGCATCAATGGTTTCAGGGGAGTGACTCGATTTATCTAGCACCAGTGTATCTTTGCACCTGTTACTGGCAGAAGCTTGGATTGGCAAATCCCTTGGTTGCCGCAAAGGTTTAGAGCTAGATAGCTGTATAGGTCCAATCATCTCAGGGTTAGATAAAGGTTCATGGCATTGTCAATACAAAAGCTGAGGTACAACAGAAATATAGAGAGAGGAAAAATAACATGCAGCATATAAAACTATGGCAAGGAAAATCAAAAAAGCATTCTATTTTTATTCAACTACTTACATTTGGCTTGTCATATCAAATTAACAGCTTGACTTATAGGCCTGAAATTCAGACTTGCTCAATTGAGGCAGAATAAATAATATGGCAATACTTCATAAGTTTTTCTGGTATTTGAAGAAATTGAATTATAAACTAAAATTCATAGCATATTGTGTAATATTTGTCTCAATACATGAGATTTATGATGAAAATTATTTGTCAAAATCTGTACATAGTTCAACAAATTTTATGAAGTGTGGCTCTAGTGAAACAGATAATTCAACTGTTAGATTTGACAATAGTCACTATAGTCTACCTTAGCATCTTTAGAAACTGCTGAAACCTTTGCAACACTCTTCTGTTCCGGAAATCTTCCAGCACTTCTTTCTTCTCCACCTGCAACAGATTTAACAAAGAAACGTTTTAGTCTCTTACGTGTGATAGGAACACAAATTCATTGATGTATAATGGTGACAACACCAAATATTGGGATTTTAAAAAGAAATAGAGGCGATTCAACTTTCAAGATGGATTTTTTATTTATGAAAATGTATGGTGCAATAAAGCTCTTGATGATTCCATCCCAAGAAAAATTGAAAATACTCATGGGACTATATGCAAAATAAAATATGTATAAGATATTAGGAAAGATAACTATATTGAGAAGACACCTGACTGTCTGTTATAATTGGCAGCAACATGGGTTTCCTGAGTGCTTGTTCCTGCAACATGGCCCTAATGTGAAAAGGAGTCAATTAACAGATTAAAAATGACCCGATGTTATTTTCATTAAGGAATCTAATGAAAGAATTTTTTTTCCATTCGAAAATGCCACTTACAAGAGCTCGAGCAGGGGGAGCAGCAAGCACTGACTGTTGGTACTTCAAAATGGTCCAGTCAAACACATAATCCATTTTTAATCCTGAACAAAGGAAAATATCCAACAACCAAGCCTTAGTCCCAAAATTTTGGGGTCAAATATGGATCTTTAACAGACTAGTCAAGGTTATTGTGAACTACAGAATGTGTACAATTACATCGATACTATAGCTGAAAGGAAAGAGTGAACTATGACTACTAGAGCAACTGCCATACTTAAAATTCTCATTCAATCTTATGACACTATACAAGAAAAGCAGGGATATAATATACAAACCTTCACGAGAAAAAAGGCTTCTGAACATTCTTTTAAGATAACCATAATCTGGCTTAGTATCAAAGTGCAGTGAGCAACAGTAGTGAAAGTAACAAGCAAATTCTATTGGGCAACCATGGCATAAGTCCTGCAGAAAAATCAGTAAAATTTCTAGAAAAGATATCTTAACTAGACGTGTAAACACTAAAGAGATGTAATTGGTAAGTTATTTTTTAAAATAATACCTCAATAGAAGTGGAATCCTTTATTTCTCTAACCTTTTCTGACTTCTTTTTTTGAGTTGCAGCTTTAATTTGCCAAGGAAGACTACCAAAAATAAGAAAAGAGCAAGACGGTTCAAGTTATGCAATGCAATATAGAGTATAGACAATTAAAAAGGTTATGAATCAATATTTACCTTCCCTTTAAGAAATAAATGAGAACATATCCAAGAGATTCTAAATCATCCCTTCTGCTTTGTTCTATGCATGTTAATAAAGACAGTTAGCCATAATATTCAAAGCATCAACTAGGGATCAAACCAGTTACCAATGCTACCAAATACACTAGGTTCATACACAGCCAAAAGAAGAAGAAATAACAGAAACATACGAATGCCATGGTGAGTATTTTTACTGGCAAATCTTTCGGTTCCAACAAAATTCCTATTTTCTCTGCATAGGATGATGACCCTGTTAGACAAAAATAATGGCAGAGGAATGCTTACCATGCATTCTGTAATGATACTAGATACTACAAATTTTACTAAAGAAGCCTTACAAACTGATATGTTACCAATCATAAAATAAGTAATTCAACATTTATTTATTATGTTGTTGAAGCAGCACTCACATTCAATGCCAAATGAGTTTGTACTTTGTAAGCTTTTTGTAGTAAAATTTGTAGTAGTTTTAACATTTTCCTTCCATAATATCAAGCAGATGGTGAGAATAAATGCAAATTTGCTAAGTTGTAATACTAAAATCAACATTAATGCAGATATTATTTCAATGATATATGTTATAACATTTCATATTAAGAGATCAATTGTGGACTGGGGATAATGCTAGTCTGATTGTCTCTTGGTGTGAACATCAGATAAGCTTATCTGAAAATGAAATCAATGCTCCACAAACCTATAAGGAATGTGATTATATGATGAAGGATGTCTATACTTGGTAGCCAGACCAAAATCCACGATGAAGACCTAGATGCAAAACAAAAACCCATTAAGCACATCAACAATATCCTGAAAGTAAATACATCAGGGAAAGTACTAAAATCCTTAAAATGTTAGACCTCATTATCTTTACTTCTCCTTCCCATAATGAAATTGTCCGGCTTGATATCTCGATGTAGATAAGATTTCGAGTGAACAAATTCAATTCTGTCAATCTGACAGGAAGATCAAAGTCACTAGTGATGGTTTGGAAAAGTAGACTTCAAAACAGAATTAAGTACAAACTGGATGCAAACTTACCATCTGATCTGCAAGCATGAGAACAGATTTTAAAGACAGTTTATTACCACAAATCTTTAATAGTTCTTCAAGGTTCTCTCCCAATAAATCCATGGCAAGAACATTATAATTTCCATCAACACCGGACCATTTAACATTTGGAATTCCAGCTGCCAAAGATGACAGTTATTAGACGTTAAACAAAGGAGTTAGAACAAATGAACATAATTTTCTAATTAAGATTAAAAATAAAAACCAAAAATTGAAATAAGGCCAACTGGAAAAAAGGCAATAGATTGTTTAATCAGTAGCATACTTCCACCCTGTAGTATTTTGTACACTCTTGACTCATGCATAAGCTGGGGGTGTTTAGTCTCGACATGTTCCTGAGGATAAGAAAGTGCAGCCTTTTAGTATTATTAACAAACAGCTAGCATCAGCCCTTAATCGATTGAAGCAAGTATAAGCTCACTCATTTGCATATTAATATCAATACTTAAAATTAAAATACGAGTGAAAACGTTTCTTTGTCAGTTGTAGTGCAGCAAACCACTCACATGCTTTACGGCAACCTCTTCACCTGTAAGGACATCAGTACCTGCAACATGTAAACCATCCCATTATTAACATCAAGCCCCTGTTGATCTATCATATGAGATTATATATAGCTTGGTACTAATCAATAGTCCACGTTTAGCTTCCCTATTGCTTCCTATTCCATGTATTGATAAGTTTCCTTTGCCACATATCGTTAGGCATGAAAAACTTACAATGATGCAAGTGTACAACTCTCTCATTTAAAAATATTTTGTAGTTTGGTGTTAGCTAAATTAGAATCACACAAATAAGAAATTAAAAACACCCACATAAGAACATTCACATAAAACAGAAAATTTAATGTGGTTCAGCCAAAACCCGTTCCTACATCTAGGTACAGACAACACCAAAATCCGTTGTTACTGTTATGGATATTACAAAAAAAAGACAAAACTCTTAATCATTAGGGCAGAACCATCAAACTACTATCCAAAGTCACTTGTGAATGCCAAATTACTTCTTTATCAAGCAAAACACCCTTTTCTTTTCCACACCAAGGGAAATCAAACAAGTAACCAACTTAAATTAAGTTAATTGTTCAAAGTTCGTAAACATTAACGAACAAGACAATAAAATTTTATGGTACAAAAAGTAATTAGTACAGACCATGGAATATCACCCCAAAAGAGCCGCTTCCAATCTTTGGACCGAGTTTGTACTTGTTCGAAATAGAAGGCTCCATTCAGTAGCTAGCTGACAGAACCAATCTTAAAGAATGTATCAAGTAGTGGTGCAGTACTATATATATATATATATATATATATTTTTTTTTATTTGTATAATTAGTGCAACGTTAGACTTAGGGTTGAACTCAAGGGTTTAGTGCAGTTCATGTAACGATTTTGAGGCAATTGTAGTGGAGATCTGTGTCCAGATAGAAGAGAAGAGAGGAGAGAAGACAAGGGGTAGAAGATCCTCTCGTATCTCCATGGAATGAATGTTACTCATGTTTTGTGTTACGGTGTCTGTGTTAGGACAACAACAATATTGTAGGGTTTCTGGCAAGCCAGGGTTTTACTTGTGTTTTTTGGAGTGTACATGGAGGCGCTCGTCTGCTATATAATTGACCTTTGTCTTTGTGTGGATCTTCAAACTCAATTATGTGTCTTCTTAATTTTATTTCTTTTCTTTTTTTGTTGAGAAACCACAAGTAATTTATATTAATATCTACGAAAAGAAACAAGAGTACGTGCCAAACTTAATTTTTATTATTATCATTATTATTATTTTATTTTTTAGAAAGGCCAAACTTAATAATTAAGTTATTACACTTAATCAAGGATATCGCAAAACAAAGTATGAACAAAAACATTCATATTTGGAAATTAATACGTTCATATGAATTTGTAATTCTCGAAAATTTCATCAAACAAGCAATCAAATTTTCAAGAATTATAGAGATTTAACCATTCATTCATTCATATACTAAATTCCAAAGCAACGAATACAACATAAAAAGAAAAGAGGGAAAGAAAATTTTTCTTTGATTCGCCTCTCCACCTCTATAGGTGGTAAAATATTAAGGCAAGTAATGAGCTAGCTACCACGACATATTATTCCATGCAACCAATGAAATGCAGGTGTTCAACAATGGGAAGTAAAACTGAAAATTAAGAAAGAAAGTGTAGAGCAGAAGTCGAACACATACAACACCTTTTATATATATATATATATATATATATATATATATATAAAATGTGAAATCCTTTATGTGCAGAGGGAAAAAAACCACGAAGGCCAGTCAAGGAGAATGCACTATGAACCGATAAAATATTACTCAAGTGTTGCATCACAATGGAATGGTATCCAACTATGTTGCTTAAGTGTCATATTGTGATTGGTACATTTACTTTTTTCCTTAACAATAATATCATGATAATTCCATGTATAAGAGCATTCACAGCAGTAGAGCTAAAAATTTAGATATTTGGCACCACAAAAAAGTTACTTTATCTATTTTACCTACTCACATGGTGCAGCAGTGAATTTATTTTAGTTTTCAATACAATAAAATAATATAAACATCACAAGAAAATAATATATCTACTACAATAAAATAATATATCCACACCAATTTCCCAAATTTTCTTAGAGTTTCTTGGTAGCCAAACATAGCAACCCACACCCAACACAGCACAAACATCCACCACCACCACCACCACCACTACCACCAGTCTATAGTAGGAAAAAAAAAAAAAAAAAAAAAAAAAACCACCAACCCAAATCCTTAATCTTTTTCCTCAACCCAGACCAAACAAAATCACCAACCGAAGACAAACCCAGCACAAACCAAAGACAAACCCATGCGTTGATGTTGCCCATGCTGTCAACATCCTTGCCGATGCTTTGGTTTCCGATTACGCTACATCTCTCTCTTGGCTTCGATCTCATCGCTCTACCCGTACATCTCTCTCTCTTGGCTTAGGACTTGGGGCTTGGGTCAGCAAAAGGGGTGGGTCGAAGCTGGGCAGGCGAGTTGGGTTTATGGCGGCGTGGGTCAGGGGGGCGGCGGCATGAGAGGTCTAAAAGTTGAGAGAGAGAGAGAGAGAGAGAGAGAGAGAGAGAGAGAGAGTTGAGAGCTGTGAGAGTTTTGAGAAGAAAGATTATTTTTTAATCTGGGCTGGAATAAATTTTTTTTTTATTTATTTTTTTTTATAGCTCTTAGCTACAGTGCACAGCCATAGGTAGTTGTGCACTGTAGCAATGAAACTAAAAAAAAATACCTTTAGCTCCACTGTTGTATGGTTGTTTTTTGTGTTTTAGTGAAGCTAAAATAGTTATATAGTTATTTGGCTGTACTGCTGCAAGTGCTCTAGGTGTTGAAATTCAATTACAAATTAACACTCAAGCATATTATGAAATTATGTGTGAGTTTGGATGTGTCTATAGACAAATAATATATTTGGATTTACTGCAAATTAAAGCTGAAATAGCTATTGTGTGGTGTAATTATATTTTTAATGTGAGAGAGAAAATTTAAAAGGTAAAAAAAATAATTATGATTTAAGAGTTGAGATAAAAACTTAAAAGTGAACTCTTAATTTTCAATATTTACCCTTGAAAGACAATTACACATACATCAAATCTCAATCCATGCATGATAGATATTGGGCTAGTGCTCTGCCTTTTTTTTTTTTTTTTTTTTTTTAAGGGGGTGGGGGGGAAGTTGTGGGGGGTAATGGGGAGGAACTCTATTATGACAAGTTTCTCAAATATAGCTTTTGGTGCTATGTGCCATTCTAAATGGCACAAGAGTAATAATAGTCACATATTCAATATATAAGGCAAAACTTAGGTACGGTACTTTAGGTTCCTTATTTAAAATTTTGACATTTGTCCAATTTAACAACCCAAACAAATGGCATTAAAACTAAAAATTCTTTTTCTTTTTTCCCTTCTTCCTTCTTTTTCCTGTACTGCAACTGCAAGAGAACCCATGGCTTCAAATCTCCAGTTGCCTCTAATTGATGAAGCTAAAATGAAGATAATAAAGGGAATTCTGAATACCAATCCAAAACTCAGAAGCTAAAATGCAGAAACAAAGCTAAAATGAAACTAAAATGCAGAAACAAATAGGAAAGATCAAAAAATCAAAAAATAAAATCCAAATCTACTGGGTTTCAAACCAAAAAACAGACCCTTCTCCCTCATTTTCTCAGTAACCAAACAAGAAAGATCAAAAAATAAAAGCCAGATTTACTGGGTTTCAAACCAAAAAATGAACCCTTTTCGACTATACTTGAAACTTCCACACTCTTAACATCAACAAAGCCATCGTCACAACCTCTTTCATTATTTTGTCCAGAGAGAGAGAGAATCATAGATCAGAAAAGAAGAAAGGAAACAGATACACACACACTGAGAGAGAAAGAAAGAATCATAGATCAAAAAAGAAGAAAGGAAACATACACACACACCAAGAGAGAAAGAGTGAGAGATATGAGATATTCTTTTCTGTTTTTTTCTTTTTTTGGGTTTTGGGTTTCGAAGAGAAGGGTCATGGGTGGTTTGGAAGAGAGAAGTTTTGGGTTTGGAAGAAAAGCTATTCGCAGTATAGGAAAAAGAAGGAAGAAGGAAAAAAAAAAATTTTAACGCCATTTGTTTGGGTTGTTAAAATGGATAGATGTCAAAATTTTAAGTAGGGAATTTAAGGTTCTGTACCTAAGTTTTGCCCTAATATATATACATTATCATATGAACTGAAATCGTTTTTTAAAAACACAATTTTACAAGGAAATATTTATAGATTGTTTAATAAGAATTTCTGAAAAGATATAATGGCAAGTAATCGATTTACCTTTTAAAATAGGCTATTTGCTGTATGTGACTTTGTCAATGTGACTAATGGCTGTATGACCTTTTTTTTTTTTTTTGGGTGAATAATGGCTGTATGACTTTATCAATGGCTCATTGACTTGGAAATTGGAATTTGTACATACGATGGCAAGTCAAAAGATCAACCACGTAAAATAAAAGCAAATATAAGCCATGGAAGCCATGCAATACATGAAAGGCCAGGGTTCCAACAAATTAATTCTCACATCCGAATTAGTTACTAGTGGCATTTTGCCATTAATTTCAAGTGGACATTACCTGTACAACCTTTGTTGTCTTCTGCGAATTATTTATAGCAGTCACGGACATCAATCATGTTCACGTGGATGATGGATGTCACGTTCTTGTTCAACAGAATTAGCTAAAGATTGAAACTTCTTATATAACTGGTTAAAAAAACACCATACATAACCTTATAAGCCAAAGCGTTCGGGTCAATATTGTAACTCAAAATTTAGTTGCTTTCTGCATATAAATCTGCTGTTCTTTTGGTTGGATAAGTAGATTAGCAAATATTCTTGCGCCCATGCATACTTCAGTCAATTGGATCCTTAAAGACAAAGTTTTGTTCGAATTAAGTTGGAAAATTTAGTCTTAACTCATTTCAGATGAATAGTTGAGCCTTTTGGTTGTTCGATAACTAGTTGATTGATTAACATGTATTATATTGACTTTTCAATTTGATTTTTCTTTTCAAATTTGTATTGGACAATTGATTTTATGAATGGTACCTCGTAACTTAATTTGCAAATTGCAGTGGTTTTTGGTAATCATCCTCGTCTCTCTCTCTCTCTCTCTCTCTCTCTCTCTCACACACACACACACATATATATATATATATATATAATATGTTACTTTACTTAATATTTTTTTTATTAAATTAACAATTTGAAATTTTCATAATTGGATTATATGTTTTTATATTCTTAACACGCATACCAAATTTCAATTCAATCGAACTTTATTTACCATTTAATCAATCTTTGATATATAATTTGAAATTATAAAAACTTAAATTTTAAATATTTGATTGATGACATAATTATTGATTTTTTTATCGTTTTGAAATTTTAAAAGTTTAAAAAATATACGAAAATAATGTAATCCAACAATATACTTTTCAAAATTTACATCTAATAAAAAATATTAAATAAAGTAATATTGCTTAAAATTATAAAAAATATATATAAAAAATAAATAAATAAATAAATAAATATATATATATGATATGTTACTCTACTTAATATTTTTTTTATTAAATTAATAATTTGAAATTTTCATCATTGGATTATATGTTTTTATATTCTTAACTCGCATACCAAAGTTTGATTCAATCAAACTTTATTTACTATTTAATCCATCTTTGATATATAATTTTAAACTATAAAAACTTAAATTTTAAATATTTGATTGATAACATAATTATTGATTTTTTATTGTTTTGAAAGTTTACAAGTTTAAAAAATATATGAAAATAATGTAATCTAACAATATACTTTTCAAAATTTACATCTAATAAAAAAAATGTAATATTGCTTAAAATTAAAAAAAAAAAAGTATATATATGTGTGTGTTTGGGGGGGGTGGTGGTGGTGGTGGTTGTGGCTTGTTAAAAGTTGAAAAAAGGAAGAACCCGCACGCATCACATGTGATACAACAAAAATGTAGTTGGAGTCGCTAATCAATTTTTGGATAAATAATATAGAAGACTAGAGAAAAAGGAGGAGGAGGGCTCTAGATTCTACAGTATCTTAAAGTTTACTTTTGAAAAGCTAACAAGTAGTTGGGAATGGCATGGCTAAGGCTAACTTGCAATATATTAAAATGTGTGGTAGAAACCTACTAAGATTTTAATTGGTGAATATTGGAAAAATAATGAAGAGGAGAGAAACGGATAAGGTTCAATATTAAAGTTTACTTTGAAAAGCTGATTGTTATCTCGTTCTTTAACTCACTTAGATTTTAAATTTTGTGTATGTATTCATATTATTAGGTATTTTTAAATAAAACTAAAATATATGAAGTATTTCATTTATCTTATATTATATAAAAATATTGTGGGGCTAGGGAACTTGGCGACCCTGGCCCGCTCTATGCTGAGCCCAAGGCCCGAGCTGAGGAAAGAAATGTCTGAGGACATGCGCTGAGAATCCAAATGGTCTAGAGATGTTGCCGAGGACGATTCTGTCCTCGGCGTTCCAGACTCTAGTGGGAAAGAATGGCACACCATCAAAGGCAGCCTCCCAGAGCATTCTCCTAAGAAAGGACGAGTATAGCAGGACGCACACGGGGGTATGGAGTGGGAGCAGTTTAAGGAAAAACTGTCACCTCCGTATTTAATGCGCCCAACTAACGTCCTGGCCGCATTAATGGTGAAAGGACCCTTGAACAGTATGGCCTTGGTTGCCGCAAATCATAGAAGGTCTGGAAAGGTGGCTGATGAGACGAACACTCGAGTAATGGCTTGCACAATCAACAAATGGAGGGTTAGGATCGACTGGAAAGAAGTATATAATGGGAAAGACCCCCCAAGAATGAGGGATCGCGAGAAAGGGAGAAGAAGAGAGAAAAAGGAGAAAACGGTAGTAGTTTGCATGGTCTTGAAAACCCACGAGAACCTGGTACTGGAAGTAGAAGAAGAAGAACATCAAGTTCCTCGGACGAGACACTCGGGGACCACATTCCAGACTCGAACCCATTTCCTCATTGGTCCGTCCACACCCAACCATGTATTGTGATTGTGGTTTAGACCAACACCTAGTTCTTAGGCCCACTCTCTAAAAATTCATTGTATTGGGCCAGTTGGGCTTGAGACCTTTCGTCCAATAGGAAGAGCACTCAAAACCAACACCCTACAAATATTATGACAAATAGTTTTATAGAATTTCCAAGAATAAATCAAAAACAAGGTTCCATAAATCTTTACAAGATTCTTAATCAAATAGAACTTAGCATATATACATGCTTACAAATTCAAAACATGGCTACATAAAAAAATAATAAAAATAAATAATGTTTTGGCATATGATGTCTTACATCCATAATCTTGACCATATTCTTAAACAAATAGAAAATCAAATATTGAGCCATCATTTTGAGTTAAAATCCTGTCTTAAAAAAACATTTATTTCTTAATCAAATAGAAGTATAGAACTTAGCATGCTTTATGCTTAGAAAATAAAATATAAAGTCATTGTCTAGCATCAAATCCTACCTAAACAAAAATCGGAAAGAAAAAAGATGTTTTATCTCTATAAAACTTTATGAGATTCTTAATGGTATGCTTAGAAAAAAGAATACAAGCCATCATCCAGGTTTAATTCATGTTTTGATATAATATTAAAAAATCAATCGTTATATAGTAGAAGGATTTGGATTGGGTCCATTATCCAATTACACCAAATGATGACATCTCCGACAATAATAACATATGGTATCATCTGGATGGGTTCAATCCAACTTACCTATATATAGGTTTCAATTTATACTATACTTATATAATTTTTTTTCATAAATTACAAATTATATCCCTAAAGTTTGGAAATATTTAGATTTTATATCTTGAAGTTTCAAAATTTAAAATTTATTCTTAAAAAATTTTATTTCGTCTGCATCAGCAACTCTTTCATCCACACTTTTCGTTAAGTATTACATAAACTTGCCACATGTGTTCAGTTTATTCAATAAAATCATGCCACGTCATTTTTATTATGTCATGTCATTTTTAATTATTTAAAATTTTGTAAGTTGCAAAAATGACGTGACAACATTTTATTGGATAAACTAAACAAGCATATCAAACTTATGTGATAGAGAGGTTGCTAATGTAAGTTAAATAAAACTTTGTTGAATAAAATTCAAATTATGAAATTTCCTATTAATATGCATGGTTTGCATTTTAGCTTTTTATTTTATTTTATTTTTAGAGGGTGATGGTCCACCATAGTCAATAAACCTTGTACTGTATCACGGTTCCACAAAGAAAAAACCCCCTTTGAATTCGCAATTCAGAAGCGCGTTCAAACCGAAAGATACACAGAAAATAGAAAAAGACGAACAAATTTCGTCGAGAAAGAAACCTCAAGGAAACCTCCTCCTTCCAACGCCGAAGGAGAACAGGTACTTTCTCTTCATATTCGCATACCTGTTCTCCTACAACAAAAAGCTTTCATCTTTGATAGGTTCTCTTCTCCATATTCGATCCAATTCCTCAATAAATTTCATTACTTTGATGTGGGGATCGATCATTTGGTCTTAGATTCAACTGGGTATTCCTTAGATTGAAGGGTTATCAAGTATATGCTCAGACTTGTGGCTATTCGGATCAAAATCTGCAATAATCTCAGGTTTTTTTTCTTTTTCCAAAAGGGTGTTGATGATTTTGCTTTAAATTGGTGGGATTGGTGTTTTAATCAAAAGGGGTTGCTGATATTTGATCTGGGTCTTTGTGGTTTGGGTGAAATATTTGATTGACACTGATAAACGTTAAGTTGGTTATGGTTGTTGTAATTGAAGGAAGGGTTTTGGATATTTGATCTGCCTAAGCCAGGTTCTGTGTGCATGTTGATGTATCATACTGTCATTGGGAAGAAGGATCGGCTTGTGAACGTGCCCACCTGGTTTCTGGGTGCTCTCAGGCCATTTTGCCTGCCCATTGAACAAAAGGCCTTTTCATTTTGCGTTCCTAGAGATAGATGGGATAGGGAGTTCTTTAAGCTGCAGGGTGGCTAAGTAGAATTTGTCAAATTTACGGAGTTTTTTGGTAGTGAAATTGTTTTTTTGAGTGATTTGAGATGGATTCCTCGCAAGGATCGGTGTTGTCTTCAAATGTGGCAGGGCTAGTTGATGGTTCATCAGCTCAAGGAGAGGTGTCTTACCTTGATGGTATTCCTATTTATGTCAAGGAGCTTATTGCTGGAGGTGCTGCTGGTGCATTCGCTAAGACTGCAGTTGCACCCCTGGAACGGATCAAAATACTCTTGCAGGTGAAGCATACAAACAAAAAAAAAATGTTCCCATTCTCAAGATCTTTTCATTTTTTTAATGAATATAATTAGATATAATGGTTCTACATGACTTGCTGTATCTTATAGATATGCTCACACGCACCTGATGAATTTTGGACCCCTAAACATGCTAGGCACTTGGGTATTGAACCTATAACCTCATCTTCCACCTTGCTTCTTACAAGGGGAGGAGGTGCCATTTGAGCTAAAGCTAATTGGCACCAAAAATATTACCATTAAGTTAACTTAACTTCAAAACAAACTATGGAGAATGCAACTTAAGCTACACCAAAATTCGGATGATGTTATTTAGAATGTGGATGGTTGGGGGTATGTGAAGAGGTAACCATTATAGTTATTTTGGATAGAGTTTTTATCAAGTGGTTGGGGGCCTTGGAGTGGGATTAAGTATAGTTGTTAATATAGGGGTTTGAAATTATTAGGCATGGAATAATGTGGAAAGAATAAAAAGTTGTAGTATATATTTGGAGAGTGGGAGAATCTGTGGCCAATAAACTCTGGCTCAAATCACACGTCCTCCTCCTCTGAGAATGGATAGAGGATCAGGTCAAGGTTCAAAACCCATTCGATGTGTTTGTAACTTATCAATATCAAAATAAACAAATAAATGAAATAGTTTGGGAGAAGTAATGTGTTTAAATAATAGAGAAAGCAATGCCGAATATGTATGATCATTTGACAGGATGAACAGTTTTGCTTGTAGTTTGGAACTTTGTTATGATTGTAACGATTTTTGTGTCTGATTTTGGAGCTATAAATTATATGGGTATCATTTGGAATTTGGTTTATTTAAGGAAATAATAATAATAAAAAAACAATAGGACCATGGATGATGTACAACCATGAGAGGCCAGAAGGTTAACAAACAGGGTAGCTTTAAAAACATAGGTAAGGAAGTCGCCAAGTTGATTGAGATTTTTGCCTACCTGTAATGGCAATGAATGACAGAATTAGGTAATGAGGGATAAGGTAATTTGATTAAGTTTAAAGATGTGAGAAGGATGGAAGGTACGATTGAAAGTTTGTTGATTTTGCAATACGACAGGCTATCATAGCATAAGCTCACAATAGGCTTAAATCTAAATGTAGGATGGCAAAAACCATATGTATAGTTGTCCCCAAGTATTGGGAAGGCTTTTTTTTGGCTCGAAAGGGAAAGCAACTAATAGGTGAGTTATTTTATCATATTTGGAGTAATTTGATTGAGGACCATTTGGACTCAGAGAAGTTGTGCTATTAATGGGAGTTTGGCTACTCTTGAGGAGGTTAGTCTCCCTTCCTATAAAATGCATTTGCTTCACTTGACGGTTCTTTCTCTACTTTTTTCCTTCTTTTTTTTGTTTCCTCCTCTGTTTCTCTACTTATCTCAATCTTTTAGATTTTTTACACAGTAAGCAGTCAATGTCCCTTTCAGTATTTTCTTTCCGTACACTTCTGCATGCGTTTTTCAACGCAGTATCTAATAAGGAGGACTGATTAGGAGTTGCAGTTTGATTTGTAGTTTGAGTATGATTAGAATTTTGTTAAAAGTGATTATTCATACAAACTTGATACATAAAGTGAATTTTTTTTACATGCTATGATTAATTTTAGTATGTTATAATAAGTATTAAAGCTTGTTTTGAAGCTTGAAGCCTGGATTTATCATTAAAAACTAAAATCTAGTGCTTCATACTTTTCTTTTTTTTAAAATTCATAATTTTTTTCCAGAATTTCTTAACTGTATTTTTCTGTGTGGGGATATTTACAGACCAGAACAGAGGGATTCCACTCTCTTGGGGTGTTTCAATCTTTGAAGAAGTTACTGAAGCATGAAGGTTTTCAAGGATTCTATAAGTAAGTTCACACTCATTAAATTCAATCATTTATTATATCTATCCCACAATAACGTATTCTAGCTTATACTTGTATGTATTTTAGAGGAAATGGAGCAAGCGTCATTCGTATCATTCCTTATGCAGCCTTGCATTTCATGACTTATGAACAGTATCGGTGTTGGATCCTGAACAACTATTCTGCCTTAGGAACAGGGCCCCTTATTGATCTTCTAGCTGGTTCAGCAGCGGGAGGAACTGCAGTTCTATGCACATATCCTTTAGATCTGGCTCGTACTAAACTTGCTTATCAGGTATATATCTTACATAATAATGATGAAACATATGGTCTTATCTGAATGAGGTGGAGTATCTATGGCATAGTGTGAATTTGTAGTTATTAAATGTAAATTAACTGATGTTTCTTGTTTACTTATCAAAAAACTGATATGTTTCTTGTTTAGGATTGTAGTTAACGCTACTAAAGATTTTTCTTTGTGAGTTGTTATCTAATTTCTTATGCTTTCCTCCACATTAGTTTAAAATATGAGTATTAAATATTCATCTAATTTGTTTTTATATGTGCCAATATATAGAGTTTACCTCCAAATTAGTTTGATGGAAAATTCCTCCAACACACTACGTGGCAATTCAAACGACCATCCACATGTAGTTTTAGTCACATGACCTATTTAATGAGCCACATTATTTAATACATGTGGATGGTTTTAAGAATCACCACGTAATGGATTGGAGGAGATTTCTCCAAACTTGTGACTATGTCCTAAGAAAAAAATGTTGTAATGTTTTTGAAAGTTTATTTAAAATATCTTGCATAATAATTTTCTTATGCTATATTTTGTTTGCTTTCTATATTTTTCAAACATGTTTTGTGAAGGATTTGATTCATATATATATTTTTAATAAGTAATAATATATATTAAAAAAAAAAACAAATACATAGATTTTTTTGGTTTAGGGAAGTGAGAAACTATGGGTTTGTTTAGATATCGCTTATTGCTAAAAACTGAAAACTTATTGCTGAAAACACTATAGCAAAATAATTTTTAAATGTATGAATAGTGTCGTGGGACCCAGTTTTAAAGCAAAATTTGCTAGATTCCGTACTTGCTAGTCCCGTGAACATGGGACTCAGGGAAACACAAATGCAGACTACAAAAAAGCAGTAGGCAAACGCACACTATGTGAAGCTCTCTATCAAGATGTTTCTTATAACTTATTCATGATCTGCTTGTCTTACCTTTGATGATGTGCTCACAGATAATTTGGGTTAGTGTAAATGCATAGTAGTTCAGTGTTTAGATGACTATTTAAATATGTTAAGCTGTTTGGGAATTTTATGTGGAGTTTCTGGTTCTTTTTCATCTTCTGGTTGATTGTTCCATAGTTAAAATTGTCATTATTTGATGCATTTTTACTTTTGTATTTAATTCTTTATGGTTTTGTAGGTTACTGACACTAGAGGAAGTTTTAATTATGGAATGAAAAGCAATCATGCTCAACCTGCATATAATGGCATAAAAGATGTACTTAGAAGCGTTTACAAGGAAGGGGGTGTGCGTGGACTTTATCGCGGTGTAGGTATGTATGTGCTACATTGTTGTGTCCGTTACCTTACAGTGTGGTGAGCCATTACATGGCATTTATGAGTATTGAAAGGTTTTTTTTTTTTTTTTTGGTTTGAGGGTGGGGGCAATTGCCTTTTTTTTCCCCCCATTTTATAGCTGAGCTCCATAATTATCCTTGTCAAAGTTGTTTGTCATTTTTCCCCTCTTTCCCTATGTGATATAAAAAATTGGGTGGTTAATATTCATTAAAAGCTTCCTTTTTTTGAGCAGGCCCAACACTCACTGGAATCCTTCCTTATGCTGGTTTAAAGTTCTACATATATGAGGAACTCAAGAGGCATGTTCCTGAAGAGCATCAAACGTCCATTATGATGCGTCTCTCCTGTGGAGCTCTTGCTGGGTTATTTGGGCAGACCTTCACGTACCCATTAGATGTTGTCAGGAGGCAGATGCAGGTATTGCCTATTACAATCCTTTTACACTGTTGGTAGCAAGGGAGCTGCTTTTTCTTTAACTGACTAAACTCTAGAAGTATTTTCTGGGGCAAGCAAAAGTTGATGCAAGAGGAAGCCATGATGGTAATATAGCTATTAACGTCTCTATGAACCATGTTCTGAGCTCATGGTAGCTAAATGCCAGTGAAAAATTTTAGGGTTTCTGTCAGAAGACGTTTTTTTTTTTTTTTTTACAGCAAGCCACATGGTGAACAGGCCAGGGTTGCTGTTTTATTAATAATTGTATACGTATACTATCTCCCTCGGTCTGGTTTTACTCATTGACATTAGCTATATATAAATTTGATTGTAAGCAACATATCAAAGCTGGGGTAGATGCCTAGATTTGACCCTTTAATTGAATGTTTTGACTCATGCTGTATCCAGATTTTCTTAGTTTAGAATGACCAGCAAGGGTGGTTTGCTAATCTCTTAGGAATTGCATGATGGTGAAATAGTAAACTAATCAGCTTGGTACAGGTTTTACAAATCATTTTACGGGTAGTGAACCAATGATAGAGATTTGCTGAAAATTCCAGAGGTCAACTACATGCAATAGCTATCAAAATTATGAAATTATTCCTGATACATGAAGAAATTGGACTGCCAGACTTGAACTTTTTTAAAATTTTAAGGATTAAAACTAATTACTGAACAAGATACAATGTAGTTGCTATACTGACCTCAGGCTGTAGATGAGTATATTTAAAATTAATAATGCATCTCAAGTTTACTTACCAGTGGTTGGCTTGAGCTCAAACGCAACAAGCAAAGAAATAACTTGCACAAAGCTTTTGCGGTCCATTGGCTTGACATTCTTGAAACATTGATGCCATTGTAATTGCTAAATCAAGTTGATACTTTAACATGAGTTACATGGATCTGATGTTTTACATTACTTGTGGGGTGCAATTGCAGGTTGAAAATTTGCAACCTTCATTCCAAGGAAGTGCCAGATATAGAAACACATGGGAAGGTCTTACTACTATTGTTCATAATCAAGGATGGAGACAATTGTTTGCAGGTCTAAGCATTAACTATATAAAGGTAATTGTTGATAGTTACTTTATACAAGCTCTGTCTGGATTTCAGATTGATGCTTTTCAAGATATTGTCTTCTAGTTAAATTCTTCTGTAATTGCTGCACTTTTCTGTGGTTAGCTTTCTAGGATTTCATGTTGGCCAGAATGTGCATTAGCAAATATTAATTGATCTTCTTGAAGCACTGCAACAATGTGGTGTTATGCTCTCACTAAATATATTTCTTACCAAAAAACATTCATGTGCAGAGAGTTGTTCTTTTTCTTATAGTTCAATGATGTAGGTTTGTCTGTCTATGATGTATCTATCATTGATGCTTCAAAGAAGAATTTTAGACACTGATTGCTTAGACCAATCTTTTTAAGGTGTGGAGTACAAGTACATAGACCACTTAAACTGTTAAGAAGAGAATACAAAGTTATTAAGGGTGACCTTGTTTGTGTGATTGGTCTCTTGAAGCACAAGTGTCTTGCTAACAATGATTATAATATGTTCTTAGATTGTTCCTTCTGTGGCCATTGGTTTCACTGCGTACGACATGATGAAGTTTTGGCTCCGCATCCCACCTCGACAGAAGACTCAATCAATATCTGCTGCCTAATTCCTTTGGAATAAGACCATAAATGCAACTTGGTTACATTGGCTGTGCAATGCAGAATGACGACGATCTATAGATGCAAGTAATTAACAAAGGTGTCCTCAAAATGATACTCTGATTGTCTTAGTTAATGATTAATAAGATATGGTGAACTAAGTGGGTCCAAGCTGTAAACTTGGAGTCTTAAGTCTGTTGAGATTCTATTTATATTCAAAGCAGTGTGCTTGTTTTATTGGGGAGGAAAATAATTTTATATGTAAAAATTTGTCCTTTTTAAAGTTGTTTAATCATATGGCTGGAAAAAGCTATTTGATCTTTTCCCAATTGTTATTGAATTAATGTTGTTTGGTTTAAAAGTTATGCTGTGTATCCGAGAGTTAAGCTCTTTTGAATATACACCACTGTCAGTTTCTTTAAGATCTTCTCCCTTCTCCCTTCTCTCCATGTTTGTGTTAAAATACTTAGTATTCTAAAAAAAAAAAATGTTGTTTGGTTTAAACCTTATTTTTGGTAAGTAATTTTTTGGGTTAAAACCATTGCCACAAGATAAATATAGAGAGAATTCAAAATCATATACTGCTGATAGGATACACAAACTTTGATATTTAAAATTGATATGATGAATTGGGAAACTATGAAACAACTTGGGATTGATTGTGACTAGCTCAAAGGCAGCCTGTTATATTTGGGACACCAGCAATTCTGAAGATTTGCCGTCTCATAATTTGTTATTTGGATAGTTTCAATTGTCACATTTTGCTCCTAGATGCATAGATGCTTTTTGGTTTGGTTTGGTTTGTGACACTTCAGTGTTTAGTTCCCTTTAGCTATGTTAATCAGTTTAGTAAACTTTAATTAAATTTGATGAAGTGATTAGAGGGTGTATATATATATATATATATATATATATATATATATATATTCTATGACTCATATATTCTCAAAATTGATACATTTAACCCATCGTATCACAGATTAATTCTCAAATTTAATGGCAAGGCATTTTTCCTTTGCGCCACAAGATAATACACTTGTGAGAAACTCAACACATAAACATTGGTTTAGTGGCTTAAATATATACTTGTGCATGGTTATCTTTTTACTAAGCTTCAGAATGTGATCTATGATTGGACAATTGGATAGACTCTGAGGAGGTGTGAGTCGTGAAGTAGAAATGTTTTTATTTTTTATTTTTTATTTTTTTTAGAAATGTTTTTTTTTTAAATCTGTATTAGAAGGTGATGCATTTGTGTTATTCAAAAGTGGCAACATAAGAAGTTAATGGTCTCTAAAATCCATATTAATATCTATATCTATATAATATCTATAAGCCGAAGTATAGTATTTATTACTGCTATACTCCTATTAAACCACATCAATATAACATTTTGATCCATTCAGTATAGTTCCGTCCCATTCGGTCTACTTTAGTTCATTTGGTCCATTTCGGTCCCAGTCCATCCAATTCTGTTCATTCTGTCCACTTCAGTACAATTCGGTCCACTTTGGTCCTATTTGGTGCACTTGAACCTCATTCTATCCACTTCAGTCCCATTCAGTCCAATTAGGTCCCATTTCATCCACTTTAGTAAAATTCGGTCCAATTAAGTCCACTTTAGTTCAATTCGGTCCTAGTCAGTCCACTTTAGTCCAATTTGGTTCACTTTGATCCATTTGGACTAATTGAACCTTAAATTAATCCATTTAAATCTTTTTATTAAATTATATTATATATATGTATTGTTGTTGAATGCAAATGTGTACCATTATATAAAACTTGTAAAAATAGAAAATATTTTAAAAAATACATGCACTATTTAACTAACAAATTTAACTTACAAATATCGTGTGGGTTTATGACTAATCTTTGGATAAAGGGTTGTAACACTTTTTACATTTAAAGAGAAAATGAAGTAATAATTTTATGCTAGTGAAATCACATGTCTTAGTCTTGGCTCTCACAGCCAAGACTAAAATTGGTTTTGTCAATGGCACAATATGCCAATGAATACTGTCCAATTTTCATTTTTCAGTCGTTGGATAAGATGCAACACAATGGTGCTCTCGTGGATTCTCAATTCTATTTCTAAAGACGTAGTTTCCAGTGTGATTATTTACATGTAGACAGCTTGAGATGTACGGCTGGATCTTCAAGAGAGGTTTGCACAAAGGAATGCACCTTGAATCTTTCAGATTTAGAAGGCAATCTCATTTCTTGCTCAAGATTATTCCACTTTGAGTGCTTACTTTACTAGGCTTAAAAAACTTTGGGATGAGTTATCTAATTATAAGGCCTGGTTTGATTATCATATTCAAGAATACATTATGCCTTTTTCGGAATTGTATTCAAAGCAATTTGGACCACTTTTTAGTTGGAATTACTTCCAAATTATCAAGAATACTTCAATTAACCTTTGTTGATATATTGAGATCATCATTGGAGCCGAGAACTAAAGATTATTAACTAGTATAAAATGAGGTGTTTACAGATGATTCTTTTTACTCAACCTACATTCTTAGATTCAATATTAAGTGTGTCATTTTCAAACAACTACATCTCATTCATTTCAAATCCAAATTGGGTCAAATCTATGTCCATTTTAAAATTTTGGATGTCTACTTACAAATGAAACAATTTTCACATAGAAATTCATTATAGTGGGAAAGATAAGGAAAAAGATCATCAAATTCTCATATTTAAGCATATTAAAAGTTAATTGTCTCTGAGCAACTTTTGGCCCAAACTCAAACCTATATAGTATTGTAGAAGCCATTATAAACCTTTAAAGTTCAAATAAGACTAATATCACATACATGGAGAATACAAGTGTGTATAATTTACAAAATGTATAGATGAAAAATATCAATCATAAGATATGTTATACAATGCAATTGATATGATGCTTGACTATCGAGCCTCTAACATGGTAATAGTAATTTCATTGACTGAGGGTGACTGGTTCTTGCTTGATGAAGGTGATTTTTTTCCTACAAAGAAACCTAGCTCTTTGGGTTCAGGTAATGAACCCTCACTGTGCAATAGCATAACCACAGATGACATATTTGGCCGATTGTCATGATGTTGTTGCAAACATAAGAAACTAATATGGAGGCAACGTATAATCTTCGATTGGATGCCAGAGTCTTCTAAGAAAGTATCAATCAGTTCTAAAGGCCTACCTTCTTTCCATAATTTTCATGCCTAAAATATTTAAAAATTCTCAATCATTATTTGCATCATTATATGTAAGATAGAGGATGAAATTTGTTGAGAACTCACATGTTCAACAAGGTTTAGACTATGGTCTGGATGGAACCAACCTCGATTTTTCTTTCCACTTATTATCTCCAACAACAATACTCCAAAACTAAAAACATCAGATTTTACTGAAAATATACCATTAATTGCGTATTCAGGTGCCATATAACCACTGCAAAAACATCATTAAGCATTAAAATATTTGATTAAAAAAATGTCAACAATAAAACATGTTGAGAATACGTACTAAATTCCAACCACTCGTCTTGTGTTTCCTTCAGTTTGATCTCCACCAACAATTCTAGCCATACCGAAGTCAGCAATTTTTGGAATCATCTTACTATCAAGTAAAACATTGCTTGCTTTGAGGTCTCTATATATAATCCTCAATCTAGAATCTTCGTGAAGATAGAGAAGCCCTCGCGCAATCCCATAGATAATGTTAAAGCGCATAGACCAACCCAAAACTTTAGCTCTTGTTTGATCTGAAAAGTTTCTCATTTATGTTAATACTAAGTTGAACATGAATAATGAAACAAGAAATTGGAATTTCTTCAAATAACAATGAAAACTTTCATGGAGTTTGGTAAAAATTATTTGTTTTAGAGAAGTTCAAACCAAAAATGAAGGAATCCAAGCTTCCATTGAGCATATATTCATAGATTAGGATTTTCTCATCTCCTTCAATGCAATAGCCCAAAAGCCTAACAAGATTTCGATGCTGCAATTTGGCGATTAGTATAACTTCATTTTTAAACTCGTTCAATCCTTGTCCAGAACTCCGTGAAAGCCTTTTTACAGCAATTTCTTTTCCATCTACTAGGGTACCCTGAAATTTCAAATATGCAAGTAGTTTTTTATTGAAGTTGAGTATGGTAAGAATTGCTTTTTTTGTGATCTTTATAAAAGCATGCTAGAGAGTTACCTTATATACAAGTCCAAAGCCACCTTCACCAAGCTTGTTATTACTTGAAAAATTGTCAGTGGCAGTGGCTATGGTAGCTAGGGTGAAGAATGTGACCTCCATATCTTCACTTTGGCCTTCAATGTTCTGGTCTACCATCACATTATTCTCCAATTTCCCTGCTAAGATCATGATGGGCTTCACATTATACATAAGAAATAAGAATAGGGCAATTGTTAAATTCGGTTTAGACCCACTGGTTAATTACAAAACAAAATTATTATTTGATTTCTTAGGTGATCCAAAATATCAATATCAATAATCAAAATACAATAAGTGACCAAGTCATAAAGCAAAATAAAATAAAATAAAACTATAAACGCATAAGACACGTAGGTTGTGTTTAACATTGGCTTAAAAAGTATGTTTTTTTTATTTTTTTATTTACTATTTGGTTTGTTTTTGCTACTATTTAGTTTATTTTTGATACTATTCATGGGTCCCATTGCACTTTTTGATACTATTCATGGATCCTACTTTACTATTTCAACTATTTTTTAACTTTATCTACAATACTTTCAGTAAAAAGTTTACAATTTCAGTTAAATAAGTTATTCTCAAATAGACTTGTAATATGATCTGAAGTGAAAAACCTATGGAGAACTCTCTAAAGGAAAAAGGACTATATGTGTAAACTACTCCCACTAAGGCAATCAACTAGAAAAGGATGTGTTTTACAGTCTTGAAAAAAAAAAATTTGTACCTGGCTTTAATTTCCCAATAGATAACTTCTGCGACTCACAATAGCTTTAAAACTTTGAGCTTCTTCCTATATGGATTTCTTCGATTCCTTCATGAATGGCAGGTCTATGTAAATTAACTAGAACCTTTGGTGCACTCAAATTAAGGTACTTCCTTGAATATTTGATCTACAGTCAACTCACTAGAAGAAATGCTATGTGGTTTTGAGCTTTGGATCACAAGATTTTATAAAACTACTAGGATTCTCTCAAGAAAGCTCATGGATGAAAGGCATGGTTTTTTCACTAAAAGTGTTGTGCTAGTTTCTGCCTTTCCAACTTTACTAGAAATCTTGCATAAGATAGTATAAATTGGTGTTTACATATATGGTTATAATCCTAATCAAAACAAAGATTTAGATTATTTTTTGTGATTCTCGTTCAATGGGCCATTTCAGCCCATCTTTTTTTTTTTAAGCAAATTTCAGCCCATCCATATTTACTAGCTTGAGTCAACCTCTTGTTTCCCCCGCTTTAGGCCACAATATATTTTAGCCTTACCAATATTTTGCAAATTTTATTCCTTACCATTACTTTTCTTAAGATCAAATGGCTAAAACTTCACAGCTTTTCTTGTTCAACATCTTATTAGCTGCTTTATACGTTTTTAGAAGTTCAATTAATTGTTTGTTTGGATACAATTTATCCAGGGACGGAACCAGGATTTGAACTCGGGGGGGGGAGGGGGGCAAAGCATGAACCAAAAAAATTTCCAGTGACATGGTTTATTAAAAAAAAAAAATCATGGTAGGCAAAACAATTGCATTTTATTACCATAAATATTTAAGTCAAGAAGGAAATAATATGAATAAAAAAAGTTGAAAGTTACAATATGATATTCTAACATTTTCAAAGAAGAAGAATAAAAAAAGAAGAGGATTTCAGATCTCCAAATTTTGGGTAATTTGAATAAAAATGTTGATTTTATCACGTTGACCAACTCACCAATATGATAAACCCATATGTAAGGACACGATTTGGTGACGAACCTAAACAGTATTGGGTTCGTACGTAAAAGGCCCAGACAATATGATTTGTAGAGCGTGGGTGTAAAGAGCTAGATTAACTGTGGTATCTACCTCCAAGATTTTCTCTCAAGCCCATACCATGTTTTCCTTCTTTTTTGTTGGTATAATCAACGTCTTTTCTTAAGTCCCTAGTGTTACTCTCTCTTTCCTCCTTCTTCCTTCTTTCTCTTCAGTTTGATGTGTGTTCCCCTTTTCTTTCGATCCCCTTCTTCATGTTCCTCTTTTAGTTTATATACTCCCCTTCGCGATCCATCTTCACCGAACACGTGTAGATTGTGTCCGGGGGATTTCTTTCTGTCCCATCTGGCGCCTCCTGGAACTTCCTATGGGCAGCTGTAAGGCTGCTTCCCTACTGCTCAGGTATCACCTCCACATTAATGCGGCCAGAGAATTGGTTGAGAGGTCATTAATGCGGAGGCAGCTATAGTTTCAGATATTTGTTTGCCTTATCTCTTTCATCTTTAGTCGGCTACTCTACCCCTTGAGATGACCTACTTCTGAGACCTGATCGTGGTGATACCACGTCCTGATCGTCTTCGGACGCGATCGTCCTCGGACGCATACTGCCGAGGAGCATGGCGTCCTCGGACGGGTGCACGACCTCGGATGGGCCACTGGCCCAACAATCCTCAACCAATTCTGAATCCTATGGGCCTATCAACCGAATGATCCCCACAATAGCCCCTCAAAATCCTACTTTTCGACTCCTCAGGAGAAAAGGTGGGTTTTGACGTCATGAGCCTGCACCTGTGCTCGTTTCGGGGCATGCCCCTGACGCTTCAGCGCCCCGATTTTGGCAGCATTAAATTCTGACAACTCCCTTGTCTCCCACGTTCGACGGTTAGATCCAAATCGAACGGTAGGGGGCTTCTCTTGTTTTGTGAGCGGGAATTTCGCCGCTCACAATCTTCACATGACTATAAAGGCGTTCCCAGATTAAACCTGTACCTTACCCTTAATGGTTACGCGGTTCCAAGGCCTATACACTGAACCTGCCTTCTTCCTGTCTTCACTGTTCTCCTGGCGACTACAAATAATCGTACGTTGTCCGAGGTCCTTCCTTTGAACCTGTAAGTCCTCTCGAAACTTTTACCATTTTTATTCAAAATCAAAAAGTTTTTTCTCTACTAAATTTCTTTAGAAAAAAGAAAAAAAAAATGGGGAAGCAGAGGAATCCCTTTCGGTGTCTCGTTGACTCCGAGGAGGGCATTAGAAACTTCCGCATGAAGTACAGTATCCCACCAACGGTAGGGATGAGGTATGCGGCCCAAGGGGAGTGGGTTGACGCCAGGCAAACTGGGGAAGTGGTTATCCCCATGATCGCCTTTATTGAAGGAGGGATGACCATCCCCATGGGTAGTATCACTAGGGGTTACCTTAATTTCTTTAGGCTATCCCCCACCCAATGCGCTCCCAATATGTTTAGGATTCTGGGAAGTATAGACGCTCTGAATCAGAGAATGGGTCTAAATCTATCCCATCACGACGTGAATTGGGTGTACAGCCTTCACCGCCTAGCTGACCAGGACTACTATCTCAAGTCGAGATATCCTGAAGTAAGGTTGATTCAGTGCCTCCCTACTTCAAATAAGCACCTAAAAGAAGATTTCCTCATTTTTTCTGGGGAATGGCATGATGGTCTATCTTGCCCGACTGTGGAGGGAACGCCAGGTGGGTGCGAAGTTATAGACCTATGCTACTTAGCTCATAATCACATTTTAATCACCTTTATTATTTTCGCGTCTCACAACTTTTAACTTTAAAATCAACGGTCTTGCAGATAGACGCTACACAAAGCCCAATCTCAGATTGGTCAATAAAGCGAGCCTAGACAGATTATTGAGAGCTGAAATATACGTGAACGAGGCTGATGGTCAACTACGAGCAGCACATTTAATTCTCGGATATACCCCCCTTTCTTTTGGCTTTCAGGCGCCGAAGTGCGTGATTAGGGCACGCGATCCTCGGCTTCGCCGTATCAGTGTTGCCTACGAAGGATTCATTGTCCCCGAGGGTATTCCACTTCCCGAACACACACCTCTCACAGAACCTCTTTCCGTGGCCAGCGTCTCAGCGGGGCTTTCTTTACCCTCACCTTCCCTCAAGAAAAAGGGCACCAATAGGAGAAGGAAAAGGGAAAAAAGCAAGCAAACCGTTGTAACAGTATCGGAATCCACGGACGATTTTGAGATTTTCGATCAGCCCTCAAACCCCGAGGAAAGTTCTGACGAGATGGGGGTAAAAAGGATACCCCAAAAAAGCCTAATGGAGCTGATAGGAGGTCAACAGGGAAAGTCTGCACCTGCCCAAACAGTACCATCCCAGGTTTCATCTCTTCCAGCCAGGTCTCCTCCTCCAGTCCCCCGCCACCCTCCTCAATCATCTTCGCAAACAGCACCGCCAAGCATTGCCGAGCCAGAGAAGCGCAGAGAGCAGAAAGGTAAGGGGGTGGCAGATGCGAGCAGATCCCGTCCCACTCGAGAGGAAGATATCCAACGAGCGGCGAAGCAGCAGAAAACCAGACAGCCCTCTACGCGGGGCCAAGAGAAATCCGATTCCCCACATCCCGATTCACAAGCATGGCTGCCAGTTCCTATGCTCGGTGGGGAACCCCTGCGAGAGGATGCCTCTGTAAGGGATTATAACGGCGGCATAGGGTGTCATGTGGCCTCGGCCATAGAGGAGGCCTTATTGCTCCCAAAGGATATGGCTGAGCTAAAGAATGTGAGGAAGAATCAACTCGTCCTTGACAATAAACGATATTTGGGCATGGTGAGAAGCTGTCTTTTATACTGTTTCATTCTGTGACCGTTACTTACTAATGCGCATTTTTCATTAACTATAACACTAACTCACCCCCCCCCCTTTTCTATTTTTATTTTTTGCAGATCATCCAAAATACCTTCAAGCTAGATGAGATGCTCAATGCTTGTTCCAACCAGCTAGATGGTGAAAGGAAAAGAAGGGTAACGGCTGTTCAAACCTTGTCCAAATCTGAACAGGATCTAACCGTCGCAAGGAAAAAGCTACAGGTCGAGGAAGAAGCTCGCAAGAGTGCTGAATCGTCATCAGAAGGCTACCAGAAGCAGGCCGAGGAACAAGCCAAGCTTCTGCGTGAGGCGAATGCCGAACTGAAGAAGACTCAGGAGCAAGTTCTTGTTCTTAAGAAGCATCTAGAAGAAACTCAGAGGTTAAGGGAGAGAGCTGAAAAGCTTAAAGAACAAGTCGAGAAAGCAAAAATCGAGTCTGAGAAGGCAAAGGATGAAGCCGAGCAGAGGGGCTACGAAATCGGGATAGCTGAAACTGAGAAAGCGTTAAGAGCCGAAGTTCCGGAGGTTTGCCGTATTTTCTGTGCGAGAACCTGGAGCGAGGCTCTTAACCGCGCTGGGGTTGAAGCCTCATCTGAACTACGTAAGCCAGAGAACGTATACTACCCCGAAGCGATACGCCCCTCAGCTCCTCAACCACACCAAGCTGATATTCCAGCCCCAGCTATTAACCCCAGCGAGGAGGTTTTACCTCGCACCTCCTCTCCAGGAGCTTCCCCAAGCAAATCCATCACTGCTTCGAAGACATATACGGTCTCACAGGGTTTTCAACAAAAATTGGACTCCACAGTTCAATCGGCTGGGGGCATCATCAAAAAGTAAAAAGATAGAAACTGCTTTGTAATTTTAATTTAGACACTTAATAGAGGACTTTCTTGCTTACTTTCTTATCATTCTGATGGTTCTAAGTTATCTTTACACTTACTTACTTTGTCGTCGTAATTTTGGATGGATTTATTTCAGACGCCTCTTTCATTGTACGCCAATCTTGCATTTGAAGCTCTCTCTTTCTGACTCTTTAACGAATGTTCATAAGGCATTACTTTTACTAGGATTATGATTTAGAAAGACTCATCACCACTTTTTCTGCCATTTAATAATTCAATGCACAACTTAGCAGGTAAGTTTCTACCGAATTAGTGGTCTAAGAATTTGACATAACATAGTTTCTGTTTAGCAATTCAGTATGAATGACAGGACGTTAATTTCCACTAAGTTTGCGATCCTGGGACCTGGCATAACTCGGTTTCTGTTTAACGATTAAGTATGAATGATAGGATGTTAATTTCCACTAAGTTTGCGATCCAAGGACCTGGCATAACTCAGTTTCTGTTTAACAATTCAGTATGAATGATAGGATGTTAATTTCCACTAAGTTTGCGATCCAAGGACCTGGCATAACTCAGTTTCTGTTTAACAATTCAGTATGAATGATAGGATGTTAATTTCCACTAAGTTTGCGATCCAAGGACCTGGCATAACTCAATTTCTGTTTAACAATTCAGTATGAATGATAGGATGTTAATTTCCACTAAGTCTGCGATCCGAGGACCCGGCATAACTCAGTTTCTGTTTAACAATTCAGTATGATAGGATGTTAATTTCCACTAAGTCTGCGATCCGAGGACCCGGCATAACTCAGTTTCTGTTTAACAATTCAGTATGATAGGATGTTAATTTCCACTAAGTCTGCGATCCGAGGACCCGGCATAACTCAGTTTCTGTTTAACAATTCAGTATGATAGGATGTTAATTTCCACTAAGTTTGCGATCCGAGGACCCGGCATAACTCAGTTTCTGTTTAACAATTCAGTATGATAGGATGTTAATTTACACTAAGTTTGCGATCCGAGGACCTGGCATAACTCAGTTTCTGTTTAACAATTCAGTATGATAGGATGTTAATTTCCACTAAGTTTGCGATCCGGAGGCATAAGTCTGCTAACCGAGGACCCGGCATAACTCAGTTTCTGTTTAACAATTCAGTATGATAGGATGTTAATTTCCACTAAGTCTGCGATCCGAGGACCCGGCATAACTCAGTTTCTGTTTAACAATTCAGTATGATAGGATGTTAATTTCCACTAAGTTTGCGATCCGAGGACCTGGCATAACTCAGTTTCTGTTTAACAATTCAGTATGATATGACAGGATGCGGAACTCATAGAATGCATATTTGACGTAAGTTAAAAGAGAATATTTGAATTAAAACTTCTTTACTAATAATAATACCTTCTGAGATTATTTACATTCCAAGGATGGAGTACAGGTTTTCCGTCTAGATCCTCTAGATAATAAGCCCCTATTCCAGCTACAGAAGTAATTCGATACGGTCCCTCCCAATTGGGTCCCAGTTTTCCCCAGATTGGATTCTTAGTGGGCCCCAGGACCTTTCTCAGCACCAGGTCACCTATGGCTAACGGCCTCATCCTCACATTGCTATCGTAGCACTGCTTGAGTTTGTGCTGGTAGTAAACTAGCCGAACCATCGCGCTTTCCCTCCGTTCTTCAATCAGGTCTAAACTTTTTTCCAACATCGCATCATTATTACTCGAAGAGAATGCACTGGTCTTTAATGTCAGGAATCCAGTTTCCAGCGGAATAACGGCCTCGGCTCCATAGGTCATGGAGAAAGGAGTTTCTCCCGTCGAACGCCTGGGCGTTGTCCGGTACGTCCAAAGCACATGTGGGAGTTCCTCCACCCATCTTCCTTTCGCGTCATCTAGTCTCTTCTTAAGCCCATGGACAATGACTTTGTTAACAGCTTCAGCCTGCCCATTGCCTTGCGGATAAGCTGGAGTGGAATATCTGTTTCTTATTCCCAGTTCTGAACAGTATTTCCTAAAGGCATTGCTATCGAACTGGAGCCCGTTGTCCGAAACAAGAGCTCGTGGGATTCCAAATCGCGTAACAATGTTCTTCCAGACAAACTTCTTCACATCTATGTCCCGGATGTTCGCCAAGGGTTCAGCCTTAACCCATTTGGTGAAGTAGTCTGTGCCAACCAGCAGGTACTTCTTGTTTCCTATAGCTTTAGGAAAAGGGCCGACAATGTCTAGCCCCCATTGTGCAAAGGGCCAAGGACTTGAGAGAGGGTTAAAAACTCCTCCAGGTTGGTGGATATTCGGAGCATATCTTTGACACTGATCGCACTTCTTAACGTACTCCTGCGCTTCTTTCTGCATATTCGGCCACCAATAACCTTGCGTTAGTGCTCGGCATGACAAGGATCTTCCTCCTGTGTGGCTTCCACAAATACCCTCATGCAACTCTTCCAGAATTAATTCTGCTGCCTCGGGAGACACGCAGAGCAAGTATGGCCCAGAGAAGGACCGTCTATATAGCTTTTTATCTTCGGATAACCAGTACCGAGGTGCTCCCTTTCGTATTTTCTCAGCTTCTACCTTATCTTCGGGCAACACATCACTGTCGAGAAATTTTAATATAGGGTCAATCTAGCACTGCGTCAAACTAGCTTGGCGAACTTGGCAAATCTCCTTTTCTGGTGAAGTGGGAGTATGCAAGTCTTCCACGATAATTACCCGTGGGAAATTTTGTGCTGAGGAGGTGGCAAGGGTCGCTAAGGAGTCCGCGTGGGTATTCTCGCCTCGTGGAATATGTAATACGTCGAACGACTCAAACTCTGTTCGCATATGCCTAACCCGGTTCAGATACCCTTGCATTCTCGGGTCTCTGGCCTCCAACTCTCCAGTCACCTGGCCAACGACCAGCTTCGAGTCTGAGAACAGTTTCACTGCCTTTCCACCCATTTTACGGACCATGCTCATTCCCATTATCAGAGCTTCGTACTCTGATTCATTGTTAGTAGCTGAGAACCCCAGTCTTAGCGACTTCTCAATGATGACCTCTTCGGGAGATATCAGGACCAATCCCAGTCCAGCTCCCCGTTGGTTTGCGGCCCCATCCACGTATATCCTCCATACCGGCCCTCCTGGCGCGGATATTATGCCAACCGATTTTTCATCCATGTGGTCTTGACTCCTACTAACTTCCTCAGGGCATTCAGCGAATTCCGCTACTAGATCGGCGAGTACTTGACCCTTCACAGAGGTGCGGGGCATGTATTTAATGTCAAAAGCACCCAGAATCGTTCCCCACTTGGCAATTCTGCCGGTATAGTCAGCACTTCTAAGTATGGATTTGAGAGGCAGTTGGGTCAAAACAACTACAGTGTGAGCTTGAAAATAGTGTGGGAGTTTACGTGTCGCATGGACGACCGCCAGTATGGCTTTCTCTAACGACAGATATCTCACCTCCGCTTCATGGAGGGATTTACTTACATAATATACCGGCCTCTGGACGCCATTGTCTTCTCGCATCAAGACAAAACTGACTGCGTGTGGAGCTACCGCCAGATAGGCATACAATATCTCATCCACTTCAGGGCTAGACATGATCGGCGGTTTGGATAAATAATTTTTCAACTGCTGGAACGCCTCAACACACTCCTCGGTCCATTCGAATCCCTGCCACTTATGTAACAGACGGAAGAAAGGACGACACCTTTCGGCTGACCTGGAAATGAATCGGTTTAACGCAGCTGTCATCCCCGTCAACCTCTGCACTTCCTTTGGATTCCGGGGCGCTTGCAAACTGTTAATAGCCCTAATCTGATCTGGATTAACCTCAATTCCCCTATGGGTCACCATGTACCCCAAGAATTTTCCTGAGCCTACTCCAAAGGAGCACTTCGAAGCATTCAGGCGCAACCTGTGTTCTCTCAGTATCCCGAAGATGCTAGTGAGGTCCTCCACATGTTCAGTCACTACCTTGCTTTTCACCACCATGTCATCAATATAAACTTCAATACTTCTGCCCAGCTGTGGCTCGAACATTTTCGTCATCATGCGTTGGTAGGTAGATCCAGCATTTTTCAGACCGAAAGGCATCACCTTGTAATGGTAGTTCCCAACCGGGGTCACGAAAGCGGTCTTTTCTTGATCATCGGTGGCTAACGGTATTTGGTGATACCCTTGAAAGGCATCCAAGAAGCTCATTCTAGGGTGGCCCACGGTCGCGTCCACCAGCTGGTCAATCTTTGGCATAGGAAATGGGTCTTTGGGACATGCCTTATTAAGATCCGTGAAATCCACGCACACTCGCCACTTCCCCGTCTTCTTCTTCACTACCACCGTATTGGCCAGCCATTGGGGGTAAAAGACTTCTTTGATAGCCCCAGCCTGTTTGAGCTTGGCAACTTCACTTCGGACTGCCTCGGCATGCTCTTTCGATGGTCGCCGAGGAATTTGCCTTCTAGGGGGAACGGCAGGGTTTACATTGAGTCGATGACAAATAAAATTTGGGTCTACTCCTGGAGCCTCATACGGGTCCCATGCAAAGACGTCCACATTAGTTCGAAGGAACTCCAGCAAACTCGCTTTCTCTTCCAGAGGCAACTTGGCCCCAACCCGAAAGAATTTCTCTGGATCATCAGCAACGGTCACCTTCTCCAGATCTTCACACTCTACCCCATTGGTTGGTACGTCTAAACCTGATGCTGGGGTCTTTAATTGCTATGACTCATTATCGGCTGTAGCCGAGGTTTCTGCCTCAGGCCGATGCAGTATAGCCGCTACCTGGCATTGCCGAGCAGCCGCTTGGTTCCCTACTATCTCCAGCACTTGGTCTCCGGACGGATACTTCACCTTCTGATGCAGGGTAGATGAAACCGCTTTAAGTGTGTGAAGCCAGGGTCTGCCCAGGATAGCCGTATACGGAGAAAAAACATCTACGACAATAAAATCCACCTCCACCACCTCCGTGCCTGACTGCACGGGCAACCTGATTAGTCCCATGGGAATGACTAACCTTCCCTCAAAACTGACCAGAGGGGAATTATAGGTTGTCAAGTCCTGCTGTTTCAAACCAAGCCCCTTGTACAAATCCGGATACATCACATCCGCTGCACTTCCCTGATCAACCATCACCCTTCGGACATCGTACCCACTGATCCTCAGCGTTACCACCAAGGCATCCTCATGGGGTTGTATGGTTCCCTCCAAATCTTCGTCTGAAAAACCCAAAACCAAGGAGACACGCTTCTTGGCTCTCTTCCATGCTTGAGAACGATCCTCAGCCGGGGATCGGGACACCGACAACACTCTGGTGGGGCAAGATCCAGTCCTCCCTGGGGCCGCAAAGATGACGTTGATTGTTCCCCGAGGGAGGCTTGATGAAGCATCCCCACGCACCTCGGAACCTGCTTGGCTCGCCCTTCCACTAGAGTGATGCAAGAGCTGCCTTAATTTTCCTTCCCGGACCAATTGCTCCAAATGGTCCCATAAATTTCTGCAGTTGTCTGTCGTGTGTCCATGGTCCTGATGGTAATGGCAATACAAACTCGGGTTGCGTTTTGTAGGCTCTCCTGCCATCCTGTTAGGCCATTTGAAAAATGGCTCGTCCTTTATCTTCTCCAAAACCTGCTGAACAGGCTCCCGAAATACCGCATTAACGACCTGGGCATCTGCCGAGACCGACTGGCCAACAAAGTCCCGCCTTGGTCGGTTGTTATTATAACGATCCGACCTGAAATCCCTCCTCTCCTGAGGGATCATCTTGGCCTTTCCTTTCCCCTGAAACTGATCCTCCTCTATCCTTTTGTACTTCTCTATTCTGTCCATCAGTTGGCGCACACTGGTAACAGGTTTACCCGTCAAGGATTTCCTCAAGTCGTGATCAGCTGGGAGGCCGGCTTTGAAAGTAGTTATGGCCACAGCGTCATTCTTCCCTCCTATTTCGTTGAACATCTCCCAGTACCTATCCGAATAACTCTTGAGAGTCTCGCCCTCTCGCATAGACAAGGTCAACAAGGACCCCAGCGGCAAAGGAGTCCTGCTGCATGTAATAAAACGAGCACCAAAAGCCTGGGTCAGTGCTTTGAAAGATCCAATAGAGTTGGCCCTTAAGCCATTGAACCACCTCATCGCCGTCGGGCCCAAGCTCGACGGAAAAATCTTGCACATCAGGGCATCATCTCTGGAATGAATAGCCATCTTCTGGCTGTAATAGCTTACATGTTCCACCGGATCCGAATGGCCATCATACAGAGAGAACGTAGGTTGATTGAACCGCCGAGGATGGGTAGCATCATCTATGCTTCTTGTAAAGGGTGACCTGGAAATTTGACTCAAGGCTTTGTTCATGGCATCGTTTCCCACGCCCCTACTAGTTGGACTTTTGCGCCTACGCCTATGGCGACGCTCCTCCTCGTAGGAGAAAGTCTCCCTCTGCGGAGTTCTCGATCTCCGCCTGTAACTAGTTCCATCCGACTCCCCGGATGATAGTTCGGAGCGAGGTGGGGAACGCTCCCGTCGTGCATGACGTAACTCTCTCTTCAAGTCTGCAATTTCACGTTGCAGATCCCCATCATGCTTCACGTGGGAAACGTGACTCTTCCCGCGTGTACGGGTTCTCGTGGTGTGGGTAGTATGTATGCTCCCCTCCTGGACTTCCCTCCGTTCGGGACTTTTTCGAGGACCATCATGCTGAGAGCCCCTTGACTCCGCCTGATGCGGGCTGATATCACCCTGATGCAGCCCCGCTGCGGGGTGAGGCAGTTCCACTCCTTCCATCGAAAACGTTGTGTCGGAGGTTGTACAAGCTAATACAAGCTCTTCCCACAGACGGCGCCAATTGTAAGGACACGATTTGGTGACGAACCTAAACAGTATTGGGTTCGTACGTAAAAGGCCCAGACAACATGATTTGTAGAGCGTGGGTGTAAAGAGCTAGATTAACTGTGGTATCTACCTCCAAGATTTTCTCTCAAGCCCATACCATGTTTTCCTTCTTTTTTGTTGGTATAATCAACGTCTTTTCTTAAGTCCCTAGTGTTACTCTCTCTCTCCTTTCTTCTTCCTTCTTTCTCTTCAGTTTTATGTGTGTTCTCCTTTTTTTCTCGATCCCCTTCTTCATGTTCCCTCTTTTAGTTTATATACTCCCCTTCGCGATCCATCTTCACCGAACACGTGTAGATTGTGTCCGGGGGATTTCTTTCTGTCCCATCTGGCGCCTCCTGGAACTTCCTATGGGCAGCTGTAAGGCTGCTTCCCTACTGCTCAGGTATCACCTCCACATTAATGCGGCCAGAGAGTTGGTTGAGAGGTCATTAATGCGGAGGCAGCTATAGTTTCAGATATTTGTTTGCCTTATCTCTTTCATCTTTAGTCGGCTACTCTACCCCTTGAGATGACCTACTTCTGAAATCTGATCGTGGTGAGACCACGTCCTGATCGTCTTCGGACGCGATCGTCCTCGGACGCATACTGCCGAGGAGCATGGCGTCCTCGGACGGGTGCACGACCTCGGATGGGCCACTGGCCCAACAATCCTCAACCAATTCTGAATCCTATGGGCCTATCAACCGAATGATCCCCACACCATACTTTTGAATGCAACTAAAAATCATACTAATGAAGTTTTCAAAACTTTTTTTGTGGATTTTAAAAAATTGGGATATTAATATTAAGAGTTGGCAATGCTACATCATTAATATTGGCTTCTAAAAGAATTTTGCATTTTATCTTTTGAAAAAAATTTAAATATTGTAATTGACTTTCCCATAATTTATAAATCAATTAAAAAGTCATATAAATTATTGTCACTCCCGTAAGGGAATTTTTTTTTCTATGAGATTTTTTTGGTTATGAATAATTGAATTATGATATTAGTGATTTGTAGATTTTTTATTGTGTTGTATTTAGACTATAGAGGGGCCACAGGCCCAAAGAAAGGGTTAGGTGATTAGTTTCTTTTGGGCTATTTGGACCAATCCAAAAATTTGAGGGGGGCCAACTATAAACTCTAGAATATGAGTCTTCCAATATACTAAATTTTTTCAAAGAAATTTTTTTTTTTTTTTTTTTTTTTTTTTTTTGTGGTTGGGGGTGGTGGTGGGGGCACTGGCCCCCTGCCCCTTAGTGGGTCCGTCCTTGCATTTATCGTTGAAAATTGAAAACATTGTAACAAAATAATTTTTAAGTGTGTAAATAGTGTCATGGGACTCAATTTTAAAATTATTTTTGCTTAAAAAAGTATTTACAGATTCCATAAACAGTGCACGAAATCCACACTAAAAACACAAACACGCGTCTACTTTCATTTTCAGTACAATCCAAAGGTACACTACAGATTCTAGAACTATCTTTTCCAAATGGGTCAGAGAAAGAAATATTACCTCTGACTTTTGTCCTTTTGCTAATGCAGTAGGGAATGAAGAGCACGCCAAAAACGACCGCAATTGCAACCACAACTATCACTATAACCTTCATCTTTTTGTCTTTCTCCTCTTTATGATTGACTTTGCAGAAGAAAAGCAAAAATATTTTAGTAATAATGCATTAAAATAGATGGAAACAACAAAGATTATAGCTTCAATGGCATGTAAAAATATAAATTAAAGAGCAATAAAGACCATAGGCCTATTACCTTGCTCTGAAGCAGGCATTCGAATATATACATCCTGCCCATTAGCTGCAACCTGTCTAATATCAATTAGATCCCCAAACCACATGGCGCAGCCACTTCCTCCATTTTTAATATCTGAGTTTGCATAAGCCGTACAGGAACAGTTGTTCAAACATTTGACTTTGCATTCGTTAAGATTCATACTTCCGTTCATCCAGGAATACGTGGTATCTGGCATTTTGAGCCCAACAAATTTAGCAAACCCAATTTTATCTTTATCCTCGCAGCTCAATTGGGTAATGCGTACACATCCCTTAGACCACTCATCTGGGTTCCATGTATCTGGTGACTTATGCTTGAATCCTTCTACACATTGACAGATAGGTGACTTACCAATGATACAATTTCCATAAGGACCACATAAATTATAGGTGTCACATCTGTCTCCTGGTGAAGAAATGAGTGTGGTCCATTTTTTATCTGCTTCGACCCATATGTAGCGCTCATATGAGGACGTATTTTCGTTCAAAACTCCTCTTGAGATTACAGATTTTTCAATCAGGTGGAATATGACGTATACCTCATCGCTGTTGATGACAAAATCGTAGGTGTAAACCGGATTGTCCTTTATGTCTGATACACCACTGAAACCAAGGCCATTCCATGGTCCGGTCCTTAAGAACTTCTCGGTGCCTTTCTTTGCGACTATTTCAGGGTAATTATGAAGTTCAACCCCAAAACTCAGTTCTCCAGGAGACGGGTCATCTGGACTCTTCCATGCAGATATGCGCCGTTCCAGACCAGTCTTTAAGTCCCATCCAACTTTCATTCCTGGTAGCCAAGTATTAGAAGGATAGTCAAAGCTTTGCCACAAATATTTTTCTGGGTTTTCTTCCTTCTCTTCTCTTAATATTAGATTTCCTGAATCTAAAAGCTGGACTATTGGATTCCAGGCCTTTTTTGTTGAGTTTGCCGACCAAGCAACTGTTCTATTCTGGCTGAGAAGAACAAGACTACCTGAACTGTTTACCATCAACATGCCAGACGAGTCGTTTATTGGATTGAGCCGGTTTGCTACCCAAACAACCGTTCTAACTGGGATATTGTTGTACCATATTCCCAAGTAACGGTTGCCGGAATTACCAGGACTAAAGAACCCCAGGGCAAAGCTTCCATCTCTAGAGACCAGGGTCATGCCCTCAGTGAGGGATTCGGATTTTGCAATGCCGTCAGCAGCATCCGACAGTACAAAGAAGAAAAGAAGCAAACTCGAACTCAACAACAACAACACAAAAGCAAAGATGTCCATTTTTTTTTGGTTAAGGGGAACAACAAACAGAACTACCTCACCCTATCAGAGAGCACAGAGTTAGACATCCTATTATACAAAATACCAGCAGCTCTTAGCCAAACAGAACTACCTCTTTGCCAACATTTTAAAGTTAGGCCTATTACAATGAGCAAAGACTAGATCATGGAAGGCCATGCGTTGACTCAGGCATGTGGTTGTTCTTTTATGGTAACTAAGCAAGAGATAAATACAAACTAAAGCGCCAATATTATCAAGTTCGACTGGGGACCATCATCAGTAATAAGAATAGAAATTCTTTGTACCATATTTTGTATTCCATGCTTAAAATGGAAAAAAAAAAAAAAAATCACATGACAAATTGTGATTAGTAGAACATAAAGTGTATCACAAAATGTGATACAGAAGATTTGTATTTCAATAATAGACACTGTAAGAAAAGTGTGCCAATTGATTTCTAGTTCTTAACAACTTTGATTCCTCGTTAGAAGTTGCAGAAAAGACCTTATAGCGGAGCTCTTATTTGGACAAATATCCCTATCGAGAATCGACGTGCACCGGCCCCTATTGACTTAAATGCCTGTGTTCATTGACAAAACCTTCCTCAACGTTTACCCATGGGCTAATAATTTCGAGCCAGGTGTATAGCAGAGTTGGTATGGGTCGACATGGGGATGGGGTGACCCGAGTGGGACCTATCCAATATGAGAGGTCCTACACCAATCCCTCTTATACATAAATGCAACCTGATTACATTGGCTGTGCAATGCAGAATGACGAACGATCTATAGATGCAAGTAATCAACAAAGGTGTCCTCAAAATAATACTCTATGATTGTCTTAGTTAATGGTTAGAAAGATATGGTGAACTAAAGTGGGTCCAAGTTGTAAACTTGGTCTCAAGTCTGTTGAGATTCTATGTATATTCAAAGCAGTGTGCTTGTTTTATTGGGGAGAAAAATAATTTTATATGTAAAAATTTGTCCTTTTTAAAGTCGTTTAATCATATGGCAGGAAAAAGTGATTTGATTTTTTCCCAATTGTTATTGAATTAATGTTGTTTGGTTTAAACCTTATTTTTTGTAAGTAATTTTTTGGGATAAAACTATTGCCACAAGATGAATAAAGAGAGAATTCAAAATCATATACCGATAATAGGATACACAAACTTTGATATTTATTATTGATACGATGAATTGGGAAACTGTGAAACAACTTGGGATTGATTATGACTAGCTCAAAGGAAACCTGTTATATTTGCGACACCAGCAATTTTGAAGATTTGCCGTCTCATAATTTGTTATTTGGATAGTTTAAATTATCACATTTTGCTCTTAGATACATAGATGCTTTTTGTTTTGGTTTGTGACACTCCAGTGTTTAGCTCCCTTTAGCTTAGATACGTTAGTTTGTTTGGTAAACTTTAATCAAATTTGATGATGTGATAAAAGGGTATATATATATATTCTATGACTTGTATATCTCAAAATTGATACATCTGACCCATAGTATCACAGATTGATTCTCAAATTTAATGACAAGACATTTTTCCTCTGCGCCACAAGATAATACTTGCTGATGAAGCGTGACTTCGTCAGTTGAGGTGAATACGTCCAGATGGATTTGGGCTGGATACCTGCGTAAATGAAAAGACTGCTCCTTCTAATGTGGTCATCGGTGTGGTGCCTGCCACAACGTCTCCGATGTCAAAGTCAGAACAAGAAAGTGTTTTGTAAAATGAAACAAAATAGCAAAATAACAATCAGTGTCTTTTCAGAGTGTTTTTTTTTGTACCTTGTGTTGGCAGTGTGAGGGCTTTATATATGTTGCCTTGGATTCTAGCCGTTGTGATTGATATTGTGATGTTAATGCCTTCCTTTTGTAATGCCTCCTGCGTAGTTATGGGGTTTTAATATGCTCTCAACGGTCTGTACAATTGGTTTTGTAATCGTCTGAGGCATTATTGGCGGCATTGAATGATCCGGCTGTCTCCGTCAGTGACGTGGGCATTTGTTAGGCTCTTCTTAGGGGAATGGTCTCGTCCATCTTGCTGAGCCCGTCTGTAGCCAATTTTGTCACTCCCATCAGCTGCCCCTAGATTTTGTGATTTGGACTGTAAATGACTCTTGGGATTTCGTGCTGTATTAAATGCGTAGTGGCGGCGCCACACGCGTCGTGGCCACGTGGCGCGTGCTGATCGGTGGGGTTTTTTGCATGACCCTTGGGTTTCCCGCTGCTTTTCAGTTGTTTGGGCTTCAGTTTTTAAACTTCCTTTTCCTTTGGTTTCCCCCTTCACTTTTCCCAATTTCTTTACTCATTGCTCCGAGTCTCTTCTTCTTCGCTTGTTCTTGCGACTATTCCAACTTTGTTCCGGCGACTTCCTTTTTCCAATTGCGCTGCACCTTTTCGAGGTATGTTTCTCTTTTTCCTTTTCCTCTATTTCCTTTTTTCTTTTTCTTTGTAATCTGTTGTAAGTTTCTGATTTTTCCTTTTTCTTTCCTTCGCTGTAGTTGTCTTTGTTTTCTGATTTTTGGGATTTTCAGTATTTACCTCCTTCTTCTGCATTTTTCCAAGTGTCCATGGTTAGTAGTTCTGAGGTGAGGATAGCTTCCCCCTCAGTTTCTTTCCTTTTTGCGCGTTTGGGGGGGTCTTTAGGTGTTTTCCCAAACCTCGAGGACTTTGTTTTTGAGGGTAACAGTTTGGGCGTTGTATTGGTCGAGTTGTGTCCTTTGCTTCGTCAATCTATTGATTGGTTTAAGGGTCTGGTAAGAGAGCGGGGGACGATGTTTGAGGTTAGATCTAGTGAACTCGACACTGGGTTATCATCTAATGGTGACCCGGTGGAGGGAGATACTGTCGTTTCTGCATGTAGTGACCCAAAAAAATGGGGTCTTGCATTCCATGGAATCCTACATTGCCTAGGGAAGCACATGAGAATGTGTTTATAAGGAATGACCTCCCTTAAATGTGTAGAGGCCTTTTCCCCCACTGTTGTGTGCTTTGGGGGAGAACAAAACTGTGAGGGGTATGGGCCCCAAAGCGGACAATATCTGTAGTGACCCAAAAAGGGGGGTCTTGCATTATATGGAATCTCACATTGCCTAAGGAAGCACATGGGAATATGTTTATAAGGAATGACCTCCCTTCAATGTGTAGAGACCTTTTCCCCCACTGCTGTGTGCTTTGGGGGAGAACAAAACTGTGAGGGGTATGGGCCCCAAAGCGGAAAATATCTACACAGTTGGGGTGGGGTCATTACAGATGGTATCAGAGCCATGCCCTAGCTAGAAGTGTGGGCCCCACACACGAGGACGTGTGTGCCCGTAAGTGGGGTGGATTGTAGTGACCCAAAGAAAAGGGGTCTTGCATTCCATGGAATCTCACATCGCCTAGGGAAGCACATGAGAATGTGTTTATAAGGAATGACCTCCCTTCAATGTGTAGAGGCCTTTTCCCCAGCGCAACTTGGGGAAGAACAAAACCATGAGAGGTATAGGCCCCAAAGTAGACAATATCTACACAGTTAGGGTGGGGCCGTTACACTGGCCCTTGAGAGGTTAGTGCTTTTTACGCCCTCAAGGAGGTATATGGGCTGGATGCTGACACTGTGGGTAGATTTAGAGGTAGGTTTTAATTTTCGGAGAGGGTTCGTGTTCGTCGGCCCAATGACGAGGATAGGGCTTGCCACTTTTTTCTTGGTGAGGTATGCTTATACGAGGCTACCTTCACTTGTGGCCTTAGGTTCCCCGTCCACTCGTTCATCATGGAGCTTTTGGATCATTTTGGTATTGCCCCCAGGCAGCTTAAGCCTAACTCATGGAGGATAGTGGTTAACTATATGGAAATATGGTTGACTATTATCAGGGATATGATTAAGGTGGGTGAGCTCATCCACATGTATCGTTTGAAAGGGTCTAAAGAGTACGTGTATTATGAATTAGTGCCCTAGGAGAGGAAAACAAGGATTGTCAAGGGTTTACCTTCGTCCTTCAGGTATTAGAAATCAAGATTTTTCTTTATGTCCGGGGATGATTTTGAGACTCCCTTTAGCAGGGATTGGGGTGATATCCCGAGGTTGCTTCATCGGTGGGGAACCCCGACCTTAGGTGCGTCAGTATTTCTTCCCGTCGTTTTTAGTTTTGTTATATTTGCTGTTATCGTCACTGATTCCTTTGCTTCTTGTTTTGTGCAGTTAAGAGACGGCCTAAGCTCAAAAGCAGGCATAAGGAGCATGTTGAGAAGGCGATAGAGTACGCCCTGACAATCGAAAATTGGGACGACCTGGTAGATCTGAAGACCCTTGCCTTCTATCATCTTGGTCCTAACCCGTCTTCCTACGTTTTGCGAGGTCTTGGTATTGAAGAAAAAAAGAGTAAGTATTAAGTTCGTCAATGTTTGAGATCGTCAGTATTGACTTTCTTTTAAAATTTGGATTTTTGACAAGTGTTTTCTTCTTGCAGAAATGACGACTAGGTTTAACAAGGATATGTATGCAAAGATGAGATCCAAGAAGGATGAGCCGCTGTCCAGTATAAGGAAGAAGGGGGTACGTGTAACGGGGAAAGGTCCGTCCGTTACTCGAGTTGTTTCTGCTACTCCCATCGTCTCTGGTGTTGAGACTATGAGGACGGCCTCTCCAGCCACTTCAGTTGAAGAGATCCCCACTCCTTCATCAAAAAGGTCGCGCATATCGGGCAAGGAGAAGGGAAAAGCTAATTTTCGCTTGTCCATCGTCTGGGACAATGAAAGGCTGGCTGTGGACAGGGCGTATGGGGTCGTGACTGTTGAGGACCTGAAGGTCTTTATTGGTGTGCCATTCAAAGTGGTCGCGAATCAGCAAGTCTATAAATTTGTCCAAGTAAACAGCTCGTGTGTATTTCAGTTTCAGCTTTCTTTTCAGGTGTTGGGGGAGAGTCTCCATATTGCTTCTGAGTACCACACTCAGGAGGCCAAGGTGGCATCCCTAACATCCAGGATGGAGGCCTTGGAAGAGGAGAATTCTACGCTGAAGAAGAAGCTCATCGACTCCATGCACAAGGCCAACACTTAAAGGAAACACTAGGACCTTGACTAACGATCTCCGAGCTGAGCGTCAGTTAACTCTGGAGAAGGACGATTAGCTTCTGGCAGCTAAGGAGAAGCTTAAGACTATTGCCGCCCAGTCCGTCGAAGCTTTCCAGCAAACGAACGAGTACAACACTGTGCTCTTCAGTTGGTACTTTAAAGGTTTTAAGCTTCTGAGGAGATACCTCGTCAAGCATCCCATTGGAGTTGATCTACAGAACTTGGATCTTAAAGTGGTGGACTAGGAGATGGTGATGGACGAGGCTGCCCAATCTTCCGCTCTTGAGGATGATGTTCCCGAGAAGGCTTCTGCTGATGACGCCGCTACTGGCGATGACGTTGCTGCTGACCCTTGAACCTGATACTTATGAAAATTTTCTCTTTTCTTTTGTTTCTTTGGGTGCCCGTTATGTTTTGGGCTTTTTGTAAATCTAATTTTAGAACAATCTCCTTTTAATCTATCTTGAGAACAATATTTATAACCCAGTGTTTATGGGCCTTTAGATGTGAACACAATGGTAACTGCTCGTTGTTTTTGGGCTTTAATTAAATTTATGGTTGTGTACTTACTTGCATTTACTGGTTCGTCATATGCTTGTGATGTCTTACATTTGTCCGTGCCTTGTACTTAGCAAAATTTTTAGTTGTAACTTTCCTCTTCCTCCGTCATTGATCTGCTACTTAGTTGATTCCCTGCAACTCACAACTCTTCAGGGGAGCTCAAATTCAGCCTGAGCTTTGTTTTGATTTGTTGCAAGGTTCTCGTCCATTTTTTATTTTTTTATTTTTTTATTTTTTATCCTCTTAGGGATTTTGCCGTTGCATATGGATTCGTTAGTAACTTACATTTGTCGAGATGGAATCTTGTTACTTCGTCATTTTATTGTGTGACATGCACCCATTTAAGGGATCTTGTGGCTTCGTTAGTAACATATATTCGTCAAGGTGGAATCTTGTTACTTAGCCATTTTATTATGTGACTTACACCCATTTAAGGGATCTTGTCTTATTTGTGGTTTCATTAGTAACTTACATCCGTCAAGGCGAAATCTTGTTACTTAACCGTTTTATTGTGTGACTTACACCCATTTAAGAAATCTTGTCTTATTTGTGGTTTCCTCAGTAACTTACATCCATCAAGGCGGAATCTTGTTACTTTGCTATTTTTGATTTTATAGTTGATTAGACCTGCTTGCACGAAGACATTAGCTGAATAATTTTTTTATTAATTTCAGGATGGATACACTTATTTGTTACGTCTATTGGTGGTACTTCTTTAGTTGCTCAATGTTCCATGGCCGCGGGAGTTTCTGTTCGTCCAGGGTTTCTAGGTGATAGCTACCTTGCCTGGAGTAGTGGACGACTTGGTTGGGTCCTTCCCATGTGGGTCTAAGCTTTCCCTGGGCCGAGTCCCTTGTTGCCGTGGTGACCTTGCGCAGGACGAGGTAGCCTATATCACGTCGTCTGAGCTTTACCCTTTTGTTGTAGTATTCAGCCATCTTCCGCTGGTATTCTGTCATTCTGCTAGAAGCTTTGTCTCTTACTTCGTCTAGACAATCCAGGTTGATTCGTAACTGATCGCCGTTGTCATTTTCTACTTTGTGCAAAACCTCTCGCCTGATGCTGGCTACTCCTACCTCGACTGGGATTACTACTTCAATGCCATAGGTGAGTCTGAAGGAGGTTTCTCCAGTCAGGGTTCTTGTCGTGGTCCTGTAGGCCCACAAGACGTTGGGCAACTCTTCTGGCCAGGCACCTTTAGCGTCGTTTAGTTTAGTTTTGATAATCCTAAGTAGTGTCCGATTCATCACCTCTGTCTACCCATGCGCTTGTGGATGCCCTGGGATGAGAACTGGTTCTTGATGCCTACGCCTGAACAGGAATCTCTGAAACCTTGGCTATCAAACTGCCCCCTATTATTTGATATGATCTTTGGAATCCTGAACCTGCAAATTATATTCTTCCATACGAAGCTCCGAATTCTTGATTTAGTGATGGTCGCTAGTGCCTCTGCTTCAACCCACTTTGTGAAGTAATCAATAGCAACTAGGAGGAATTTTACTTGACATTTACCTTAGGGCAACGGGACGACGATGTCGATTCCCCATTGTGCAAATGGCCATGGAGATGCTATCATCGTCAGTTTCTCAACTGGAAGTTGCTGGACGTTCGCGAACCTTTGGCACTTGTCACACTTCTTGACGAGCTCTACTGCGTCTACCTGCATAGTAGGCCAGAAATAACCTGTTCGGATGACCTTGCTTACCAAGGATCTAGGACCAGCATGGTCTCCACAAACTCCTCCGTAGATTTCTTCTAGGACGTATCTGGCCTCTTCTTTGTTGACACACTTCAGGTAAGGCATGGAGAAGCCTTTCTTGTATAAGACGTCATTTAGGATCGTGAATCTGGCTGCCCTCTTCTTGATCTTCTTGGCCTCCTCGGCGTCCTGAAGGAGGTGTCCGTCTTGGAGGAAAGATACGATCTGTGTCATCTAGCTGTTTGTGCTTTGGATCGCAAATGTTGGGACTTCTTCAATGCTAGGGTGCTTTTGGACCTCCATATCTAACTCCATGCTCGTTGATCCTTCTTCTGACAAGGCCATCTTTGCAATCTCGTCTGCTGCCATGTTTTGGCCTCTTGGGACTTGCACGAAATCCAATTTATCAAACTCCTGGGCTAGATGCTTTGTCAGTTGGAGGTATTTCTGCATTCTTTCCTCATTTGCTTCATACTCTTCCTTGATCTACACTATTACTAATTTTGAATCGCTCTGGATAAGTAGGTTCCTAGCCCCGAGTGCCTTCCCGAGTCTTACCCTCGTCAGTATTCCTTCGTATTCGACTTCATTATTTGTGGCTAGGAACTTCAATCGGACTCCATACTTGAGCATTTCTCCATCGGGGGTGATTATGATGATCCCCACTCCCCCTCTTTTTTGAGCTGACGAACCATCAGCCTGGATCGTCCACTATTCTATCTCACAGGTAGGGTTACCATCTTCTAGGGAGGTGAACTCGGCAATGAAGTCCACAAGGGCTTGTGCTTTGATGGCTGTTCTAGGGTGTTACTTGATGTCGAACTGGTTGAGTTCAATCACCCATTAGACCATTCTCCGTACCGCCTTGGGTTTGTTCATGGATTTTTTGATGGGTTGATCCGTCATTACCAAGATGGGATATGCGTGAGGCCACAATTAATGTGAATGCGTTCTTCTCAATCCTTGAGTACTTAGCCTCAGCCCCTTGGAAAGCCTGACTAATGTAATAAACTGGGAGCTGCTTCTTGTTCTCTTCCTGAATTAGGGCTGCACTTACTACCGTAGCTGATACTGCCAGATACAGATATAAGTCTTCTCCTTGCTTGGCCGGACTTAGGAGGGGTGGATTACTAAGGTAACATTTGAGTTCCTGAAACGCTGCCTCACATTCGTCAGTCCAGGCAAAAGCTTGTTTCAACATTTTAAAGAAGGGTAGGCATTTGTTCATCGCTTTAGAGATGAACCTATTAAGTGTCGCGATCCTCCCTGTGAGTTTTTGGACTTCTTTGATGGTCTTGGGTGACGTCATGTTGAGGATGGCTTGCACCTTCTTCGGGTTCGCTTCTATTCCTCTCTAGGACACCATGAATCCCAAAAACTTTCCCAAGGCTACACCAAAGGCACACTTACTAGAGTTCAACTTCATTTGGTATTGTCTGAGCGTGGCAAACGTCTCCTTTAGATTGTCCAGATGGGTCAGTTCTTCTTTGCTCTTGACGAGCATGTCGTCCACATATACTTCCATGTTCCTTCCAATTTATTTGCTGAACATTTTATTCACCAGCCTCTAGTAGGTTGCCCCTGCATTTTTTAATCCGAAGGGCATTACCTTATAGCAGTAGAGCCCTTGACTTGTGACGAAAGTAGTTTTATCCTGGTCTTCTTCAACCATCTTTATTTGGTTGTATCCTAAGAAGGCGTCCATGAACGTTAGTAATTTATACCCAACTAGCTGGTCTATCCTTGGTAAGGGGAAACTGTCATTTGGGCAGGCTTTGTTGAGGTCCGTGAAGTCCACGTACATTCTCCATTTCCCGTTTGCCTTCTTCACTAAGACGACATTTGCGAGCCATTCTGGATAATTCACTTTGCGTATGAATCCTGCTGCCAATAGTTTGTTAACCTCGTCTGTGATGGCTTGGTTCCGTTCTGGGGCAAAGACCCGTCATTTCTGCTGGACGGGCTTCTTTTCGGGATTCACGTTCAACTTGTGTTCGATAACCTTTGGCGATATGCCAAGCATGTCCTCATGGCTCCATGAAAAGACGTCAAGGTTTTCCTTAAGGAACTGAATAAGCCTTAGCCTTAACCTTAACTCGGGACTCAATGTCGTTCCTATCCTTGTTGTCTTGGTTGCCTTTCCTTCTACCAGCTCCACTTCTTCCAAGGCTTCTACTTTATCTTCTTCCTTTTCTTCGATCGTCCAAGTATGGTTCTCCTTGGTAGCCAATATGGCCTGGTAGCATTCTCTGGCTAAGACTTGATTTCCTCTTACCTCGTCTACACCGTTCTCTGTTGGAAACTTCACCTTCAGGCAATAGGTGGAGGTGGCTGATTTCCATTTGTTGAGTGTGGGGCTTCCAATGATGACATTGTATGATGTGGGGCAATTCACCACTAAGAAGTCTAACTGATGGGTCAACTGCTTCGGGTATGTCCCCGCTGTCACCGTCAATGTTACTATGCCCTTGAGGTATACCTTGTCTCCGCTGAAGCTGACGAGGGGGGAGTCAAATGGGTGCAGTCTTCTAGGATCTAGGTTCAGCTGTTGAAAAGCGGGTAAGTAGATGATATCCGCGGAGTTGCTATTGTCCACGAGGATACTCTTGGTATTGAACCTTTCAATCGTGAGTGTTATGACCAAGGGGTCATTATGAGGCTGCTTCATCCCCCTTGCGTCTTCCTCGTTGAAGGATATATCTTGGTTCGTTCGTCTATGCTTGAGCGGAGGTACCATGTGGACGTTGTTCACATGTCTCTGGCATGCTTTCTTGAGGGATCTGAATGACCCTCTTGTGAATGGCCCCCTTGCGATCGTCATTATTTCCCCAATCACATTCCGTAGGGGCTGGAATGGGTGATCTTTGTCCCTGGATGATGACTCGTGCTGGCTTTTACTGCCGTCTCTGAACCTGCTGGGCTCCCCCTTCTTTACATACTTCTGCAACTTTCCTTTCCATATCAGCTCCTCTATCTGTTCTTTTAGGTCCCATCAATCCTCTGTGTGATGGCCATGATCTTTGTGGAACCGGCAGTACTTGTTTTTGTCACGGACGTTGGGGGATGAATGCAACGGCCTTGGCCACTTGAAGTAGTGATCATCTTTAATCTGTGCCAAACTTTTATCAAATAGGCATAATTAGAGGAGTGAATTTTACCGTTTTGGGGATTTTCTCGTCCTTCCTTTTACCCCCGTCGTTGATTCGTCAGTCTGGCCGGTCCCTTTTCTATCCTTTGCGATCGTCCTCCTTTCTTCCCGGCTTTTCTACATCCTTTATGGCGGCTAAAGCATCTTCGGCATTCATATACTTCTTTGCCTTCAAGAGCATCTCCGCCATCGTCTTAGGTGGATTTTTCGCGAGTGAAACTATAAAATCTCTAGACTTCAACCCTGCTTTGAAGGTCGTCAGCTGCACTATGTCATCAGCTTCGTCTACCTCCAGAGTCTCCCGGGTGAATCGTTTCACGTACGACCTTAGGGTTTCTTTTTCCCTTTGTTTGATAGTGAGTAAATGGTCAGCTGGTCTTTTTGGTCATTGTCCCTCGACGAAGTGATGCAGAAAAGTATCACTTAATTGCTCAAAACTTTCAACAGACGATTTTGGTAGTTTTGTGAACCATTCCCTTGCAGCTCCCTTGAGAGTTGTGGGGAAGGAACGACATAGTATCTCGTCAGGGGGCTGTTGGAGACCCAGAGTCGTCTTGAAAGTGTTGAGGTGGTCTAGAGGGTCCTTAAGCCTATCAAAAAGCTCAAGTTGGGGTAATCAGAATTTAGATGGAACCGAGCACTCCAAGACTGCCGTGGTGAACGGCAAGTCTGTTGTCCTCACCATCCTATCCACACTCCGATCCATCTGCCCTTTAATGGCCTTCCTCAGCTCATCCATCTCTTTTCTCATCTCCCAGAGAAGGTCTGAGTAGGGTTGATCCGGGCTAGTTGGTCCTCGCCAGTTACTCTTTCTAAGGCTATCTCCATCATCCTCTTGGTGGGCTGTAGACCGGTTTTCCTCCTGTTGAAGCCGTAGCTTCATCTCTTGATTATGTCTAGTGAGCTCCTCGACAGTGGCCACAAGAGCCTGAACTTGCTGAGCTAGAGTTGTAGAGTCTTGATTGGATTCCATCTGAATGTGGAAGTTGATGGGAAACTACGCTTTCGACCTTGAGTACAAAAATCGTCCCCACAGACGGTGCCAAACTGATGAAGCATGACTTGTCAGTCGAGGTGAATACATCCAGATGGATCTGGACTGGATACTTGCGTAAATGAAAAGACCGCTCCTTCCAATGTGGTCACTGGTGTGGTGTCTGCCACAACGTCTCCGATGCCAAAGTCAGAACAAGAAAGTGTTTTGTAAAATGAAACAAAATAGCAAAATAACAATCAGTGTCTTTTCAGAGTGTTTTTTTCGTACCTTGTGTTAGTAGTGTGAGGGCTTTATATATGTTGCCTTGGATTCTAGCTGTTGTGATTGATATTGTGATGTTAATGCCTTCCTTTTGTAACGCCTCCTGCCTAGTAATGGGGCTTTAATATGCTCTCAACGGTCTGTACAGTTAGTTTTGTAACCGTCCGAGGCATTATTGGCGGCATTGAATGATCCGGCTATCTCCGTCAGTGACGTGGGCATTTGTTAGGCTCTTCTTTGGGGAATGGTCTCGTCTGTCTTGCTGAGCCCATCTGTAGCCAATTTCATCAGTCCCATCACTTGCGACACATTCAATACATAAACATTGGTTTGGTGGCTTAAAATATATACTTGTGCACGGTTATCCTTTTATTGAATTTAAGAATGTGATCTATGATTAGACAATTGGGTAAACTCTAAGGAGGTATGAGTCGTGAAGTAGAAATGTTTTTTTCTTAAAATCTGGTTATCCTTTTACTAAGTTTAAGAATGTGATCTATGATTGGACAATTGGGTAGACTTTAAGGAGGTATGAGTCGTGAAGTAGAAATGTTTTTTTCTTAAAATCTGGTTATCCTTTTACTAAGTTTAAGAATGTGATTTATGATTGGACAATTGGGTAGACTCTGAGGAGGTATGAGCCGTGAAGTAGAAATGTCTTTTTCTTTTTTTTGAAGGGTGAAATGTCTTCTTCTTAAAATTTGTATTAGAAGGTGATGCATTTGTGTTATTCAAAAGTGGCAACATAAGAAGTTAATGGTCTCTAAAATCTATATTAATATCTATATCTATATAATATTTATAAGCCGAAACATAGCATTTATTGTTGCTATACTCTTATTAAGCCACATTAACATAACATTTTGATCCATTCAATATAGTTCGGTCCCATTCCATCCACTTCAGTAAAATTCGGTCCACTTTGGTCTTATATGGTGCACTTCAATCTCATTCTGTCCACTTCAGTACATTTCGGTCCACTCGGTCTACTTCGGTCCCATTCAATTCAATTAGGCCCCATTCCGTCCACTTCAATACAATTTGGTCCACTTTAGTCCAATTCGGTCCTAGTCGATCCACTTCAGTCCAATTTGGTCCACTTTAATCCATTTGGATTAATTGAGCCTTAAATTGATCCATTTAAATCTTTTTATTAAATTATATTATATTTTATTATATTATATATATATATATATATATATATATATGTATGTATTGTTATTGAATGCAAAATATATTATATGTTCCATTATATAAAACTTATAAAAATAGAAAATATTTAAAAAAATACAAGTCTAAGGACCTAGTTTGGACTTCTAGCCTAACGGAGGTATGGATTTAAGCCCAAAACAATAAATTTGTAGAGAATGAGTTGGAAAACTGGGTTTTAGTGAATTAGGTAACAAGCCAATAGATTTTGATGACAAAGAAAGAAAGATAACAGAAGTTTATTAAGGAAAAAGGTCCTCGGATTCGTCCGAGGAGACTGATTCTTAAATATTGCTCTTAAAGCTTCGTTACAAGTCTAGTTCCCAGGTTGCTATGGGTCTCTCCCCCCCTTTTTTCCTCCTTTCCTCCTTTATTTTATACTATCCTCCTTCTTTCATTTCCACCATCTATGTGTAGATTTAGATTGATAGTGCTGATACTTGTCCCATCAACCCCTTCAAAATGTTTTTAGGAGTAGCTGTAAGGCTGAAAAGCATGATTCAGTTAGCTGCAGAGCATTCAATGCGATGGTAGCAGCTTTCTTTTAGATATTTCAAGGCCTTCATTTGTCCTATTCCTTCTTAATACCAATCATCTTCCATGGAATTTTCCGGAATGTTGCTCTTGATGGCAAACCATACCCTCTACCCTCGGCCTTGTCTAGCCAAGGAGGGATTCTTCCTTGGACAACCCCTGGGGTGGCTCTGATCGGATTTCATTTCTTCACTTATTAACATAGACCCTTCTGAAAGTGTTTACCTGTCCTCGGGTTGTTTAACGTCCTCGGATTAGGCTCCTGGCCCAACATACACATAGATATGGGCTCCCTGGCCTTTCACCCTCACAACATGCACTATTTAACTTACAAATTTTACATTATATTTTTATAAAATAATTATATAATGTTTTTCCACGTATCATATGGGTTTACTACTAATCTTTGGATAAAGGGTTGTTACACTTTTTACATTTAAAGGTAAAATGAAGTTATAAATTTATGCTAGTTAAACTCACATGTCTTAATACTGTCATAGCACAGAAAGTGGTTGATATGGACACCCTGGCTTATGGGTCTCAACTCTCATATGTAATAGCTGAAAGTGTCATTGCGAATGCGAGAGGTGGTGAAAGGCCTTTTGAGATGAACAACTTCACGTACACGGTATGATCAGATCATTGTCACAAAAGGCTACAAAGAGTACCATTGTATTATATATGCAGGAAAGGGCCTTTTTATTTTGGCATGCACTCATATTCAACACAGACTTTTTTATGCCCAGTTGCCAACTTGCATGCCTTATGGTTATGGACCACAAATATTTATAACGTAATAATGTAAATGGGTCTACTTTAGAACTGAGAGAAGTTAATACCTTCAGCTACCATTTTAACCTGTAAATGTAAACTGGTTGTTGACTCCAAACGTACATTTGCTAATCAAAGATTGGTTTGAACTTTGGAGAGTACTGTGCTATATAATCACAGTAAGGCTGTCCATGCAAATGGGCTATCACAATCATTTATTGCTGTCTTGGCGACTGGTTACTCAGTTTTAATATATTTGTTAGATTCTTTTAATTTTATTTCCGAGTTTGAACTTGTCACCAAGTTGTATTTGTATATTTAGATTTTTTTTTTTTTTTTTTTTAAACGTGGAACAAGTTTGAACTTATTTACAATATATTAATTTGAGTAACTTAGTCATACAAATTATGACTACATTTTTTTTAACCAACTTCATAAATTTATGCTAATGATTAATTAATTAAGATTATACTCTTTAAGTTAATTAAGAAATTCAATTTTCATGTTTTAACTTATAGAATTACAGTCCCCGATCTTATGTTGATCAAATTCATATAATTTTAACTAAAAATATAACTATTTATATTATCAACAACAACAAATATATTATTGTAACTAAATAAGTTGACTAATTTAATAATTAAGCCTACCTTAATTTCCATTTTTTTACTAAATAAATGACATCTATAAACGTTTTCCTGCTGAAGCTAATCCTAATTCCCAAGTGCTCAAATGTTATGTTAAATAATGAGATAGGTTTTTGACTTTATTTTAGTTTTTTATTTTTATTTTTTTGAATATTTTGGATTGTTTATTTGTCTATATTTATTAAAAGATATAATTTTTAGTAGTTATTATATTAAATGTGTGAGAAAAAACTAAAATTTAATTTATTTAAAATAAAATTTAATAAAAAGTACTAGTTTTTCCAAATAGACACTACATATATAATTATATAAATATATATATATATATATATTTATATATAAAAATATTATCTACTTATAAATTAGATTCTCAAAATAAAAATTATATAATAAAATAAAAACATAGAATTTTTTATTTTTATTTTTTGCTACAAATAAGACATGTAATATTTGTTCATTTTTTGAAACTAGCCTTATAACATTCTTGGTTGTATTAGTAGTTCTAAATGCTTAATATAAACGAAAAAACATGTAAACCTCAAATTGAAATGAATGAAAAATTATGACACTATAAAAAATAAAATAAAAAACCTCATTAAACGCGCAAGACACATGTGATGAGGCTAGTCAAGACTTAAACATTTCTCTTTTTTTTTTTTTTTTTTTCTTCTAAATTCTAATCTCAGGTTTATTTATTTATTTTGGTTTTTGTTTTTATTTTTTCAAATATATTCTTATTTATTTTTGAATTATTAAAAAAATGTGATTTTTAATGTACTCTTTTTTTTTTTCTTTTTAATGATTTATTTATTTATTTATGTTGGTGTTTGAATTGTTTTCTCTCCATATCTGATTGTACTGCATTTCTTTTTTTCATTTTCATGAATGTATTTTCTATGTTCAAAATAAAAATTACTATATGTGTAGTTTAATTAGATAAAAGAAAAAAATATCTTAATTTAAGATGAATAAAAAATTATGATACTAAACCCAAAAAAAAACCCTTTGCACGCACAAAGTCGTATGAGGACAACGAACTTAGTACGTGTGTATATATATATATATATATATATATATATGTATATATCCCTGTTCCTCGAAAAGAACATGAGTGCGTAATCCACTTTGCTATAATAAGGGGTCTTATTAAACTCGATTATATCCACTAGTAATACTATCTAGTCGAAAGTCAATGTCAATCTTTGAGGTCACTGCCAGGATGTCTGGATGTGTACCGTGTAGGACAGAAGAACTATGCTTGTACAGGGATTGTACACACTACGTATTCAAAGACCTCTGAATAAAGACAATCACTTTACATGGTACATACGACAGTCCTAATTTCCAAGAATTTGATCTTTGATTTTTAATTGTAACTTTATAACTTATCTAAAATCTTATTTACTTTAATCCCTTTTTTTATTAACTACTGAGTATAAAAAGAAACAAATAAGTCTACTCATACCTCATAAAGATAATAATAATTTTTTAAATATTTTTTAAAATGATATATTGTGATTAGTGTAAATAAAAATAATGTTAATAATTATTCATAAAAAAATTATTTAAAAAAAAAAAAAAAAAAAAAACCTCATGCGAAAGATAGTAATGTTGAGTGAATCACTAGATTCACAATGAACAATGTTAAGTGTGTATTTCTAGCATTGCTAAGATAAAAATAAATAAATAAATGAGCAAAGGTATTATAGTTTATACTACTTTAACGGGAATTTCTTAGTAAGTTTGGAATTAATGAGATTATGTGTGTGTTTGTATTCAACTTAATTCACGTCCACGTTTTCTCTGCTGCGTTTTGTTCTTTTTTTTTTTTTTTTTGTTTTCACGCGTTTTAGGGGTATTGCGGTTACGGTTCAATGAACAGTAACCGCAAATATTGACTTTCTGCCATGAACAGTGAATATATGCACTATTCATGGATCCACAAATTTCATTTTTTATCAATTTTTTCATTAAAAATGGGTCCCACAGTACTATTCACACATTTAAAAATTATTTTGCTACAGTGTTTTCAGTTTTCAATTTTCAGTTTCAGTAAAATAAGTTCTATCCAAACACACCCTATATGTGTGTCAATATATATATATACACACACTAGAGGTACGTATTTCTACTATTCATATAAATAAAGAAAAGTATAAAACAAAAAGAGAGCTAATCCAAAGAATTATTGGACTTGTGGTTGATAAGATATTTCAGACCCACCAATCCCTGACCAGCCCAACCGCTGAATTTAATGTTACCCCACGCCCCATTATTATATTTTTCTTTGTTACTGTATTAAAAACATGCTCAATTAATTGGTGTTTCTTCAATCTTTCTCATTAACTTCCATGAAGGTCCAGTCTCCCCCGCCATATTCACTCTTTTTCCACAAACTGACTTACTTTCATGTTATACAATGCCACTAAGTACATGAACGCTGAGGACGACATGATGGCTCGAGGGGGCAAACCAAAGAAAAAGGAAAGACAAGACGATCCCAGTCATGACAAAGGAAGAAAGTCTGCTCGGACGAATGACTAAGGTTGAAAACCCATTTGATGTGTTTGTAACTTATCAATATCAAAATAAATAAATAAATGAAAAAGTTTGGGAGAAGTAATGAGTTTAAATAATAGAGAAAGCAATGTTGAATATGTATGATCATTTGACAGGATGAACAGTTTTGCTTGTAGTTTGGAACCTTGTTATGATTGTAATGATTTTTGTGTCTGATTTTGGAGCTATAAATTATATGGGTATCATTTGGAATTTGGTTTATTTAAGGAAAAAATAATAATAATAGGACCATGGATGATGTACAATCATGAAAGGCCAAAAGGTTAACTAACAGGGTAGCTTTAAAAACATAGGTAAGGAAGTCACCAAGTTTATTGAGATTTTTGCCTACCTGTAATGGCAATGAATGACAGAATTAGGTAAGAAGAGATAAGGTAATTTGATTTAGTTTAAAGATGTGAGAAGGACGGAAGGTACGATAGAAAGTTTGTTGATTTTGCATACAACAGGCCATCATAGCATAAGCTCACAATAGGCTTAAATCTTAATGCAGGATGGCAAAACCCATATGTATAGTTGTCCCCTAGTAATGGGAAGGCTTTTTTTGGCTCGAAAGGGAAAGCAACTAATAGGTGAGTTATTTTATCATATTTGGAGTATTTTGATTGAGGACTATTTGTACTCAGAGAAGTTGTGCTATTAATGGGAGTTTGGCTCCTCTTGACGAGGTTAGTCTCCCTTCCTATAAAATGCATTTGCTTCACTTGACGGTCCTTTCTCTACTTATCTCAATCTTTTAGATTTTTTACATAGTAAGCAGTCAATGTCCCTTTCAGTATTTTCTTTCTGCAGGCGTTTTTCAACGCAGTATCTAATAAGGAGGATTGATTAGGAGTTGCAGTTTGATTTGTAGTTTGAGAATGATTAGAATCTTGTTAAAAGTGATTAGTCAGACAAACTTGATACATAAAGTGATTTTTTTTTTTTACATGCTATGATTAATTTTAGTATGTTATAATAAGTATTAAAGCTTGTTTTGAAGCTTGAAGCCTGGATTTATCATTAAAAACTAAAATCTGGTGCTTTATACTTCCTTTTCTTTTTTTAAAAATTCATAATTTTTTTCCAGAATTTCTTGACTGTCTTTTTCTGTGTGGGGATATTTACAGACCAGAACAGAGGGTTCCACTCTCTTGGGGTGTTTCAATCTTTGAAGAAGTTACTGAAGCATGAAGGTTTTCAAGGATTCTATAAGTAAGTTCACACTCATTCAATTCAATCATTTATTATATCTATCCCACAATAACGTATTCTAGCTTATACTTGTATGTATTTTAGAGGAAATGGAGCAAGCGTCATTCGAATCATTCCTCATGCAGCCTTGCATTTCATGACTTATGAAGAGTATCGGTGTTGGATCCTGAACAACTATTCTGCCTTAGGAACAGGGCCCCTTATTGATCTTCTTGCTGGTTCAGCGGCTGGAGGAACTGCAGTTCTATGCACATATCCTTTAGATATGGCTCGTACTAAACATGCTTATCAGGTATATATCTTGCATAATAATGATGAAACATATGGTCTTATCTGAATGAGGTGGAGCATCTATGGCATAGTGTGAATTTGTAGTTATTAAATGTAAATTAACTGATGTTTCTTGTTTACTTATCAAAAAACTGATATGTTTTTTTGTTTAGGATTGTAGTTAATGCTACTAAAGATTTTTCTTTGTGAGTTGCTATCTAATTTCTTATGCTTTCCTCCCCATTAGTTTAAAATATAAGTATTAAATATTCATCTAATTTGTTATTATATGTGCCAATATATAGAGTTTACCTCCAAATTAGTTTGATGGAAATTTCCTCCTACACACTACGTGGCAATTGAAACGACCATCCGCATGTAGTTTTAGTCACACGACCTATTTAATGAGCCACGTTATTTAATACACGTGAATGGTTTTAAGAATCACCATGTAATGGATTGGAGGAGATTTCTCCAAATTGGTGACTATGTCCTAAGAAAAAAATATTGTAATGTTTTTGAAAGTTTATTTTAAATATCTTGTACGTTTTTAGACCTCTTAAAACACAAGTTGTTTAACCTAGTTATTTAGCTAAGTGATTACTTAGATAAATTATTCAGTTCTAGGTTAACAATATTCAAATCATATCATGTAAATAATGCAGAAATATAAAGAACACGCGATATGATAACCCAAGAAAATCAAACTGTTAAAAAGCTTGGAAAAGATTTAACCTAGCTATCCTCAAGGTAAAACAAATCCACTATGAAAGAATTGAAGTTTGTACAATTGAACCCAACTCCGAGTCCACGGACTACTTCTTTCCTTGATCCACTACAACCACAGGTTCTCCTACTTGTGATTTTGAGACTCCACTCAAAGTTTTCAAATCTTCTTTAAGTTCTTTATGCAGCAACTGAAGCGATCACCAAGTTCTTGACATAAATCTCGATCTTGATAACTCTAAGTGTGTATGAAAGTAAATACCTTTAGATTTCATAAGAGATTCAACACACAACACATCAAAGACTAGGGCATGGCTCTGATACCATCTGTAACGACCCCACCCCAACTGTGTAGATATTGTCCACTTTAGGACCTATACCCCTCATGGTTTTGTTTTTTCCTAGGTTGCGTTGGGGAAAAGACCTCTACACATTGAAGGGAGGTCATTCCTTATAAACACATTCTCATGTGCTTCCCTAGGCGATGTGGGATTCCATGGAATGCAAGACTCCCTTTTTTTGGGTCACTACAATTTTATCTGTAACGACCCAAGGAAAAATGCTAGCTACATCTGCGCTATACCTCAAAATGACTAATCACAATTGAAGCTCCTTGTAGTCAATCAAATTAGGGTATCACAATCTCCCCCACTTAAATCTCTAACGTCCTTGTTAGGGCCCACTTTATGGGGTAGTGTCTTTGAGCCCACACAGGATTACCGAGCCGGTTCTGATACCATCTGTAACGACCCCGCCCCAACTGTGTAGATATTGTTCGCTTCGGGGCCCATACCCCTCACGGTTTTGTTTTCCCCCGAAGCACACAGTAGTGGGGGAAAAGGTCTCTACACATTGAAGGGATGTCATTCCTTATAAACACATTCTCATGTGCTTCTCTAGGCGATGTAGGATTCCATGGAATGCAAGACCCCCTTTTTTTGGAGGGAATGGGTAGAGTAGCAGTGTGATGGGCAAGTATGTAGTAAGTTAGGCAACGTTTTAAAGTTTTAATGAAAATAGCATCTCGAGTTTTAGAAACTCGAGATCCATATTAAAACCCGAGTTCCAAAGACTCGCTTTGCGAGTGTTTGGCTGGACGATTTGGACTGAAAATGCCACATAGATCTCGAGTCTTTAAGACTCGAGTTCCATGCAAAAAAAATTTCCCCTATAGTGGCGTTTTTAAGTCTTATAGTGATGTTTTGAAGCCCTATAGCGGCGTTTTACTGTAAAATATTTTTTTATAAGTGTGATCACCCATACAAGGTTCTAGGAGCCCTATAGTGGCGTTTTTAAGCCCTATAGTGGCGTTTTAAAGCCCTATAGCGGCGTTTTTCTGCAATTTATAAAAATCGAGTTTTTAGAACTCGATTTCCACGTGGATTTTTTTCCACATCAGACCCATCCGCTTACAAATCGAGACTTAAAAACTCGAGTTTTATCTTGGAACTCAAGTTTTAGACAATCGAGATTCTAGTTTTCAACATTGTTTTGAAACGTGACAACTAACTAAATTTTTTGATATTTATTGTTATTTGGAAAAGTTGTTCCTTTTTTTGGGTCACTACAATTTTATATGTTTCAAACATGTTTTGTGAAGGATTTGATTCATAGGTTTTTTTTAATAAGTAATAATATTTATTCAAAAAAAAAAAAAAAAAAAAAAAACAACAACAACAACAAATACATAGATTTTTTTGGTTTAGGGAAGTGACATGGTGAACAGGCCAGGGTTGCTGTTTTATTAATAATTGTATACGTATACTATCTCCCTCGGTTTGGTTTTACTCATTGACATTAGCTATATATAAATTTGATTGTTATAAGCAACATATCAAAGCTGGGGTAGACGCCTAGATTTGACCCTTTAATTAAATGTTTTGACTCATGCTGTATCCAGATTTTCTTAGTTTAGAATGACCAGCAAGGGTGGTTTGCTAATCTCTTAGGAATTGCATGATGGTGAAATAGTAAACTAATCAGTTTGGTACAGGTTTTACAAATCATTTTACGGGTGAAAATTCCAGAGGTCAACTACATGCAATAGCTATCAAAATTATGAAATTATTCCTGATACACGAAGAAATTGGACTGCCAGACTTGAACTTTCTTAAAATTATAAGGATTAAAACTAATTACTGAACAAGATACAATGTAGTTGCTATATTGACCTCAGGCTGTAGATGAGTATATTTAAAATTAATAATGCATCTCAAGTTTACTTACCAATGGTTGGCTTGAGCTCAAACGCAACAAGCAAAGAAATAACTTGCACAAAGCTTTTGCGGTCCATTGGCTTGACATTCTTGAAACATTGATGCCATTGTAATTGCTAAATCAAGTTGATACTTTAACATGAGTTACATGGATCTGATGTTTTACATTACTTGTGGGGTGCAATTGCAGGTTGAAAATTTGCAACCTTCATTCCAAGGAAGTGCCAGATATAGAAACACATGGGAAGGTCTTACTACTATTGTTCATAATCAAGGATGGAGACAATTGTTTGCAGGTCTAAGCATTAACTATATAAAGGTAATTGTTGATAGTTACTTTATACATGCTCTGTCTGGATTTCAGATTGATGCCTTTCAAGATTTTGTCTTCTAGTTAAATTCTTATGTAATTGCTGCATTTTTCTGTGGTTAGCTTTCTAGGATTTCATGTTGGCCAGATTGTGCATTAGCATATATTAATTGATCTTCTTGAAGCACTGCAACAATGTGGTGTTATGTTCTCACTAAATATATTTCTTACTAAAAACATGCATGTGCAGAGAGTAGTTCTTTTTCTTATAGTTCAATAAAGTAGGTTTGTCTGTCTATGATGTATCTATCATTGATGCTTCAAAGAAGAATTTTAGACTCTGATTACTTGGACCAATCTTTTGAAGGTGTGGAGTACAAGTACATAGACCACTTAAACTGTTAAGAAGAGAATACAAAGTTATTAAGGGTGACCTTGTTTGTGTGATTGGTCTCTTGAAGCACAAGTGTCTTGCTAACAATGATTATATTATGTTCTTAGATTGTTCCTTCTGTGGCCATTGGTTTCACTGCGTACGACATGATGAAGTTTTGGCTCCGCATCCCACCTCGACAGAAGACTCAATCAATATCTGCTGCCTAATTCCTTTGGAATAAGACCATAAATGCAACTTGGTTACATGGGCTGTGCAATCCAGAATGACGCACGATCTATAGATGCAAGTAATCAACAAAGGTGTCCTCAAAATAATACTCTGATTGTCTTAGTTAATGATTAGTAAGATATGGTGAACTAAGTGGGTCCAAGCTGTAAACTTGGAGTCTTGAGTCTGTTGAGATTCTATTTATATTCAAAGCAGTGTGCTTGTTTTATTGGGGAGAAAAATAATTTTATATGTAAAAATTTGTCCTTTTTAAAGTTGTTTAATCATATGGCAGGAAAAAGTTATTTGATTTTTTCCCAATTGTTATTGAATTAATGTTGTTTGGTTTAAAGGTTGTGTTGTGTATCCGAGAGTTAAGCCCTTTTGAATATACATCACTGTCAATTTTTTTAAGACATTCTCTCCATGTGTCTTAAAATACTTAGTATTCTAAAAAAAAAAAAAATATTGTTCGGTTTAAACCTTATTTTTGGTTAGTAATTTTTTGGGTTAAAACCATTGCCACAAGATGAATATAGAGAGAATTCAAAATCATATACTGCTAATAGGATACACAAACTTTGATATTTAAAATTGATATGATGAATTGGGAAACTATGAAACAACTTGGGATTGATTGTGACTAGCTCAAAGGCAGCCTGTTGTATTTGGGACACCAGCAATTTTGAAGATTTGCCATCTCCTAATTTGTTATTTGGATAGTTTCAATTATCACATTTTGCTCCTAGATACGTAGATGCCTTTTGGTTTGGTTTGGTTTGTGACACTTCAGTTTTTAGTTCCCTTTAGCTACGTTTGTCAGTTTGGTAAACTTTAATTAAATTTGATGATGTGATCAGAGGGTGTATATATACATATATATATATATATTCTCAAAATTGATACATTTAACCCATCGTATCACAGATTAAATCTCAAATTTAATGGCAAGGCATTTTTCCTTTGCGCCACAAGATAATACACTTGTGAGAAACTCAACACATAAACATTGGTTTAGTGGCTTAAATATATACTTGTGCATGGTTATCTTTTACTAAGCTTAAGAATGTGATCTATAATTGGACAATTGGATAGACTCTAAGGAGGTATGAGTCGTGAAGTAGAAATGTTTTTTTTTTTTTTTTTTTTTCCTTAAAATCTGTATTAGAAGGTGATGCATTTGTGTTATTCAAAAGTGGCAACATAAGAAGTTAATGGTCTCTAAAATCCATATTAATATCTATAAGCCAAAGCATGGTATTTATTGCTGCTATACTCCTATTAAACCACATCAACATAACATTTTGATCCATTCAATATAGTTCGGTCCCATTCGGTCTACTTTAGTTCATTTGGTCCATTTCTGTCCCATTCCATCCAATTTTGTTCATTCTGTCCACTTCAGTACAATTCAGGCCATTTTGGTCCTATCTGATTTGCTTGAACCTCATTCTGTCCAATTCAGTACATTTCGGTCCACTTCAGTCCCATTCAGTCCAATTAGGTCCCATTTCGTCCACTTCAGTAAGATTCGGTCCAATTAAGTCCACTTTAGTTCAATTCGGTCCTAGTCGGTCCACTTCAATCCAATTTGATTCACTTTGATCCATTTGGACTAATTGAACCTTAAATTAATCCATTTAAATCTTTCTATTAAATTATATTATATATATATGTATTGTTGTTGAATGCAAATGTGTTCCATTATATAAAACTTAAAAAAATAGAAAATATTTTTAAAAATACATGCACTATTTAACTTACAAATATCGTGTGGGTTTTCGACTAATCTTTGGATAAAGGGTTGTTACACTTTTTACATTTAAAGAGAAAATGAAGTAATAATTTTATGCTAGTAAAATCACATGCCTTAGTCTTGGCTCTCACAGCCAAGACTAAAACTGGTTTTGTCAATGGCACAATATACCAATGAATACCGTCCAATTTTCATTTTCAGTCGTTGGATAAGATGCAAGACAATGGTGCTCTCGTGGATTCTCACTTTTATTTCTAAATACGTAGTTTCCAGTGTGATTATTTACATGTAGACAGCTTGAGATGTACGGTTGGATCTTCAAGAGAGGTTTGCACAAGATTAGTCCATTTTTTGAATCTTTCAGATTTAGAAGGCAATCTCATTTCTTGCTCAATATTAGTCCATTTTGAGTGCTTACTTTACTAGGCTTAAAAAACTTTGGGATGAGTTATCTAATTACAAGGCCTGGTTTGATTATCGTATTCAAGAATACATTATGCATTTTTTGGAATTGTTTTCAAAGAAATTTGGACCACTTTTTAGTTGGAATTACTTCCAAATTATCAAGATAACTTCAATTAACCTTTGTTGACATATTGAGATCATCATTGGAGCCGAGAACTAAAGATTATTAACTAGTACAAAATGAGGTGTTTACAGATGATTCTTTTTACTTAACCTACATTCTCAGATTCAATATTAAGTGTGCCATTTTCAAACAACTACATCTTATTCATTTCAAATCCAAATTGGGTCAAATCTATATCCATTTTAAAATTTTGGATGTCTACTTAGCAATGAAACAATTTTCACATAGAAATTCATTATAGTGGGAAAGATAAGGAAAAAGATCATCAAATTCTCATATTTAAGCATATTAAAAGTTAGTTGTCTCTGAGCAACTTTTGGCCGAAACTCAAACCTATATAGTATTGTAGAAGCCTTTATAAACCTTTAAAGTTCAAATAAGATTGATATCACATACATGGAGAATACAAGTGTGTATAATTTACAAAATGTATAGATGCAAAATATCAATCATAAGATATGTTATACAATGCAATTGATATGATGCTTGATTATCGAGCCTCTAGCATGGTAATAGTAATTTCATTGACTGAGGATGACTGGTTCTTGCTTGATGAAGGTGATTTTTTTCCTACAAAGAAACCTAGCTCTTTGGGTTCAAGTAATGAACCCTCACTGTGTAATAGCATAACCACAGATGACATATTTGGCCGATCGTCATGATGTTGTTGCAAACATAAGAAACTAATATGGAGGCAACGTATAATCTTCGATAAGATGCCAGAGTCCTCTAAGCAAGTATCAATTAGTTCCAAAGGCCTACCTTCTTTCCATAATTTCCATGCCTAAAATATTTAAAAATTCTCTATCATTATTTGTATCATTATATGTAAGATAGAGGATGAAATTTGTTGAGAACTCACATGTTCAACAAGGTTTAGACTATGGTCTGGATGGAACCAGCCTCGATTTTTCTTTCCACTTATTATCTCTAACAACAATACTCCAAAACTAAAAACATCAGATTTTACTGAAAATATACCATTAATTGCATATTCAGGTGCCATATAACCACTGCAAAAACATCATTAAGCATTAGAATATTTGATTAAAAAAGTGTCAACAATAAAACATGTTGAGAATACGTACTATGTTCCAACCACTCGTTTTGTGTTTCCTTCAGTTTGATCTCCACCAACAATTCTAGCCATACCAAAGTCAGAAATTTTTGGAATCATCTTACTATCAAGTAAAACATTGCTTGCTTTGAGGTCTCTATGTATAATCCTCAATCTAGAATCTTCATGAAGATAGAGAAGCCCTCGCGCAATCCCATGGATAATGTTGAAGCGCATAGACCAACCCAAAACTTTAACTCTTGTTTGATCTGAAAAGTTTCTCATTTATGTTAATACTAAGTTCAACGTGAATAATGAAACAAGAAATTGGTATTTCTTCAAATAACAATGAAAACTTTCATGGAGTTTGGTAAAAATTATTTGTTTTAGAGAAGTTCAAACCAAAAATGAAGGAATCCAAGCTTCCATTGAGCATATATTCATAGATTAGGATTTTCTCATCTCCTTCAATGCAATAGCCCAAAAGCCTAACAAGATTTCGATGCTGCAATTTGGCGATTAGTATAACTTCATTTTTAAACTCGTTCAATCCTTGTCTAGAACTCCATGAAAGCCTTTTCACAGCAATTTCTTTTCCATCTACTAGTGTACCCTGAAATTTCAAATATGCAAGTAGTTTTTTTTTATTGAAGTTGAGTAAGGTAAGAATTGTTTTTTTGTGATCTTTATAAAAGCATGCTGCAGAGTTACCTTATATACAAGTCCAAAGCCACCTTCACCAAGCTTGTTATTACTTGAAAAGTTGTCAGTGGCAGTGGCTATGGTAGCTAGGGTGAAGAATGTGACCTCCATGTCTTCACTTTGGCTTTCAATGTTCTGGTCTATCATCACATTATTCTCCAATTTCTCTGCTAAGATCATGATGGGCTTCACATTATACATAGGAAATAAGAATAGGGCAATTGTTAAATTCGGTTTAGACCCAGTGGTTAATTACACAATAGAATTATTATTTGATTTCAAATCAACTAAATTAGGCAATCCAAAATATCAATATCAATAATCAAAATACAATAAGTGACCAAGTCATAAAGCAAAATAAAATAAAATAAAATAAAACTATAAATGCATAAGACACGTAAGTTGTGTTTGACATTGGCTTAAAATATATATATATATATATATATATATATTTTATTTATTTACTATTTGGCCTATTTTTGCTATTATTTAACTTATTTTTGATATTATTCATGAGTCTTACTGTACTATTTCAACTACTTTTTAACTTTATCAAAAATCCTTTCAGCAAAAAGTTTTCAATTTCAGTTAAATAAGTTATTCCCAAATAGACTTGTAATATGATTCTGAAGTGAAAAACCTATGGAGAACTCTCTAAAGGAAAAAGGACTATATGTGTAAACTACTCCCGCTAAGGCAATCAACTAGAAAAGATGTGTTTTACAGTTTTGAAAAAAAAAAAAATTGTACCTGGCTTTAATTTCCCAATAGATAACTTCTGCGACTCACAATAGCTTTAAAACTTTGAGCTTCTTCCTATATGGATTTCTTCGATTCCTTCATGAATGGCAGGTCTTTGTAAATTAACTAGAACCTTTGGTGCACTCCAATTAAGGTACCTCCTTGAATATTTGATCTACAGTCAACTCACTAGAAGAAATGCTATGTGGTTTTGAACTTTGGATCACAGGATTTTATAAAACTACTAGGATTCTCTCAAGAAAGTTCATGGGGATGAAAGGCATGGTTTTTTCACTAAAAGTGTTGTGCTAGTTTCTGCCTTTCCAACTTTACTGGAAATCTTGCATAAGATAGTATAAATTGGTGTTTACATATACGGTTATAATCCTAATCAAAACAAAGATTTAGATTATTTTTTGTGATTCTCGTTCAATGGGCCATTTCAGCCCATCTTTTTTTTTTTTTTTTTGGGGAGCAAATTTCAGCCCATCCATATTTAGTATCTTGAGTCAACCTCTTGGTCCCCCTGCTTTAGGCTACAACATATTTTAGCCTTAACATTATTTTGCAAATTTTATTCCTTACCATTATTTTTCTTAAGATCAAATGGCTTGGGCCCGTTTGATATATGTATTTAAAAATTAAAAATTGTTGTTTGAAAATATTTATAGAAATACGTGTAGATGAAAAAATGTGTGGAAATATATGTAATGTTGTTTAAAAACTAAAAATGATTGTTTGAAAACACATACCAAACACTCCTAAACTTCACGGCCTTCCTTGTTCAACATCTTATTAGCTGCTTTTTACGTTTCTAGAAGTTCAACTAAACAATCTTGAAATACCTTTTCCAAAGTGGGTTAGAGAAAGAAATATTACCTCTGATGTTTGTCCTTTTGCTAATGCAGTAGAGAATCAAGAGCACCCCAAAAACGACCGCAATTGCAACCACAACTATCACTATAACCTTCATCTTTTGCTTGTCTTTCTCCTCATTATGATTGACTTTGCAGAAGAAAAGCAAAAATATTTTAGTAATGCAATAAAATAGATGGAAACAACAAAGATTATAGCTTCATTGGCATGTAAAATATAAATTAAAGAGCAATAAAGACCGTAGGCCTATTACCTTGCTCTGAAGCAGGCATTCGAATATATACATCCTGCATATAAGCATCCTGCCCATTAGCTGCAACCTGTCTAATATCAATTAGATCCCCAAACCACATGGCGCAGCCACTTCCTCCATTTTTAATATCTGAGTTTGCATAAGCCGTACAGGAACAATTGTTCAAACATTTGACTCTGCATTCATTAAGATTCATACTTCCGTTCACCCAGGAATATGTGGTATCTGGCATTTTGAGCCCAACAAATTTAGCAAACCCAATTTTATCTTTATCCTCGCAGCTCAATTGGGTAATGCGTACACATCCCTTAGACCACTCATCTGGGTTCCATGTATCTGGTGACTTATGCTTGAATCCTTCTACACATTGACAGATAGGTGACTCACCAATGATACAATTTCCATAAGGACCACATAAATTATAGGTGTCACATTTGTCTTTTGGTGTAGAAATGTATGTGATCCATTTTTTATCTGCTTCGACCCATATGATGCGGTCATATGAGGACGCATTTTCGTTCAAAACTCCTCTTGAGATTACAGATTTTTCAGCCAGGTGGAATATGTAGTATACCTCATCGCTGTTGATGACAAAATCGTAGGTGTAAACCGGATTGTCCTTTAAGTCTGGTACACCACTGAAACCAAGGCCATTCCATGGTCCGCTCCGAAAGAACTTCTCGGTGCCTTTCTTTGTGACTATTTCAGGGTAATTATGAAGTTCAATCCCCCAACTCAGTTCTCCAGGAGACGGGTCATCTGGACTCTTCCATGCAGATAAGCGCCGTTCCAGACCAGTCTTTAAGTCCCATCCAAGCTTCATTCCCGGTAGCCAAGTATCAGAAGGATAGTCAAAGCTTTGCCACAAATATTTTTCTGGGTTTTCTTCCTTCTCTTCTCTTAATACTAGATTTCCTGAATCTAAAAGCTGGACTATTGGATTCCAGGCCTTTTTTGTTGAGTTTGCCGACCAAGCAACTGTTCTATTCTGGCTGAGAAGAACAAGACTACCTGAACTGTTTACCACCAACATGCCAGACGAGTCGTTTATTGGATTGAGCCGGTTTGCTACCCAAACGACCGTTCTAACTGGGATATTGTTGTACCATATTCCCAAGTAACGGTTACCGGAATTACCAGGACTAAAGAACCCCAGGGCAAAGCTTCCATCTCTAGAGACCAGGGTCATGCCTTCAGTGAGGGATTCGGATTTTGCGACGCCGTCAGCAGCATCCGACACTACAAAGAAGAAAAGAAGCAAACTCGAACTCAACAACAACAACACAAAAGCAAAGATGTCCATTGCTTCCTGTTGTTAGAGCTCTTCGCCAACATTTTAAAGTTAGGCCTATTATAATGAGCAAAGACTAGTACATGGAAGGCCATGCGTTGACTCAGGCACGTGGTTGTTCTTTGAACAATGACTGGCTTGTTAGAAAACTCCACATTTTTTTGTGAAGCAAAAATTTCCTGTATTTATTGCACGCAGTCGCAGATGTCGCATTTTTGGAAAGGTGAGCACTAGGATTTGAAATTAAGGAGACTTAGGTAACGTTCGGATACACGTTTCCAAGCGACGTCTGTATTTGGCGTCCATAGTTCGTTGGTCCACGGTTACAGTAGCCAAAAATCACGTTCAAAGATTGAAAAATGCGTTTATCTGTATGTTAGTGGGTCCTGTGTACTGTTTATGAACTCAGAAACCTCTTTTTTCAGCAAATTTTTCATTAAAACTGGGTTACATGACATTATTCATACATTTAAAAATTATTTTGTTACAGTGTTTTTAGCTTTTCAGCAATAAGCGGTATCCAAATAGACCCTTACCAGTTGTGCTTATTTTTACCCTAGTACCATATTTGGGAATTATAATATTGTTCCTGTAATGTTAATTTACATTACAAATACAATGTAAAGGAAGAATTTCCATGTAGTAATAACATATCCTCTCCTCTCATTATTCATAATGGAGTCCACCAATTAAAAATTTAATTAGTAAATCCCATATTACGTGAGAGAAGTGAAAACATCATAGTCGCACTCCCAAAATAATCCTAAAAATAATTTAGTAGTATTAAGTTAAATTTTTTGATTGAAAGACATAAATAAAGAAAAATGTTTCATAACATTTTCACAATAAATTTTAAGTGTCAAGCAATTACTAGTTCTAATCTGAGTCACCATTAAGATCACTTTATTACTTTTTTTTTTTTTAGAATACTAAGTCTTTTTAACATACACACACACGAACAGATGGGAGAATGTTTTTTAAAGAAACTTACAGTGGTGTATATCCAAAAGGGCCTAGATCACTTTTTTACTCTATTAGTAACAATTTGAAACCTAGAATATATTATGATGAAAATTTTATGAATGTAACATTTCTCATAAATAAATGTGGCTTGTCACACATTTAATTGGAAGGAAGTGTTATATCAATAATATTTTCACAATAAATCTTAAGTGATAAGTTATTATTGGTTCTAATTTGAACTTGCTACTAAAATTACTTTTTTGTTTATCAATAACAGTCATTAACGACCTCCCACTTAGAATTGTTGTATAAGTATTGTGAAAATATTATGAATGCATTTCGCTTTAATTAGAAGCTAGATTTATGGTGAAAATATTATAAACATAACATTTCTCTTTAATTAGAAGCTAGATTTGTATGTATTTGTTTTTGCTTCCGCATGGGAGCATGGCTAGTAGGAACTTTGACTTGGTGTGAAGTTTGATCCAGACTTATAGACAACTGAGAGACTTGTGCATTGTGTGAATTGTGAAAAATCTTATCTCCTCCCTCTACTTCAATATGATGGAATTTTTTCTCACTCTCTACAATGTACTAAAGTTTATTGAGAAGAATTTTTTATTTTTTCTAGTTTTGTCTCACCATGGCTGTATTATACTCTTTGCAAATCCCCTCTAACTTTAATGAATAACGAACTTGTCACATATTATGGTAACTAAGCTAGAGATAAATACAAACTAAAGTGCCAATATTATCAATAATAAGAATAGAAATTCTTTGTATCACAGTTTGTATTCCACTTTATATTTCACCAATCACAACTTGCCATGTATTTGTTTAATTTTCCTTATAAATAGTCGAAGTTTAAAATGGAAAAAAAAAATCACATGACAAATTGTGATTAATTAGTAGAACATAAAGTGTATCACAAAATGCGATACAGAAGATTTGTATTCCAATAATAGACACTATAAGAAAAGTGTGCCAATTGATTTCTAGTTCTTAACAACTTTGACTCCTTGTTAGAAGTTGCAGAAAAAACCTTATAGCGGAGCTCTTATTTGGACAAATATCCCTATCGAGAATCGACATGCACCGGCCGCTATTGACTTACATGCTTGTGTTCATTGACAAAACCTTCCTCAACATTTACCTGTGGGCTAATAATTTTGAGCCAGGTGTATAGCAGAGCTGGTATGGGTCGACATGGGGATGGGGTGATCCAAGTGGGACCTATCCAATATGTCCACTTTATTCAAATAATAATTTTTTTTTAAAACAATCTTATTTTTAATTAGCCAAAAAATAAATTAAACCAAAAAGACACATAGTTTGATTAAATTTTCACCAAACTTGATGAGTCTAAAATTCACATACCATGAGACAGAGTTTGTAGAAAGAAAAAAAATGAGCAAAGTGAGTTTTAGAGTGGTGTGTCATATATATACTGATAAGGGTATTTTCGTCTAGTAAGGATTTTCGTTGCTTATCCGTCCTTTAGCCTCCATCAGGCACAAGGTTTCCTTTCTCCGTCTGACCAGACACTCACAATAATAGACTGTCCCCATCCTCACCATCTTGACAAACGAATCATGAGACTGACCGACCATGAGCCCATCATGATAGAAGCCACGAGTTTGTTGTGATAAAAGCCCTATCAGACCTCTTAAAGTTCAAATGGATGGATATGCTACCCCCTAGGAAACTCGTCAGGCAACTTTAGCTTATGCTTGACGAACGATCCACACCTCACCACTTGCATACAGACAGATTGGTGTTGATACCCGTTTTCGCGACACATTTCGTACAAGCCTGATTCAACCAAGCCCGACTTCTTTGTGGGCTCAATTCATGTATTATACTATATTTTATTTTTTTAAGCATGGCCCAAGCCCATGTGACTTATGGGGGAAATTGAGGAAGTGTGGTTTGGAGGGTATGGGTCGGTTCCTTTTGGACTTTTTACATGAGCCTAACCCATGCATGCTACTAAGTGGGCAAGGGACACTGGTAGCACCTCAGGCTCATGGAGGAGGTCTTGTATCCAAAATTTCCACCCCAAAACAGCTTTTACGCTTTGTGTGACTGCGGCCTAAAGTTTCTGCCCTAACCTGCTTTTACCTTTAAAACATATTTGGCTCCCATTGGCCAACTCCATCTGCTAGACCTCACTTAGGTGAGCCTCCCAATGGTCTGAAATTTCTGACCAAAGGCAACCATTTAGAGCAAACCCACTTTATTTCCAAAATCATGCTAAAAGCATATCAAACTCTTCCCTAAACAAAAGCAACCCAAGCCAAAACACCAAAATAGTATCATAGGGGATAAAAGCATCTTCCACTACACAAAAACCAGTCAAGAGCAACACCCCAAACTCTATATAAAACTCTATCTTCAGCTCATAAAAAGGGCAGCCACGTTCTACCTAAAGACCTGAAACTTCAGAGCAAAAACCCATTTAGCCAGCCAACAATCTCACAATTCCGAAGCTTGGGGGTGGAAATATGGGTACAGGGGAACCTTCCCTCTCTTCCTCACGACCTCCCTCAATTTTCTCTTCTATGTGACTGTGGGTCGGAGTTTCAGACCTGTTATGTTTTTATACTTTTTCTGCACTTTCATTATTAGCATTTGGATTTTCTCTTGTCAAAGCACCATTAGCCTTTTGTTCATTATACATTTGGAATTTTGGGCTTGATTCTCCACAAATAAACACTTCTAAAGAACCCAAGGGGAGATTTGGGCCATTCTCGCATTTTCGGCCTTTGTCGCAAAAAACGTCCCCGACATTTGGCATGATGGGTCCCACAATCCTCTATGTGGTCTCCACGCATATATCCCTACATGGAAATAACTTATACACCACGTCCAAAGACCCTACTACACGTCAATATCTCCCATAGACTCTCTCACTATAGAGTTCTTGGACATCTGTCATTCACTGACTTGACCTTTGGAGGGTCTTTGGTTGGCACCTCACCGGTGCTTTTTCTATTGGTTCTTGGTTTCTTGTTCTTCGGGTACCCATTGGAGCGTTTGAGCACACTCACTAACAATTTTTGTACATCATCAGTTGGTGCCGTCTGTGGGAAATGAGTGATTACCTATATCACCGCTTCTAAGATAAAGAGTTGCATGATCTAGACATGATCGATGACTACCATCAAACCAGGAGACAGGGACCCCCCCCCCTAACGCCTTGGATAGACAAGTGCAAACCCTGGCCACAGCAGTTGAGCTGCTCACGCAGCACAACTAGGAGTTGGAGCAATGGCTAAACTAGAGGAACAAACGACGTCCCAAAGATTAGCACGATGAACTTGACAATGAAGAACAGAATGGTAGTCACCTCTCAACGGGAAACCAGTAAGAAAAGGAAGATCAGGAAGAAAGAAATATCCCCAATAGGCGGGACAGGTAGGAAGATACCGATCGACCATCAAAACTAGAAAGCAATGCAATACGCATGGCTTAAGAAATGCAGATGATGAAGGAAAAGATTGACATGATGATAAGCACCATGAGGGGACAAATATCCACTAACCTAGACAAGCTAGTTCAACGGACTTACTCAGCCTTCATAGCATAGGTGACTTCCTTCCCCCGTCCAACCAAATCCGAATGCCATAAGTGGAAGTGTACGATGGATCGTGGGACCCACTTGATCATCTAGAATCATTCAAAACCCTTATGCACTTGTAAGGGGTCCTAGATGAGATCATGTGTTAGGCATTCCCTACCATGCTCAAGGGGCCAGCTAGAGTATGGTTTAGTAAGTTGGCCCCCAGCACCGTATTTACCTTCAAGGAGTTAAGCAGGCTCTTCGTCACCCACTTCATTGGAGGCTAGAGGTACAAGAGATCTTTAACAAGCTTACATCAAGCAGCAGGAAAATGAAAGCCTGAGATCATACATGACTCAATTAAATAAGGAAGCCCTTTTGATTGATGAGGTCGACGACAAAGTCTTGGTCACTGCATTCACCAACAGACTCCAGTCGGGCAAATTCCTCTTTTCCATCTACAAGAATGACCCAAAGACGATGGTTGACATGTTATACATGGCCACTAAGTATATGAATGCTGGGGACGCCATGATGGCTCAAGGGGACAGACCAAAGAAAAAGGAAAGACAAAACGATCCCAGTCACGACAGAGGAAGAAAGTCTGCTTGGACAAATGACTAAAGGGGCAGACAGAGCCACTTGGGAGGACTATCAACTTCACCCCGTTAAACACTTCGCTGGACCAAGTCCTCATGCAAATAAGGGACGATGCAACACTGACCTGGCTAGATAAGCTAAAGGGCAATCCAAATAAAAGGCCTAGAAACAAGTATTGTTGTTTTCACCGAGATCATGAGTACGATACTTCTAAATGTTATGACCTGAAGTAACAGATAAAAGCCTTCATTAAGCAACAGAAACTAAAACCCTGAACAAATAACAAATAAATGAAAAAGTTTGGGAGAAGTAATGTGTTTAAATAAAAGAGAAAGCAATGCCGAATACGTATGATCATTTGACAGGATGAACAGTTTTGCTTGTAGTTTGGAACCTTGTTATGATTGTAATGATTTTTGTGTCTAATTTTGGAGCTATAAATTATATGGGTATCATTTGGAATTTGGTTTATTTAAGGAAAATAATAATAATAATAACAACAATAATAAACAATAGGATCATGGATGATGTACAATCATGAAAGGCCAGAAGGTTAACTAACAGGGTAGCTTTAAAAACATAGCTAAGGAAGTCGCCAAGTTGATTGAGATTTTTGCCTACCTGTAATGGTAATGAATGACAGAATTAGGTAAGAAGAGATAAGGTAATTTGATTTAGTTTAAAGATGTGAGAAGGACGGAAGGTACGATAGAAAGTTTGTTGATTTTGCGATATGACAGGCTATCATAGCATAAGCTCACAATAGGCTTAAATCTAAATGTAGGATGGCAAAAACCATATGTAGTTGTCCACAAGTATTGTATTGGCAAGGCTTTGTTGAGTTTGTTTGGCTCGAAAGGGAAAGCAACTAATAGGTGAGTTATTTTATCATATTTGGAGTAATTTGACTGAGGACTATTTGTACTCAGAGAAGTTGTGCTATTAATGGGAGTTTGGCTCCTCTTGACGAGGTTAGTCTCCCTTCCTATAAAATGCATTTGCTTCACTTGACGGTTCTTTCTCTACTTATCTTTATGTTTTAGATTTTTTACATAGTAAGCAGTCAATGTCCCCTTCAGTATTTTCTTTCTGTACACGTCTGCAGGCGTTTTTCAACGCAGTATCTAATAAGGAGGATTGATTAGGAGTTGCAGTTTGATTTGTAGTTTGAGCATGATTAGAATTTTGTTAAAAGTGATCATAAAGTGATTTTTTTTTACACGCTATGATTAATTTTAGTATTTTATAATAAGTATTAAAGCTTGTTTTGAAGCTTGAAGCCTGGATTTATCATTAAAAACAAAAATCTGGTGCTTTATACTTCCTTTTCTTTTTTAAAAAATTCATAATTTTTTTCCAGAATTTCTTAACTGTCTTTCTGTGTGGGGATATTTACAGACCAGAACAGAGGGGTTCCACTCTCTTGGGGTGTTTCAATCTTTGAAGAAGTTACTGAAGCATGAAGGTTTTCAAGGATTCTATAAGTAAGTTCACACTCATTAATGATGAAACATATGGTCTTATCTGAATGAGGTGGAGTATCTATGGCACAGTGTGAATTTGTAGTTATTAAATGTAAATTAACTGATGTTTCTTGTTTACTTATCAAAAAACTGATACGTTTTTTGTTTAGGATTGTAGTTAGTGCTATTAAAGATTTTTCTTTGAGTTGTTATCTAATTTCTTATGCTTTCCTTCCCATTAGTTTAAAATATGAGTATTAAATATTCATCTAATTTGTTTTTATATGTACCAATATATAGAATTTACCTCCAAATTAGTTTGATGGAAAATTCCTCCAACACATTACATGGCAATTGAAACGACTATCCGCATGTAGTTTTAGTCATATGACCTATTTAATAAGCCACGTTATTTAATACACGTGGATGGTTTTAAGAATCACAACGTAATAGATTAGATGATATTTCTCCAAACTGGTGACTATGTCCTAAGAAAAAAATGTCGTAATGTTTTTGAAAGTTTATTTTAAATATCTTGCACAATAATTTTCTTTTGCTATATTTTGTATGCTTTCTATATTTTTCAAACATGTTTTGTGAAGGATTTGATTCATAGGTTTTTTTTTAATAAGTAATAATATTTATTCAAAAAAAAAAAAAACAACAACAACAAATACATAGATTTTTTTGGTTTAGGGAAGTGACAAACTATGTGGGGGCTCTATATCAAGATGTTCCTCATAACTTATTCATGATCTGCTTGTCTTACCTTTGATGGTGTGCTCACAGATAATTTGGGTTAGTGTAAATGCATAGTAGTTCAGTGTTTAGATGACTATATAACTATGTTAAGCTGTTAGGGAATTTTATGTGGAGTTTTCTGGTGCTTTTTCATCTTCTGGTTGATTGTTCCATAGTTAAAATTGTCATTATTTGATGCCTTTTTATTTTTGTATTTAAATCTTTATGATTTTGTAGGTTACTGACACTAGAGGAAGTTTTAATTATGGTGTGAAAAGCAATCGTGCTCAACCTGCATATAATGGCATAAAAGATGTACTTAGAAGCATTTACAAGGAGGTGTGCGTGGACTTTATCGCGGTGTAGGTATGTATGTGCTACATTGTTGTGTCCATTACCTTTCAGTGTGGTGAGCCATTACACGGCATTTATGAGTATTGAAAGGGTTTTTTTTTTTTTTGGTTTGAGGGTGGGGGCAATTGCCTTTCCCACCCCCACCTTCCACACCCCCCCCCCCCCCCAACCCATTTTATAGCTGAGCTCCATAATTATCATTGTCAAAGTTGTTTGTCATTTTTTTCCCCTTTCCCTATGTGATATAGAATATTAGGAGGTTAATATTCATTAAAAACTTCCTTTTTTTGAGTAGCCCAAACACTCACTGGAATTCTTCCTTATGCTGGTTTAAAGTTCTACATATATGAGGAACTCAAGAGGCATGTTCCTGAAGAGCATCAAACGTCCATTATGATGCGTCTCTCCGGTGGAGCTCTTGCTGGGTTATTTGGGCAGACCTTCACGTACCCATTAGATGTTGTCAGGAGGCAGATGCAGGTATTGCCTAGTAGAGCATCCACAGCAGTGGAGCTAAAAATTTAGCTTTTTAGCTTCACCAAAAGTTACTTTATCTATTTTATCTATACATATGCTACAGCAGTGGATCTATTTTGGCTTTCAACATAATAAAATAATATAAACATCACAATAAAATAATATATCCCACTACTCAAAAAACACCCACAACACCCACCACAACCATCAGCCACAGCCACAACACACCCACCACCACCACCACCACCACCACCACCGGCCACAACCACCACTCTATTTTGGCAACCACAACACAACATAGAAAAAAAAAAAACAAAAACAAAACCACAACCACAATCACAACTCCATCACCACCAGTCACCACAAACCACCAGCCATGACAACCACAACCACAACCCACAGCCATTGCCACAACCACCACCACCACCACTACCATAGCCAAAATCAACCACCACCATAGCCACCAAACCCATATGAAAATACATAACCAAAAAAAAAAACTCAATTACAGCAAAGAGAATAGAGAGATGGGCGGCAGCAGCGGATCGGAGGCTTGGGAGACGTGGGCCAGTGGAACGGAGATGTGGGCAAGTGGATGGAAGACGTGGATCGTGTGTCAGCGGAGGCTTAGGTCGACTTGGGCCGGTGACGTTGAGGCCGGCGGAGGCGTGGTTCGGAGGCTTGGGGCTTGGGTCGATGACGGAGTGACTTAGGCGATGACAGAGTGACTGAGGCCGGTGACGAAGTGACTGAGAGAGAGAGAGAGGCGAGAGTGACTGAGAAAAAAGAGAGAGGCTTTTATTATTTTAAGTCCCGGCCGAATAAAATAATACTTTTTTTTTTAGCTCTCATGACCAGTGCACATCTATATTTAGATGTGCACTGTAGCAGTGGAGCTAAAAAAAATAGATTTAGCTCCACTGCTGGAGCATCATTTTAATGTTTATGGAGCTAAAATTTAGCATTATAGTATTATGCCTCCTTTGCTGCAAATGCTCTTACAATCCTTTCACAATGTTGGTAGCAAGGGAGCTGCTTTTTATATGTAAAAATTTGTCCTTTTTAAAGTTGTTTAATCATATGGCAGGAAAAAGTTATTTGATTTTTTCCCAATTGTTATTGAATTAATGTTGTTTGGTTTAAAGGTTGTGCTATGTATTCGAGAGTAAAGTCCCTTTGAATATACACCACTATTAGTTTTTTTAAGACCTTCTCCTTTCTTTCCATATGTGTGTTAAAATACTTAGTATTCTAAAAAAAAAAAAAATGTTGTTTGGTAGAAACCTTATTTTTGGTAAGTAATTTTTTGGGTTAAAACCATTGCTACAAGATGAATATAGAGAGAATTCAAAATCATATACTACTAATAGGATACACAAACTTTGATATTTATAATTGATATGATGAATTGAGAAACTGTGAAACAACTTGGGATTGATTGTGAGTAGCTCAAAGGCAGCCTGTTATATTTGGGACACTAGCAATTTTGAAGATTTGCCGTCTCATAATTTGTTATTTGGATAGTTTCAATTATCACATTTTACTCTTAGATACATAGATGCCTTTTGGTTTGGTTTGTGACACTTCAGTGTTTAGCTCCCTTTAGCTACATTAGTCAGTTCAGTAAACTTTAATTAAATTTGATGATGTGATCAGAGGATATATATATATATATATATTCTATGACTCATATATTCTCAAAATTGATACATTTAACCCATCGTATCACAGATTGATTCTCAAATTTAATGACAAGACATTTTTCCTTTGCACCACAAGATTATACACTTGCGAGAAACTCAACACATAAACATTGGTTTAGTGGCTTAAAATATATACTTGTGCATGGTTATCCTTTTACTAAGCTTAAGAATGTTATCTATGATTGGAAAATTGGATAGACTCTGAGGAGGTATGAGTCGTGAAGTAGAAATATTTTATTTTCTTAAAATCTGTATTAGAAGGTGATGCATTTGTGTTATTCAAAAGTGGCAACATAAGAAGTTAATGGTGTCTAAAATCTATATTAATATCTATATCTATATAATATCTATAAGTCGAAGCATAATATTTATTGCTGCTATACTCCTATCAAGCCACATCAACATAACATTTCAATCCATTCAGTATAGTTCGGTCCCATTCGGTCCACTTTAGTTCATTTGGTCCATTTCGGTCCAATTCCATCCAATTCTAATTCATTCTGTCCACTTCAGTACAATTTGGTCCATTTTGGTCCTATTCGGTGCACCTGAACCTCATTCTGTCCACTTCAGTACATTTCGGTCCACTTCAATCCCATTCAGTCCAATTGCGTCCCATTTCGTCCACTTCAGTACAATTCGGTTCAATTAAGTCCACTTTAGTACAATTCGGTCCTAGTCGGTCCACTTCAGTCCAATTTGATCCATTTGGACTAATTGAACCTTAAATTAATCCATTTAAATCTTTTTATTAAATTAAATTAAATTATATTATATATATATATATATATATATATATATATATGTATGTATTGTTGTTGAATGCAAATGTGTTCCATTATATAAAACTTATAAAAATAGAAAATATTTTTAAAAATACAGCACTATTTAACTTACAAATATCGTGTGGGTTTACGACTAATCTTTGGATAAAGGGTTGTTACACTTTTTACATTTAAAGAGAAAATGAAGTAATAATTTTATGCTAGTGAAATTACATGTCTTAGTACCATCATAGCACAAGAAGTGGTTGACTGTTGACACCCTGGCTTATGGGTCTCAACTCTCATATCATATATATATTTTGATTTAGGGCCTGTTTGGATATCGTTTATTGCTGAAAACTGAAAACATTATAATAAAATAATTTTTAAATGTGTGAATAATGCCGTGGGGCCTAGTTTTAAAGTTGATTTTGTCAAATTCCGTACTTATAAGTCCCGTAAATAGTACACAGAACCTACTATTTTAAACACAAACGCAAACACAAACCCAAATTTAACTGTATCCAAACTCTCACTTAACATATTTTCACCATCAATAACAAGGCTACAGTCGTTCAGATTACAAGCCTACAGCCACAATCATTTTACCATTATTTGCTCACATGTCATTCACGTGATGCAATTAGTGTTGTAATTAGTTTTGCACGCGTGTCGTAATTTAATTAGTTGTAACTAGAATTAGTTAGTTAGATTTCATTCTGTTAGGCTTGTTAGTTTGTTGATAGGCTCCGTATCTGTGTTTATAAACAGAGCAGCACATGTAATTATTTAGATCTTTTTTCTAATTTTTCATTCAAGATTGTGAATTTCACTCTCAAAATTCTTTTTCATCTTCCTAATTTTCCTTTGAATTCTTCTTCAAGAATATTTTTCCTTGAATCCTTAGGAATAAGCTTTCCTTCATTTCCATGGCTGAAGCTTCAGCAACTTCTGATTCTATTACCGCTCCTACAACTACGAACGGTTCTTGTTAGCCAATTACTCATTGTCAAAAACTATCACACCTGGTCTCGCTCAATGATCATGGCTCTCATAGCCAAGACTAAAATTGGTTTTGTTAATGGCACAATATACCAATGAATACCGTCCAATTTTCAGTCGTTGGATAAGATGCAACACAATGGTGCTCTCCTGGATTCTCAATTCTATTTCTACTAACTGTATAAAAAGTGGCAATGCCTCTTTCTACAATAAACTTGGTTTAGTCAATTGGTGAGCAAAACTCACCGTTTTGTCTTTTTTTAGTCACGCCGTTTCAGTTTGCTTTTTTTAAATATTTATATGAGTTGTCATGTATATTGTTATATTGCACAATAAATTTTACAATATTTTCATAATTATTAAAGTGTTTGTGGGGGTAAAATTTATTAGTCAACGGTGGGCTTTGGTACCCATACGGAGCCCAGCCATAATAGGAAGCGAAGACACGGCCAGAGGACTTCCAGCCCAATCCTGTTGGGCCAGGCTTGTTTAAGGGGCGTCCGAGGAGGAGTGCCTCCTCGGACGCACCAAACGGAAGTCCAACTCACACTCTTTACATGGTGAGAAATCGTCCAAAATCAAAGGGAAATGCTGGACGTTTAGGGGGCAACCACAACTGCCGCATTAAATGCAAGGAAGCTACTTTTCCAGCCGCATTAATGTAGAGAGGACAGGAGAACAGTATTATCTTGGCCAGTGCAACTCACAGAAAAGAAGGAGGATGTCCTATGGGACAGGCACTCAAGTAGAGGCCCAGATGGTTAACAAGTGTAGGGCCATTATCATTTGAAGGATGCTATATAAGAGAAGAAAATCCCCATGATAGAGGGATCAGAAGAACGGAAGAGAAAAAGAAGGAAAAAAGAGAGAGAGAGATAGAGAAAGGAGTTTTGTAGACGATACATCAGATACAGTTCCATGGACTGTTATCCCAGGAAGCTTAAGGAAAAATGTTACAACTCTTATTGTTTTCACAATTGTTGATATCTCAGTTTCTTATACATCAAATAAAAAAATGCTAAGTCCACAACATTTTAACATTAATTTATACAATGCCTAAAGTTTTTTTTTTTTTTTTTTCCAGTTATCGATTTGTGTTTTTTTTTTTTTAAATATTTATGTAAGCTGGCATATCTATTAACTATATAAAAAGAGCCAAAGGCTCATGAATATGTTTTTTTGGTTTATTCAATTAGTGAGGTGCACTTTTTCTTTTTTTTTTTTTTTTCTTCTTTTTCCCTTCAAGTATGCCAGTTGGTTTAAGCTTTGTTTTTGTTTTTTTGTTTTTTTTTTTAAGATCTTTATATGTTTACTTTGTAATTGCAATACAAGTTTACATTATAAATACACAAAAGTGGTTAATATTATACACATTTGCACAAAAAATGGTAAATATTGTACAAAGTTTGTAAATGTGTACAAAATTTGCCAATTTTTTTGTGTCTGTAATATAAATTTACATTGTAATTAAGTACAATGTATACATAGAGATATTATAAAAATGTTGTAACGTATGTGTCAATTCCTTATGAGTCAAAATAAAATAAAATAATATTATACCGAGATCTAGCACAACTAAAGATGTCATGACATTTTGTTGTTATTATAATATATTTATAACTATTAAGGTGTAAGTTATAGGTCAAAATAAAATAATAAAATATTAGACTGGGATTTGTCACAGTCTTATACGATTGAGATTAACTTTTTATGACATAATTATCAAAATTCTTAAAATTAATGTCTCTTTTGATTAATGTAAATCTCTTTGTATTTTAAAAATCAAATTATTTATTTTGTGATACAAATAAAATCTAAAATTGATCCTAATCACAATTTTTTTTTCCCATGGCTAGCACGTGCCTTGCACGTGCTGCCTTGACTAGTATATATAAAAAGTGCCTATGCGTAAACAGTGTTTTACACCGCGCATTTGGTTTGTTCAACCCGCATTGTGCTTTGGCCCTTTTTTTTTCGGCTGGTTTTATTTGTCCTTTTTTTTTTTTTTACTTTTCTTTTAAATATTTATTATTTATATGTACATATTCAATTTTTCACTTAAAATTTGTTGTGAAAATGCTATGGACGTAAAAAATAAAATATAAATATAAAATTGAGACCTACCACAGCTGGGAATGAAAAAAATTGCGAAAATGTTGTGACATTTTGTTGTGCTCCTAGAATTCTTTTTTGTGTGACATTTTGTTGTCTTCCTAGGTTTCCTTTTTTGTTTAGTCAAATTTGGTAAGCCAAAATTCATTGTTTTAGGCACATTTTTCTTCATTTGGCTTTTTATTTGTTATTATTATTTTTTTAATGCACGGGCAAAAGTGGTTAGCCTAATTTAAAACCAATAACAATTTACCACTTAGGATTTATTATAAAAATGTTGTGGATGTAACATTATTCTAAAATAAAATAATAAAATATCAGACCAAAACCCACCATAGCTAGAAACAAAGGTATTGTAAAAATATCGTGACATTTTGTTGTGTTCCTAGAATTTGTTTTTGGTTTCGTCAATTTGTTGAACCAAAATTCATTGTTTTATGCATAATTTTTTTAGGTTGATTTTTTTAACACATTGTTTCAAGTTATTTAAAAAAAAAAAAATTTGTTTTACACGCAAATTGATGAAATAACACTTTTCTCCTTTATGTTTGGAGTAATTTCATTCCCCCCTAAATTAAAGTTGAATAATTTCCTCCTTTATATTTTGTAAAAGAGCATATACACCTACTATTACTCTCTTAATCAAACCCCAACGAAATCTTATAATTCCTAAAATTTCTATAATCCAATGTCTAAAATACTCCTACTAAATTTTAATGTCCCAAAAATTTCTTCTTGTATTTTGAATAGTATGCGGTAGACTGGTAGTCATGCTTTGAAAGTTAGAATGATAATATATGGTGTTCTATTTGTTACCTAGAGAACACTAATTTATTAGGTTTAAATCTTCTAGACTTATAATTTTATTTAATAGAAACTTTGATGACAAATGTCTTTTGTTATTTGTTCTTTTTTTAATTTATTTTCCTACTTAAAAGGGTGTTCATTAAAAATAAGTAAGCTAAACATTGTAATTTGACTCATAAAATAAGATGATAAAGAATAAAGTATGAATAAAAAATTCTTCATTGTAGATGGTTGCAAGTATTTAATTTGGTGAAGATCTTCAAAAAAATTGTAGCATATATCATCATTCATTGCAAAAATTTAAATATTGTGGAAAGATGATGACATTCATTATCATTCTTTGTAGCATTTTTTGGTGAGTACATATTACATTTAGTAAATAAATTCTAAAAAGTTGTCATAGTAAATACTAAATAGTTATTCAAATACCTATTTTAAATTTAAGTACATGATTTCATACTTCTTCAACCAAATAAAAAAAAAAATTATATTAATTTTCTCACTAAAGGGGCAGCACGTGCCTTGCACATGCAATCCGTACTAGTCTAAATTAAAGACGTCGTTTCCAGTGTGATTATTTACATGTAGGCAGCTTGAGATGTCTGGCTGGATCTTCAAGAGAGGTTTGCACAAAGGAATGCACCTGGAATCTTTCAGATTTAGAAGGCAATCTCATTTCTTGCTCAAGATTAGTCCATTTTGAGTGCTTATTTTACTAGGCTTAAAAAACTTTGGGATGAGTTATCTAATTACAAGGTCTGGTTTGATTATCGTATTCAAGAATACATTATGAATTTTCTAGTATTGTTTTCAAAGCAATTTGGACCACTTTTTAGTTGGAATTACTTCCAAACTATCAAGATACCTTAAATTAACCTTTGTTGATATATTGAGATCATCATTGGAGTCGAGAACTAAAGATTATTAACTAGTACAAAAAGAGGTGTTTACAGATAATTCTTTTTACTCAACCTACATTCTCATATTCAATATTAAGTGTGCCATTTTCAAACAACTACATCTCATCCATTTCAAATCCAAATTAGGTAAAATCTATGTCCATTTTAGAATTTTGGATGTCTACTTACCAATGAAACAATTTACACATAGAAATTCATTATAGTGGGAAAGATAAGGAAAAAGATCATCAAATTCTCATATTTAAGCATATTAAAAGTTAGTTGTCTCTGAGCAACTTTTGGCCCAAACACAAACCTATATAGTATTGTAGAAGCCATTATAAACCTTTAAAGTTCAAATAGGACTGATATCACATACATGGAGAATACAACTGTGTATAATTTAAAAAATGTATAGATTCAAAATATCAATCATAAGATATGTTATACAATGCAATTGATATGATGCTTGACTATCGAGCCTCTAACACGGTAATAGTAATTCCATTGACTGAGGATGACTGGTTCTTCCTTGATGAAGGTGATTTTTTTCCTACAAAGAAACCTAGCTCTTTGGGTTCAGGTAATGAACCCTCACTGTGCAATAGCATAACCACAGATGACATATTTGGCCGATCGTCATGATGTTGTTGCAAACATAAGAAACTAATATGGAGGCAACGTATAATCTTCGATTGGATGCCAGAGTCCTCTAAGCAAGTATCAATCAGTTCTAAAGGCCTACCTTCTTTCCATAATTTCCATGCCTAAAATATTTAAAAATTCTCTATCATTATTTGTATCATTATATGTAAGATAGGGGATGAAAGTTGTTGAGAACTCACATGTTCAACAAGGTTTAGACTATGGTCTGGATGGAACCAGCCTCGATTTCTCTTTCCACTTATTATCTCCAACAACAATATTCCAAAACTAAAAACATCAGATTTTATTGAAAATATACCATCAATTGCGTACTCAGGTGCCATATAACCACTGCAAAAACATCATTAAGCATTAAAATATTTGATTAAAAAAATGTCAACAATAAAACATGTTGAGAATACATACTATGTTCCAACCACTCGTTTTGTGTTTCCTTCGATTTGATCTCCACCAACAATTCTAGCCATACCAAAGTCAGAAATTTTTGGAATCATCTTACTATCAAGTAAAACATTGCTTGCTTTGAGGTCTCTATGTATAATCCTCAATCTAGAATCTTCGTGAAGATAGAGAAGCCCTCGCGCAATCCCATAGATAATGTTAAAACGCATAGACCAACCCAAAGCTTTAGCTCTTGTTTGATCTGAAAAGTTTCTCATTTATGTTAATATTAAGTTGAACATGAATAATGAAACAAGAAATTGGTATTTCTTTAAATAACAATGAAAACTTTCATTGAGTTTGGTAAAAATTATTTGTTTTAGAGAAGTTCAAACCAAAAATGAAGGAATCCAAGCTTCCATTGTGCATATATTCATAGATTAGGATTTTCTCATCTCCTTCAATGCAATAGCCCAAAAGCCTAACAAGATTTCGATGCTGCAATTTGGCGATTAGTATAACTTCATTTTTAAACTCATTCAATCCTTGTCCAGAACTCCATGAAAGCCTTTTCACAGCAATTTCTTTTCCATCGACTAGTGTACCCTGAAATTTCAAATATGCAAGTAGTTTTTTTTTTATTGTAGTTGAGTATGGTAAGAATTGCATTTTTTGTGATCTTTATAAAAGCATGTTGCAGAGTTACCTTATATACAAGTCCAAAGCCACCTTCACCAAGCTTGTTATTACTTGAAAAGTTGTCAGTGGCAGTGGCTATGGTAGCTAGGGTGAAGAATGTGACCTCCATGTCTTCACTTTGGGCTTCAATGTTCTGGTCTATCATCACATTATTCTCCAATTTCTCTGCTAAGATCATGATGGGCTTCACATTATACATAAGAAATAAGAATAGGGCTATTGTTAAATTCGGTTTAGACCCACTGGTTAATTACACAATAGAATTATTATTTGATTTCAAATCAACTAAATTAGGCAATCCAAAACATCAATATCAATAATCAAAATACAATAAGTGACCAAGTCATAAAGAAAAATAAAATAAAATAAAACTATAAATGCATGAGACACGTAGGTTGTGTTTAACATTGGCTTAAAAAATCTTTTTTTTTTAATAATTATTTGGCTTATTTTTGCTACTATTTAGCTTATTTTTAATACTATTCATGGGTCCCATTGCACTTTTTGATGTTATTCATGGGTCTCACTGTACTATTTCAACTATTTTTTAACTTTATCTACAATACTTTCATAAAAAAAATTTTAATCTGAGTTAAATAAGTTATTCCCAAACAGACTTATAATATGATTATGAAGTGAAAAACCTACGGAGAACTCTCTAAAGGAAAAAAAGGACTATATGTGTAAACTACTCCCACTAAGGCAATCAACTAGAAAAGGATGTGTTTTACAGGCTTGAAAATAAAAAATTGTACCTGGCTTTAATTTCCCAATAGATAACTTTTGCGACTCACAATAGCTTTAAAACTTTTAGCTTCTTCCTATATGGATTCCTTCAATTCCTTCATGAATGGCAGGTGTAGTGACCCAAAAAGGGGGGTCTTGCATTCCATAGAATCTCACATCGCCTAGGGAAGTACATGGGAATGTGTTTATAAGGAATGACCTCCCCTCAATGTGTAGAGGCCTTTTCCCCAGCGCAACCTAGGGAAGAACAAAACCGTGAGGGGTATGGGTCCCAAAGTGGACAATATCTACACAGTTGGAGTGGGGTCGTTACAGATGGTATCAAAGCCATGCCTTAGCCGGAAGTGTGGACCCCTCACGCGAGGACGCGTGTGACCGTAAGGGGGGTGGATTGTAGTGACCCAAAAAGGAGGGTCTTGCATTCCATGGAATCCCACATCGCCTAGGGAAGCACATGGGAATTTGTTTATAAGGAATGACCTCCCCTCAATGTGTAGAGGCCTTTTCCCCAGCACAACCTGGGGAAGAGCAAAACCATGAGGGGTATGGGTCCCACAATGGACAATATCTACACAGTTGGGGCGAGTTCATTACAGATGGTATCAGAGCCATGCCCTAGCCGGAAGTGTGGGCCCCTCACACGAGGACGCGTGTGCCCGTAAAAGGGGTGGATTGAAGTGATCCAAAAAGGGGGGTCTTGCATTCCATGGAATCCCACATCGCCTAGGAAAGCACATGAGAATGTGTTTATAAGGAATGACCTCCCTTCAATGTGTAGAGGCCTTTTCCCCAGCGCAACCTAGGGAAGAACAAAACCGTGATGGGTATGGGCCCCAAAGTGGACAATATCTACACAGTTAGGGTGGGGTCATTACAATAGGTCTGTGTAAATTAACTAGAACCTTTGGTGCACTCCAATTAAGGTACCTCCTTGAATATTTGATCTACAGTCAAAACAAAGATTTAGATTATTTTTTGTGATTCTCGTTCAATGGGCCATTTCAGCCCATCTATATTTACTAGCTTGAGTCAACCTCTTGTTTCCCCCGCTTTAGGCCATAATATATTTTAGCCTTACCAATATTTTGCAAATTTTAGTCCTTACCATTATTTTTCTTAAGATCATATAGCTAAAACTTCACAGCTTTTCTTGTTCAACATCTTATTAGCGGCTTTGTACGTTTTTAGAAGTTCAATTAAGAATCTGTTTGGATACCGTTTATCACTAAAAGCTGAAAATATTATAGCAAAATAATTTTTAATATGTAAATAGTACCATGGGACCCAGTTTTAAAGTTTTTTTCTTGCTGAAAAAAGTACTTACAGATCCTATAAACAGTACACGAGATCCATACAAAAAACACAAACATACGTCTACTTTCCTTTTCATTGTAATCCAAACGTAAACTAAACAACCTTGAAATATCTTTTCCAAGGTGGGTCAGAGAAAGAAATATTACCTCCGAAGTTTGTCCTTTTGCTGATGCAGTAGGGAATCAAGAGCATGCCAAAAACGACGGCAATTGCAACCACAACTATCACTATAACCTTCATCTTTTGCTTGTCTTTCTCCTCTTTATGATTGACTTTGCATAAGAAAAGCAAAAATATTTTAGTAATGCAATAAAATAGATGGAAACAACAAAGATTATAGCTTCAATGGCATGTAAAAATATAAATTAAAGAGCAATAAAGACCGTAGGCCTATTACCTTGCTCTGAAGCAGGCATTCGAATATATACATCCTGCATAGTTGCAAACTGTCTAATATCAATTAGATCCCCAAACCACATGACGCAGCCACTTCCTCCATTTTTAATATCTGAGTTTGCATAAGCCGTACAGGAACAATTGTTCAAACATTTGACTCTACATTCGTTAAGATTCATACTTCCGTTCATCCAGGAATACGTGGTATCTGGCATTTTGAGCCCAACAAATTTAGCAAACCCAATTTTATCTTTATCCTCGCAGCTCAATCGGGTAATGCGTATACATCCCTTAGACCACTCATCTGGGTTCCATGTATCTGGTGACTTATGCTTGAATCCTTCTACACATTGACAGATAGGTGACTTACCAGGGATACAATTTCCATAAGGACCACATAAATTATAGTTGTCACATTTGTCTCTTGGTAGAGAACTATATGTGAACCATTTTTGTTCTGCTTCGACCCACATGTTTATCTCTAATGAGTACGGATTTTCGTTCAAAACTCCTCTTATGATTACAGATTTTTTAATCAGGTGGGATATGTAGTATACCTCATCGCTGTTCATGACAAAATCGCTGGTGGCAATCTGATTTTCGTTCATGTTTGGTAACCAACTGAAACCAAGGCCATTCCATGGGCCGGTCCGTGAGAGCTTCTTGGTGCCTTTCTTTATGAATATATCAGGGTAATTATGAAGTTCAACCCCAGCACTCAGTTCTCCAGGAGACGGGTCATCTGGACTCTTCCATGCAGATATGCGCCGTTCCAGACCAGTCTTTAAGTCCCATCCAAGCTTCATTCCTGGTAGCAAAGTGTCAGAAGGATAGTCAAAGCTTTGCCACAAATATTTTTCTGGGTTTTCTTCCTTCTCTTCTCTTAATACTAGATTTCCTGAATCTAAAAGCTGGACTATTGGATTCCAGGCCTTTTTTGTTGAGTTTGCCGACCAAGCAACTGTTCTATTCTGGCTGAGAAGAACAAGACTACCTGAACTGTTTACCATCAACGTGCCAGACGAGTCGTTTATTGGATTGAGCCGGTTAGCTACCCAAACAACCGTTCTAACTGAGATATTGTTGTACCATATTCCCAAGTAACGGTTACCGGAATTACCAGGACTAAAGAACCCCAGGGCAAAGCTTCCATCTCTAGAGACCAGGGTCATGCCCTCAGTGAGGGATTCGGATTTTGCGATGCCGTCAGCAGCATCCGACAGTACAAAGAAGAAAAGAAGCAAACTCGAACTCAACAACAACAACACAAAAGCAAAGATGTCCATTTTTTTTATTTTTTTTTTTGGTTAAGGGGAACAACAAACAGAACTACCTCACCCTATCAGATAGCATAGAGTTAGACATCCTATTATACAAAATACCAGCAGCTCTTAGCCAAACAGAACTACTGTAACGTCCTAGTCAGATAAAAAATAATAGTGAAAGTCAGATTTTTAACGGATCTCACGTGCCTTCCAACTACCCCACCTACCCACCATTCTCCACCACTCATTTCACACTGTCATTCTCAGGGACAGAACCAGGATTTGAACCTGAGGGGGCCAGGTGGCATTTGGAACTTCAGTTTGGAGATTTTCAGAAACTAGGACATCAACGGATTCAACGCTAGGGGTTGGCAATCTTGCATTATCAGCTATGACTTCGGAATTATTTGGATTTTTTCTTTTGAAAAAATTTAATATTGTAGTGGACTTACTCATGATCTACAAATTAAAAAAAAGAAAGTTTCTCATTATTTCCATAATTCGTAGTTCTATACACCAACTAAAAAAAGGAACTTCTCAACCAAAAAAAAAAAATCTAAAACCAAAATAATCACAAACAGATAAGCACAAGTTTATATATATTACTAATATTAGCCACGTCACATAAAGTGATAAAAACAAAGTTCACAAGTTCATATTATCATATATATACATATAATATTACTATATTAGCCACATCACACAAAGTGACAAAGACAATTTTTGATAAAACCAAAACAATTAACCAAAGACTTGGTTAATTGGTGATTGGACTCACAAAAAAGTCATTTATGACTTACCAAAGACTAATCTTCACAGACTCACAAGTGAGAAAAAAAATACTACCAAATACTACTCTCACAAATAAGATATTCACTATCACATACTCACATTCCACTGTATCTTGGTACTACTTTTTTTTTTTTTTTTTGGTTTCCCACAGTGTATCCTCAAAACTTTCAACCAGAGACTAATCACTGTTCATGCCGGGTCGGCCCACGAAGGGGTAAAGCACTAGCCTAGGGATTCTTTTCAAAGTGCAGGTAGCAGGACTCGAACTAGGGAGCACACCTAGTCGAGCCAAGTACAAACACTCTGAGACCAAGCGCCGAACCGCTTGGCCAACCCCACTGGGTTATCTTGGTACTACTTTATTTCTTTATAGTTAAAACCCCAAAAAAAAAAAAAAAAAAAAAGTTACAAACAAAATTTGAAATTGGTCCTACGTCCACGCAATCAAAAAAGCAAAAAGCAACAAACAAATAAACAATTACACTTTACACACTAGTCAATACTCAAGTCTCAATCCAAAGCCACAAACACCAAGTCACCAACTAAGTCTACGGTCCACACAGACATGATGACAAGACACAACACAGTAAACACACCAGTCCAATAAAAGCCAGTAAGCCACAATTCACAAATACTGAAATATAGTCAACACAGTTCATCAAAAAACGCAGAGGGCAGAGGGCTAACCCGGCAAGACAAAAAAACAAAAATCTAAACTTGAGAGAGGAGAGAAATTTCTTAGATTTACCATGTGTGACTGTGATCAAGCATCTAAGGAGGAGCAGCAGCAGCAATAGACCAACAGTCCAGATCTGATCTGAGGAAAAAAATAGCAGCAGCACTTAGCAGCAATGATGGAGCCTGGAGGAGGCGTTGATACTTGATGAGGTTGAGTGGAGAAAGAGTGAGGTTAGAGCATCCACAGCAGTGGAGCTAAAAATTTAGTTTTTTAGCTCCACCAAAAGTTACTTTATCTATTTTACCTACACACATACTACAGCAGTTGATCTATTTTAGCTTTCAACACAATAAAATAATATAAATATCACAATAAAATAATATAACTACTACAATAAAATAATCCATCCCACTACAATAAAATAATATATTCACTACCCACAATTATCACAGCCACGCACTCCATCAGCAACAACCTTCATGTGACAACCACAGCACACGACAACAACCTTCATGTGACCACCACAGCCCATGGCCACAACCATAACCCAACATAGCCCACGGCAAGAAAAAAAAAAAAATCAAACCACCACCAACACAGCCACAACCACCAACATAGCCCACAGCAAACACAACCACAGCTACCAAACCACCACCAACATAGCCACCAAACCTCCATTTCAACCACAATCCACAATCACAACCAAACCCAACAAAAAATAAAAAAATCAAACGCCCAAAAACCCACAAACCCAACAATCCAAAACCCATGAACCCAAAATTCCCGTCGCCGATCCTGGGTCCGTGGGTCCGTGGCGCGCTTGAGTTCGATGGGTCCGTGAACCCACAAACCCATGAACCCAAAAATATTGACCGAGCATAGAGTTTCGATGGGTCCGTGGCGCGCTTGAGTTCGATGATGGCGAGATGGGTCAGCGGCGTGGGACGACAACTGGGCGACGACAATGAACATCGACGATGGCGAAGCAGAGAGTAGACGAGTCAGCAGCGTGGGACGGCAACTGGGCGACGACGATGAAGATCGATTATGAAGATCGGCGACGATGAAGATCGGCGATGGCGAAGCAGAGAGTAGACGAGGGAGAGAAAAAAAATGAGGAGGAAAGAGGAAGAAACAAGAGAAGCCAGAGAGAGAGAGAGAGAGAAAATAAAGAAAAAGGAAAAAATATTTTTTTAATAGAAGTGGAGAGAGAAATTTAATAAAATAATATTTTTTTTTATTTTAGATGGTATGAAAATAGATGTGCACTGTAGCAATGGAGCTAAATTTTTTAGATTTAGCTCCACTGCTGCAGCCAAGTTTTTGTGTTTGTGGAGCTAAATTTTAGCATTATAGCATTATAGCTCCACTGCTGCAAATGCTCTTAGGGTAAAAATTTGAGAATTGTAATTTAGGTTTTCAGATTTCATTCCATATTTATTTTTATTTTGTCTGTTATTTATTTTTTATTTTTATGAGAAATTGTCGGTGATTTTTTCAGATTTATTCATCCAGTTTTTTTTTTTTTTAATTGGGGGGGGGCTATTAGGACGAAAATTTAGTATATTAGCTTTTCTTTTTTTTGGGGAGGGGGGGGGGGCCAATGGCCCCCCCTGCCCTACTGTAGGTCCGTCCCTGATCATTCTCTCTTTTGGCCAGTCAACAAGGGTCCTCTACTCTTGTTTTCTTTTTCATCTTCTCACAAATACAAACACTCATCTCACACTTCCTCACACTCTCCCACCGGTACCTCCATGCCACCATCTCCACCATCATTTTTCCAGAAATGTCACCGAAAAATCCTTAGGAACCTCTAAGCATTTTTATCTTTTATTTAAGGTAAAAAATTCTAATCTTTTTGGTGGGTTTTACACTTTTGCCTGAGGTTATTTTTATCTAAGTTTTAATAATGTTACCCATGTGATTTTTAAGCACTGGAAGTGATATTTATATGTTTATATGCATGAGTTTTGTATTAATGGAATTATTTGATGAGTGGGTATATAGTTTGTGCTAATGATGACTACCTAATCTTTATTTATGGTGGAAAATTTAGGGGTTTTGAGTTATAACATGTGATGGTTGGTAAATCTAATTTTTCCATCACCATTGGGTTTATTTGAAATTAGTTGAAGTTCTAAATTTCTTGTCTTGGAGGATATATTGATTTTGTTTTCATGGGTTTCTTAATGACGTAGTGTAAATTTTATGGAAACTAGTTATGAAGTTGGAGATGATATTAAATGGGTTAACTTTATAAATTGGAGTTTATGTATTGTGAATCAATTTATCGAGAACTTTGGAAGTGGAATATATTATTATTGATGAGGTTAAATACTAGGCTTGCCTAATTAAGTGCTCTTTTGGCAATTCCTAAAGTGTAGTTAAATACAATTTCAAACATTATGCTTATTATGATAGGTTTACTTGATATTGTTTAGTTTCTAGCTAATCTCCTTGGAGCTTGGAGAATTAGGCTTTTGCGGTTGCGAGGTAAGTAGATTTTTAATAGGATTTTTGAAAAATAAACATGTTGCATAAATGATGTTTTTGGGTTAGACACACTTTTGGAAACTACCTATGGAAATTATATTTTCCTAAAAAACTATTGTGTCGTAACCTTAATATATATATATATATATATATATATATATATATATATATGTGATTATATATGAAAATGCATCATATTTGGTATTGCATTTGGAGAAATACATAAATTGTTGATATGGAAAAATGAGCATCTTTTTTTTAATCTTTAATAAGGAAATCTTGGAATTCATGGTATATTAGAAAATTTAAAGATGCTTATCTTGTTTTGTTATGTGGGAAATTAATAGAAAATCTTTTGACAAGAATGAAGTTGAAAACCTTGCAAACTTTGTGGAAGTTAAATTATTTAAGGTTTTTCTGAAACTACTTGGATATAAATGATGTGTTTCAAAGTGATGTAACTTGTGAGCTTTATGTGGTTTTGACACCATGCCATGTGTGATTTCCCGGTGATCACCCGATTTGGTTTCCGTTGTCTTTGTGACAATGGAATCAAATCCAGGTCAGCGCCCTTTTACTTTGGATGACGCGTTCTTCCCTACTGCCCATGAGGGGAAGAGGTTCCTTGATTGTGTGTGGGTGAGGCTGCTGTCCATGGGGCCAAGAGACCACATGCAAGAGAGGTCCTATTTGACGCGCTCTCTCTGCTACCCATGGGGGAAGAGAAAAACCTTGAGGGTATGGGTGAGGCTGCTGTCCATGGGGCCAAGAGTCTGCATACCAGAGAGGACAATATCATGCTAGTTGTGAATGGGTGGATCCCCTAACAGATCTATGTGGTAGTGTGGTATATTTGTGATCATTTATCTTATGTTAGATATTATGGCTTTGGAAATTATATTGTTGATGCTCACAGATTATAGTATATAGTTTCAGGATATTTATTTTGGGAAATTTTGTGTTTCATTACTTAATCATTCTTGTCATATTATTATTATTGAAGATGAAACTTGTATTTCCCCCACCCCCATTAATTATGCTACTTACTGGGCATTAGCTCATCTCACCCTCTAACAGTTTTTCAGATTTACTAGCTATACCTTGGGTATGGAGCTTACTTCTTTGGTGATGATTAGAGTGCTATGTTAAATTTGGAGACTTTAGCTGTAAACGGTTGGTGACTTGATCTTGCTATGTTCAACAAGACCTCAATTAATTCTATTGGAGGTTGGTCACTTGAGGTTTGTTAGCCTTTGGCGTGGTAGGCCTAGACTCGATATTAAGATTCCTTATCCTTGATAAGATTGTGATTTTGTATAATCCAAGAGTTTTGTAATATATATTCATGTATTATGTGGAAGCACATGATTTTTAGTTATTGCTCATAAATGTATTATAGAGCTCAGACTTGTAATGTGGAGATTTATGGTTATATATTCTTATTATGCGAAAATGAAAGGAAAATAAAGATATCCTATAGTTTGGTTGTCCAAAAAGGAAAAATCTACAGGTACCTTCGAGATGTATTTCTCATGCTTTGGACCATTTTGGGTTTAGGGCGTGACAACTACCTCTTAGCCAACATTTTAAAGTTACGCCTATTAAAATGAGCAAAGGCTAGATCATGGAAGGCCATGCATTGACTCAGGCATGTGGTTATTCTTTTATGGTAACTAAGCTAGAGATAAATACAAACTAAAGCGCCAATATTATCAAGTTCGACTGGGGACCATCATCAATAATAAGAATAGAAATTATTTGTATCACATTTTATATTCCACTTTATATTTCACCAATCACAACTTGCTATGTATTTGTTTAATTTTCCTTATAAATAGTCAAAGTTTAAAATGGAAAAAAAAAAAAAAAATCACATGACAGATTGTGATTAGTGGAACATAAAGTGTATCACAAAATGTGATACAGAAGATTCGTATTCCAATAATAGACACTATAAGAAAAGTGTGCCAATTGATTTCTAGTTCTTAACAACTTGGATTCCTCGTTAGAAGTTGCAGAAAAAACCTTATAGCAGAGCTCTTATTTGGACAAATATCCCTATCGAGAATCGACATGCACCGGCCGCTATTGACTTACATGCCTATGTTCATTGACAAAACCTTCCTCAACGTTTACCCATGGGCTAATAATTTCAAGCCAAGTGTATAGCAGAGTTGGTATGGGTCGACATGGGGATGTGGTGACTTGAGTGGAACCTATCCAATATGTGAGGTCATACACCAATCCCTCTTATACATAAAATATTCTCATGCAAACATTGTATAAATTCATGCCATGTACAAAAAAAACTGATAAAAATGAGATCTTAAAAGATTTTGTGATAATTTTTCAATTAAATTTGTCCACTTTATTCTAATAATATTTTTTTTTAAACAATCTTATTTTTAAGTAGCCAAAAAATAAATTAAACCAAAAAGACACATAGTTTGATTAAATTTTCACCAAACTTGATGAGTCTAAAATTCACATACCATGAGATAGAGTTTGTAGAAAGAAAAAAAGAAGAAGAGCAAAGTGAGTTTTAGAGTGGTGTGTCATACATATACTGATAAGGATATTTTTGTCTAGTAAGGATTTTCGTTGCTTATCCGTCCTTTAGCCTCCATTAGGCACAAGGTTTCCTTTCTTCGTTTGACTAAACACTCATAATGACAGACGGTCCCCATACCGACAAACGAGTCACGAGACCGATCAACCGATCATGAGCCCATCATGATAGAAGCCTCGGGTTTGTCGTGATAAAAGCCCCATTAGACCTCTTAAAGTTCAAACAGATGGATATGCTACCCTCAAGGAAACTAGTCAGGCAACTTTAGCTTATGCTTGATGAACGATCCACACCTCACCACTTGCATACAGACGGATAGGCATGATGGTCCCACAATCCTCTACGTGATCTCCACACATATATCCCTACATGGAAATAACTTGTACACCACGTCCAAAGACCCTAATACACGTCAATATCTCCCATATATGGAAAGAAAACCCTAAAATCTTGGAGCCTTAATACCAAATCTCCTCTACAAGGAAAGACTCCTACATTCAAGGGATCTTGGTTCGCTCTTTACCACTATATAAGTATCAAACCTCCTTTTCTCTAAGTTACGCAGAAAATCCCTAGCTCTCTCACTATAGAGTTCTTGGAGATCTTTAATTCACTGACTTGACCTTCGGAGGGTCTTTGGCCAGCACCTCATCGGTGCTCTTCTATTGGTTCTTGGTTTCTTGTTCTTCAGGTACCCATTGGAGTGTTCGAGTACACTCGTTAACAATTTTTGTACAGCATCAATTGGCGCCGTTTGTGGGAAATGAGTGATTACCTATATCACCACTTCTAAGATAAAGAGTTGCATAGTCCAGACGCGATCGATGACTACCATCAAACCAAGAGATAGGGAACCCCCCAATGCCTTGGATAGACAAGTGCAAACCTTGGCCGTGGTGGTTAAATGGCTTACGCAGCACAACTAGGAGTTGGAGCAATAGCTAAACCAGAGGAACAAACGACTTCCCAAAGATTAGCACGACAAACGAGACAATGAAGAATAGAATGGTAGTCACCTCTCAACAGGAGACCGGCAGGAAAAGGAAGATTAGGAAGAAAGCAATATCCCCAATAGGCGGGACAGGCAGGAAGATACCGACCGACCATTGAAACTAGAAAGCAACGCGATACGCATGGCTTAAAACATGCAGATGATAAAGGAAAAGATGAACATGATGATAAGCACCATGAGGGGACAAATATCCACTAACCTAGACGAGCTAGTTTAGCAGACTTCCTCAGCCTTCATAGCATAGGTGAGTTCCTTCTCCCTTCCAACCAAATCCGAAAGCCACAGGTGGAAGTGTACGATGGATCATGGGACCTACTTGATCATCTAGAATCATTCAAAACCCTTATGCACTTGTAAGGGGTCCTAAATGAGATCATGTGTCGAGCGTTCCCCACCATGCTCAAGAGGCCGGCTAAAGTATGGTTCAGTAAGTTGGCCCCCAACTCCGTCTTTACCTTCAAGGAGTTAAGCGGGCACTTCGTCACACTTCGCCGGAGGCTAGAGGTACAAGAGATCTTTGGCAAGCTTGCTCAACATCAAGCAATGGGAAAATGAAAGCCTGAGATCATACATGACTTAATTCAATAAGGAAGCCCTTTTGATTAACGAGGCCAACGACAAAGTCTTGGTCACTGCATTCACCAACGAACTCCAGTCAGGAAAATTCTTCTTTTCCATCTACAAGAATGACCCAAAGACAATGGCTGACATGTTATACAAGGTCCCTAAGTACATGAACGCTGAGGACGCCATAATGGCTTGAGGGGGCAAACCAAAGAAAAAGGAAAGACATGACGATCCCAGTCACGACAGAGGAAGAAAGTCTACTCGAACGAATGACTAAAGGGACGATAGGAGACAGAGACCACTTAGGAGGACTATCAACTTCACCCCGATAAACACTCCGCTGGACTGAGTCCTCATGCAAATAAGGGACGATGCAACACTAACCTGGCAAGATAAGCTAAAGGGTGATCCAAACAAAAGGCCTAGAAACAAGTATTGTCGTTTTCACCAAGATCACGGGCACGATACTTCTAAATGTTATGACCTGAAGCAATAGATAGAAGCCTTAATCAAGCAACGGAAACTAAAAGCCTTAAAAAATAAACAAATAAATGAAAAAGTTTGGGAGAAGTAATGTGTTTAAATAATAGAGAAAGCAATGCCGAATATGTATGATCATTTGCCAGGATGAACAGTTTTGCTTGTAGTTTGGAACCTTGTTATGATTGTAATGATTTTTGTGTCTGATTTTGGAGCTATAAATTATATGGGTATCATTTGGAATTTGGTTTATTTAAGGAAATAATAATAAAAAACAGTAGGACCATGGATGATGTACAATCATGAAAGGCCAGAAGGTTAACTAACAGGGTAGCTTTAAAAACGTAGTTAAGGAAGTCGCCAAGTGGATTGAGATTTTTGCCTACCTGTAATGGCAATGAATGACAGAATTAGGTAAGAAGAGATAAGGTAATTTGATTTAGTTTAAAGATGTGAGAAGGACGGAAGGTACGATAGAAAGTTTGTTGATTTTGCGATACAACAGGCCATCATAGCATAAGCTCACAATAGGCTTAAATCTAAATGTAGGATGGCAAAAACCATATGTATAGTTGTCCCCAAGTATTGGGAAGGCTTTGTTTGGCTCGAAAGGGAAAGCAACTAATAGGTGAGTTATTTTATCATATTTGGAGTAATTTGATTAAGGACTATTTGTACTCAGAGAAGTTGTGCTATTAATGGGAGTTTGGCTCCTCATGACGAGGTTAGTCTCCCTTCCTATAAAATGCATTTGCTTCACTTGACGGTTCTTTCTCTACTTATCTCAATCTTTTAGATTTTTTACATAGTAAGCAGTCAATGTCCCTTTCAGTATTTTCTTTCTGTACACGTCTGCAGGCGTTTTTCAACGCAGTGTCTAATAAGGAGGATTGATTAGGAGTTGCAGTTTGATTTGTAGTTTGAGTATGATTAGAATTTTGTTAAAAGTGATCATAAAGTGATTTTTTTTTACACGCTATGATTAATTTTAGTATGTTATAATAAGTATTAAAGCTTGTTTTGAAGCTTGAAGCCTGCATTTATCATTAAAAACAAAAATATGGTGCTTTATACTTCCTTTTCTTTTTTAAAAAATTCATAATTTTTTTCCAGAATTTCTTAACTGTCTTTTTCTGTGTGGGGATATTTACAGACCAGAACAGAGGGGTTCCACTCTCTTGGGGTGTTTCAATCTTTGAAGAAGTTACTGAAGCATGAAGGTTTTCAAGGATTCTATAAGTAAGTTCACACTCATTAAATTCAATCATTTATTATATCTATCCCACAATAACGTATTCTACCTTATACTTGTATGTATTTTAGAGGAAATGGAGCAAGCGACATTCGAATCATTCCTAATGCTGTTATGCAGCCTTGCGTTTCATGACTTATGAACAGTATCGGTGTTGGATCCTGAACAACTATTCTGCCTTAGGAACAGGGCCCCTTATTGATCTTCTTGCTGGTTCAGCGGTTGGAGGAACTGCAGTTCTATGCACATATCCTTTAGATCTGGCTCGTACTAAACTTGCTTATCAGGTATATATCTTGCATAATAATGATGAAACATATGGTTTTATCTGAATGAGGTGGAGTATCTATGGCACAGTGTGAATTTGTAGTTATTAAATGTAAATTAACTGATGTTTCTTGTTTACTTAACAAAAAACTGATACGTTTTTTGTTTAGGATTGTAGTTAATGCTATTAAAGATTTTTCTTTGTTAGTTGTTATATAATTTCTTATGCTTTCCTCCCCATTAGTTTAAAATATGAGTATTAAATATTCATCTAATTTGTTTTTATATGTGCCAATATATGGAATTTACCTCCAAATTAGTTTGATGGAAAATTCCTCCAATACACTACATGGCAATTGAAACGACTATCTGCATGTAGTTTTAGTCATATGACCTATTTAATAAGCCACGTGATTTAATACACGTGGATGGTTTTAAGAATCACCATGTAATAAATTAGAGGAGATTTCTCCAAACTGGTGACTATGTCCTAAGAAAAAAATGTTGTAATGTTTTTGAAAGTTTATTTTAAATATCTTGCACAATAATTTTCTTTTGCTATATTTTGTCTGCCTTCTATATTTTTCAAACATGGTTTGTGAAGGATTTGATTCATAGGTTTTTTTTTAATAAGTAATAATATTTATTCAAAAAAAAAAAAAAAAACAACAAATACATAGATTTTTTTGGTTTAGGGAAGTGACAAACTATGTGGGGCTCCATATCAAGATGTTTCTCATAACTTATTCATGATCTGCTTGTCTTACCTTTGATGGTGTGCTCACAGATAATTTGGGTTAGTGCAAATGCACAGTAGTTCAGTGTTTAGATGACTATATAACTATGTTAAGCTGTTAGGGAATTTTATGTGAGTTTTCTGGTGCTTTTTCATCTTCTGGTTGATTGTTCCATAGTTAAAATTGTCATTATTTGTTGCCTTTTTATTTTTTGTATTTAATTCTTTATGATTTTGTAGGTTACTGACACTAGAGGAAGTTTTAATTATGGTGTGAAAAGCAATCGTGCTCAACCTGCATATAATGGCATAAAAGATGTACTTAGAGGCGTTTACAAGGAGGTGTGCGTGGACTTTATCGCGGTGTAGGTAGTATGTGCTACATTGTTGTGTCCATTACCTTTCAGTGTGGTGAGCCATTACACGGCATTTATGAGTACTGAAAGGGGTTTTTGTTTTTTTTTGTTTTTGTTTTTGGTTTGAGGGTGGGGGCAATTGCCTTTTTTTTCCCCCCATTTTATAGCTGAGCTCCATAATTATCCTTGTCAAAGTTGTTTGTCATTTTTTTCCCCTTTCCCAATGTGATATAAAATATTGGGTGGTTAATATTCCTTAAAAACTTCCTTTTTTTGAGTAGGCCCAACGCTCACTGGAATCCTTCCTTATGCTGGTTTAAAGTTCTACATATATGAGGAACTCAAAAGGCATGTTCCTGAAGAGCATCAAACGTCCATTATGATGCGTCTCTCCTGTGGAGCCCTTGCTGGGTTATTTGGGCAGACCTTCACGTACCCATTAGATGTTGTCAGGAGGCAGATGCAGGTATTGCCTATTACAATCCTTTTACACTGTTGGTAGCAAGGGAGCTGCTTTTTATATGTAAAAATTTGTCCTTTTTAGAGGGCGTTTGGATTCAGATGAATCCTGCGTCCACGTTTCCAGAGTTGCGTTTTGCTTTTTTTTTTTTTGGCCTGTATTTGTTGACTTTGGAGGGACAAATTTTACTGTTATGAACAGTAAATATACTGTTCACTCACTGTGCTGACACTGTTCACGCATTAAAAAATATTAAAAATGGATCCCACGGTACTATTTACACATTTAAAAATTATTTTGCTACAGTGTTTTCAGTTTTCAGTTTCAGCAACAATAAGCTCAATCCAAACAGACCCTTAAAGTTGTTTGATCATATGGCAGGAAAAAGTTATTTGATTTTTTCCCAATTGTTATTGAATTAATGTTGTTTGGTTTAAAGGTTGTGCTTTGTATCCGAGAATAAAGCCCTTTTGAATATACGCCACTATTAGTTTTTTTAAGACCTTCTCCTTTCTCTTCATATGTGTGTTAAAATACTTAGTATTCTAAAAAAAAAAAAATGTTGTTTTGTAGGAACCTTATTTTTGGTAAGTAATTTTTTGGGTTAAAACCATTGCTACAAGATGAGTATAGAGAGAATTCAAAATCATATACTACTAATAGGATATACAAACTTTGATATTTATAATTGATATGATGAATTGGGAAACTGTGAAACAACTTGGGATTGATTGTGAGTAGCTCAAAGGCAGCCTGTTATATTTGGGACACTAGCAATTTTGAAGATTTGCCGTCTCATAATTTGCTATTTGGATAGTTTCAATTATCACATTTTGCTCTTAGATACATAGATGCTTTTTGGTTTGGTTTGTGACACTTCAGTGTTTAGTTCCCTTTAGCTACATTAGTTAGTTTGGTAAACTTTAATTAAATTTGATGATGTGATCAGAGGATATATATATATATATATATATATTCTATGACTCATATATTCTCAAAATTGATACATTTAACCCATCGTATCACAGATTGATTCTCAAATTTAACGACAAGACATTTTTCCTTTGCACCACAAGATAATACACTTGCGAGAAACTCAACACATAAACATTGGTTTAGTGGCTTAAAATATATACTTGTGCATGGTTATCCTTTTACTAAGCTTAAGAATGTTATCTATGATTGGACAATTGGATAGACTCTAAGGAGGTATGAGTCGTGAAGTAGAAATATTTTATTTTCTTAAAATCTGTATTAGAAGGTGATGCATTTGTGTTATTTAAAAGTGGCAACATAAGAAGTTAATGGTGTCTAAAATCTATATTAATATCTATATCTATATCTATATAATATCTATAAGCCGAGGCATAATATTTATTGCTGCTATACTCCTATTAAGCCACATCAACATAACATTTCGATCCATTCAGTATAGTTCGGTCCCATTCGGTCCACTTTAGTTCATTTGGTCCATTTCAATCCAATTCTATTCATTCTGTCCACTTCAGTACAATTTAGTCCATTTTGGTCCTATTCGGTGCACTTGAACCTCATTCTGTCCACTTCAGTAGATTTCGGTCCACTTCAGTCCCATTCAGTCCAATTGCGTCCCATTTCTTCCACTTCAGTACAATTCGGTTCAATTAAGTCCACTTTGGTACAATTCGGTCCTAATCGGTCCACTTCAGCCCAATTTGGTCCACTTTGATCCATTTGGACTAATTGAACCTTAAATTAATCCATTTAAATCTTTTTATTAAATTATATTAAATTATATATATATATATATATATTTATATATGTATTGTTGTTGAATGCAAATGTGTTCCATTATATAAAACTTATAAAAATAGAAAATATTTTTAAAAATACAGCACTATTTAACTTACAAATATCATGTGGGTTTACGACTAATCTTTGGATAAAGGTTTGTTACACTTTTTACATTTAAATAGAAAATGAAGTAATAATTTTATGCTAGTGAAATCACATGTCTTAGTACTATCATAGCACAGAAAGTGGTTGACTATTGACACCCTAGCTTATGGGTCTCAACTCTCATATCATATATATATTTTGATTTATGGTCTATTTGGATACCATTTATTACTGAAAACTGAAAACTGAAAACATTATAATAAAATAATTTTTAAATGTGTGAATAGTTCCGTAGGACTCAGTTTTAAAGTTGGTTTTGCCAAATTCCATACTTGCAGGTCTCATAAACAGTACACAGAACCTACTATTTTAAACACAAACACAGACACAAACCCAAATTCAGCAGTATCCAAACTCTCACTTAACATATTTTCACCATCAATAACAAGGCTACAGTCGTTCAGAGTACAAGCCTACAGCCACCATCATTTTACCATTATTTGCTCACATGTCATTCACGTGATGCAATTAGTGTTGTAATTAGTTTTGTACGCGTGTCATAATTTAATTAGTTGTAACTAGAATTAGTTAGTTAGATTTCATTCTGTTAGGCTTGTTAGTTTGTTGATAGGCTCCGTATCTGTGTTTATAAACAGAGCAGCACATGTAATTATTTAGATCTTTTTTCTAATTTTTCATTCAAGATTGTGAATTTCACTCTCAAAATTCTTTTTCATCTTCCTAATTTTCCTTTGAATTCCTCTTCAAGAATATTTTTCATTGAATCCATAGGAATAAGCTTTCCTTCATTTCCATGGCTGAAGCTTCAGCAACTTCTGATTCTATTACCGCTCCTACAACTACAAACAGTTCTTGTTAGCCAATTACTCATTGTCAAAAACTATCAAACCTGGTCTCGCTCAATGATCATGGCTCCCATAGCCAAGACTAAAATTGGTTTTGTCAATGGCACAATATACCAATGAATACCGTCCAATTTTCAGTCGTTGGATAAGATGCAACACAATGGTGCTCTCCTGGATTCTCAATTCTATTTCTACTGATAACTATATAAAAAGAGGCAATGCCTCTTTCTACAGTAAACTTGGTTTAGTCCATTGGTAAGCAAAACTCACCGTTTTGTCTTTTTTTTTAGTCACGCCATTTCGGTTTGCTTTTTTTAAATATTTATATGAGTTGCCACGTATATTATCATATTGCACAACAAATTTCACAATATTTTCATAATTATTTAGGTGTCAATTTCTTATAACCTAAAATAAAATAATAAAATATGAGAATGTGACTAACCACAACTAAAAATAAATGTTTTTATGAAAATTTTGTAACACTTGTTGTTATCACAATATTATTACAATTGTTGAGGTCTCAGTTTCTTATAGATCCAATAAAAATAATAAAATAAGAGTCTGAGAATTACTATAATCTAAAACTCAAAATACATGAAGAAAATTTTGGGGATGTTAAAATTTAATGGGAGTATTTTAGACATTACACAATAAATATTTTAAGAATCATAAGGCTTTATTAAGGTTTAGCTGAGAGAATAACAATATGACATATTTGCTATTTTCCAAAATATTGAGGGAAAAATTGCATGATTTTAAAATTTAAGGAGTAATGCTATGTTTACAACATTTTTACAATAATTTCACAACAAATTTTATGTGGCAATGTATCTTTGATGGATAAAAAAGTGATATTAGTAGTAGGTTTAGTTTAAAACCAATAACAATTTGTTATTTAGAATTTATTCTAAAAAAAATTATGGATGTAGTATTTCTCTCAAATAAAAAGATATATATCTATTCGGATCCTAAAAATGAAGGTATTGTGAAAATGTTGTAATATTTTGTTGTATTCTTAGACTTCTTTTTTAATATAGTCAAATTGGGTGAGCCAAAATTCACGGTTTCACACACAATTTTCTTGTGTTGTCTTTTTGTTTGTTTGTTTTTAATGCATAATTTTAAAACCAGTAATAATTTTTCACATAAAATTTGTTGTGAAAATGCTGTGGACGTAAAAAATAAAATAATAATATAAAATTGAGACCTACCACAGCTGGGAATGAAAAAAATTGCGAAAATGTTGTGACATTTTGTTGTGTTTCTAGGATTCTTTTTTGTATGACATTTTGTTATCTTCCTAGACTTCTTTTTTTGTTTAATCAAATTTGGTAAGCCAAAATTCATTGTTTTAGGCACATTTTTCTTCAATTGGCTTTTTATTTGATTTTTTTTTTTTAATGCACGGTCAAAAGTGGTTAGCCTAATTTAAAACTAGTAACAATTTACCACCTAGGATTTATTATAAAAATGTTGTGGATGTAACATTTCTGTAAAATAAAATAATAAAATATCAGACCAAAACCCACCATAGCTAGAAACAAAGGTATTGTAAAAATATCGTGACATTTTGTTGTGTTCTTAAACTTCGTTTTTGGTTTAGTCAATTTGTTGAACCAAAATTCATTGTTTTATGCATAATTTTTTTAGGTTGAGTTTTTTAACACATTGTTTCAAGTTATTAAAAATAAAAAACACACACACACACACACATTGTTTTACACACGCAAATTGACGAAGTAACACTTTTCTCCTTTATGTTTGGGGTAGTTTCATTCCCCCCTAAATTAAAGTTGAATAATTTCCTCCTTTATATTTTGTAAATGAGCATATACTCCTACTGTTACTCTCTTAATCAAACCCTAACGAAATCTTATAATTCCTAAAATTTCCATAATGCAATGTCCAAAATACTCCTACTAAATTTTAATGTCCCAAAAAATTTCTTCTTGTGTTTTGAATATTATGTAGTAGACTAGTAGTCATGCTTGGAAAGTTAGAATGATGATATATGGTGTTCTATTTGTTACCTAGAAAACACTAATTTATTTGTTTTAAATCTTCTAGACTTATAATTTTATTTAATAGAAACTTTGATGACAGATGTCTTTTGTTGTAGTTGCACGATTTTCCTGGCCCAAATTCTATTGATCAGGCCTTGGCCCAAGGCGCAACCCACAATAAATATTTGTAGAGGATGGGTCAAAGAACTTAGTCTCAGTGAGCCTCTTCGGTCTGATACATGGACAGTATTGTTGCAGAAAATAAAAACACAAGAAGGAATCTCTCACGTATGATTCTATTTCTTCAGTTCCGGATACAGTTTTTCCGTCCCCCTTCTTTGAGGGACTCCACTACATTATATAGCTCTCCTCTTCTCATCTTAACCTTACACTTGTTGATCATCTAAGCATCTACTTGAGCACCTGTCCCATCAGACGCCCTTATCACTCCCTTTGTGAGTTGCAGAGGCCAAGGTAGTACTGTTCAGGGGTCTTTTCCTCATTAATGCTGCCAAGAGAGTGGTTGGGGCGCAATTAATGTGGTGGTGGCAGCTTTCCATGAGATATTTTGGATTTTATTCATTTTATATGTTGGGAGGATGAACTGAAATGGTTGGGGAGAGTTCCTCGTTTGGGCTTCGTAGCGTCCGAGGAGGAGTTACTCCTCGGACAGGTTTCCTTGGCGCTATGGGGACTAATGCTTTATCTGTGATTTCTCTTCGGACAGGATGCTCCTCGGAAGGGCCTGAATTTGGACTAGCCCATCATTTTTGGGCCGGGCCCCACAATAGCCCCTCAAAACTCCGGTTTTTATCTCCTTCCGAGGAGAAAAGCGGGGTTTTGATGTTAGTGAGAGGATGGAAATAAGGAGAGCTTGGGGCGCGCTTGCGGACCGTTACTTTTGACGCACTACAATTTACGAGGCGCGGCCATTAACTTCTGGAGGCGTTATGTCTCCCTCATCCAACGGTGTGGCGTGGATCGAACGGCCATCGTTTCTTTCTCGTACTTTTAGGCAGGAGTGATCTTTTCTCTTTCCTCCCGGCTATATAAGACGTCAGAGGGGTTCAGTTCCTTCTTTTTATCTGCATTTCATAATCCTCAAAGGACTCCAGAGAACTCCATCGAATCCCAGAGATATACGAACACTTGCGACCGTTACGCCACTGTAGCCATTTTTCGTGAAGCGTTTCCTCCAAGAGAGATTTCCAGGCGTCCCGTTGAACGTTTTGTGAAGGTACCAGTAATTTTCGTTCATTTCGCCGTTTCAATTCCCTCCTCGGACTCTATTTTTCTTCTCGGTCTTTACCCTCATTCCTCCAGTCCGGCTCAGATGGGTAGATTCGAAAAATTAGTGAAAACTCTGGCCGCTATGGAGGCTTTTAGGGCAAAATACCACATTCCCCCGGGGGTGGGGCTGCAGTACTGTCCTCTTGAAGGAGTATTGACAGATAGAGGCGAGGGAGAAGTTGTTATCCCCATGATTGCTTTCATAGAGGGAGGGATGACACTTCCCATGCGTAGGATTACAAGGGAATACCTGTTCAACCATAGGTTGACGCCGTATCAGTGTGCCCCGAATATGTTCAAGATACTAGGCTGTGTAGATGTTTTAGATGAGCGGATGAATCTAGGCCTCACTTGGCACGATGTGGCTTATTTGTACGAGTGTCACCGCCTCGGGGATGAAGGGTATTATCTCAAATCCCGATCCGAGGTCGTTAGATTGATCTCTTGCCTCCCAATATCCAATAAGACCGTGAAGAACGACTTCCTTATTGCTTCAGGGGAGTGGTTCGATGGTGTTCATTGTCCAACTCGGGCAGGAAACCCAGGTGCGACGTCTCTAGGGCCAATCCTTTTTGGGAAAGGATTTAGTGTTGGAGGGTTATTTTTCTCACTTCCTTTGTAATTGGAAAATTTCATGAACTAACCCCACTTTTCTTGGCTGTTTGCAGATAAAGTTCACGTCGCTCCTCGGATAAACTTCGTGAACGTGCCGGCGTTGAACTACCTTCTTAGGTCGGAGATTTACGTTACCGAGGACGGACAGTTGCGTGCGGCTCTGGGCTATCAACCTCTGAGCAGCTCTTTCCAGGCTATCGGTCACGCTATAAGGGCTGGCAGTCCGAGGCTGGCTAGGATTGACGTGTCCAAGGACGGGTTCTTAGCTCAACACGATCTGCCACCAGTTGTGTTGCCCGGTGTTAGAAATCCCTACTTAGCAGAGCAGCTACCTCCGCCAAACGAGCCTGGTGTTGCTGTTCCGGTTGAAGAGGAAGCTGAATCATCTCGTCTTTCCCTTGAGGAAGAGATAGACGAGTTTTATTTTGAGGAGGAAGTTCAGCAAATCCCCTTGGTGGAGCTTTCCGATCCTGAAGGAGAGCGGGACCGACATTCCGCAGTTGGCGTTCCCTCAATCGTCATCTGCTCGGACGATACTTCGGACGAAGAAACAGAGCCCATGGCAGGAAAGGGAAAGACTCTAAAGGAGTTGATGGCCTCCCGAGGGAAAGGGCAGTCATCGAAAGGTCAGTCATCAAAGGGACCAACTCCGTCACAGGTCAAGACCCTCCCTCCTGTGGCCCCTCAGGACTCCTCGGACCTTGGCCTTAAGGTTAATCCGAATTTAAAGAAGAAAAGGCCGGCTGACACTCCTGAGGAGGGCGAGGTGGTTGCCCAGCCGACCAAGCAGCAAAAAACCACTCGCGCGCCAAGGAGCAGAAGGGGCAACTCCTCGGAGAGCCGGGATGAGGAGAACCTTGCGGAGGTACGCGCTACCCCGCGTGTATGGAGCCCCAAGTTGGAGCTGGATGGGGTTGCCATCCCCTACAATGCTTCAGTCCGAGAATACAACCGAGGCCGGGCAGGGTACGTGGCCGAGGCCTTAGAGCAACCCTTACTCCTTCCTCGGGACATGGAGGCTTATAGGCGGTTCTCTCAACCTGAGATCTTCCTATCCCTTAAAAGGGATCTTGCGATGGTAAGTAATCCTTCTATTGTTTCATTAATTTATTTGACCTTGTTAGATTTTTTAAAGTAATCTTGTTTCGTTCGTAGATTACTCTGCAGGTATTTGTGGCTGAGGAATTTTGCCGCGGTAATCGTAATCGGGCTGAGGCGGAGACCCAGGCTCGGACGGAGATGGAGAAAACCTTGGGGTCCCTCAAGCACGATCACCTTGAACTCACGGACAAGTTCAAGGAGTCGGAGAACCGGCGCAAATTTGCAGAGGCTGGTTTGAAGAGTGCCGAGACCCAGGTGGAGGACCAGCGCAAAGAGCTGTACTCGACCCAGATTAACCTCGCCACCGAGAAGTAGGCAGTGCAGAATCTCAAGACTGCTTTGCAAAAAGTCGAGGATGAGCTGCGGCGGGTCAAAGAGGAGGCCCAGCTGATCCGAGAGGCTACAGAGGCTGAGAAGAATGCCGCTCGCCAGCTCGGGGCCGAAGAGACGGAGGCCAGGCTATCCGAGGAGATCCCCGAGGTATGCCGGGACTACTGCAGCATCTCATGGGCCCGTGCCCTTGATGCTGCAGGAGTTCCTGCCGATTCAGCGCTGAGACTGCCCGAGAGCATTTTCTATCCTGAGGAGATCTGAGAGAATCCTGACGGCGTCCAAGTGGCCTCCGAGCAGGATCTGGTGGTGCCTGATGCCGTCCCTGTTCCTGATATGGCGAAGGATCCTGCCACGGACTCTACCACTGAGGTTCCTCCTCCTCAGCCCGAGCGAAAAGAAGATCCTCCTGTTAAGGCTTAGCTTTTAGGTTTACAATTTTTGTACTTTACTTTTTTTTGAATGAGAGTAGTCCTGTTTTTGCACTCTTTGTAAGGACCTCTCCTTGTGTTTTTCTCGGAATATTAATATAGAATGTTTGCTTTGCTTTCTATGGATGTGTGCTAGTACCGTTTCCCTTTTTTTTTATAAACGTTTGCAACGATATGGATGAGTGTAAACGCCCAAGATAAAAAGGGTTGTTGGGCAGCGAATTTGAATGAGGGTTGCACTAGTGCTAGACCGTGCGCACGCCTTAGAACGATTTCCCTTAAGTAACAATCTCCTGATCTGTCATAAGTAATAATTTCCCCTAAGTCTGTGGTCCGAGGAGCCATGCAGGACTTAGGTTATGTTTAAAACTATGAATAGTTGCCTTAAGTAATAATTTCCCCTAAGTCTGTGGTCCGAGGAGCCATGCAGGACTTAGGTTCTGTTTAAAACTTGTATAAATTGTCATGAGTATTAATTTCCCCCAAGCCTGTGGTCCGAGGAGCCATGCAGGACTTAGGTTCTGTTTAAAACTATGAATAGTTGCCTTAAGTAATAATTTCCCCTAAGTCTGTGGTCCGAGGAGCCATGCAGGACTTAGGTTCTGTTTAAAACTTGTATAAATTGTCATGAGTATTAATTTCCCCCAAGCCTGTGGTCCGAGGAGTCATGCAGGACTTAGGTTCTGTTTAAAACTATGAATAGCTGCCTTAAGTAATAATTTCCCCTAAGTCTGTGGTCCGAGGAGCCATGCAGGACTTAGGTTCTGTTTAAAACTTGTATAAATTGTCATGAGTATTAATTTCCCCCAAGCCTGTGGTCCGAGGAGCTATGCAGGACTTAGGTTCTGTTTAAAACTATGAATAGTTGCCTTAAGTAATAATTTCCCCTAAGTCTGTGGTCCGAGGAGCCATGCAGGACTTAGGTTCTGTTTAAAACTTGTATAAATAGCCATGTAGACCAGCAAGCAGTGGATAGTCATGAAACAAAATGTGGGCTAAGCCATTTTCATTAATAACAATATCTTCTGAGGTTATTTACATTCCATGGTCGAGGTACATTTTTTTCATCCAAATCTTCTAGGTAGTAGGCGCCTATTCCGGCCACGAATGTGACACAGTATGGTCCCTCCCAATTGGGCCCCAACTTGCCCCAAGAGGGGTTTTTTGCGCTGCCAAGAATCTTCCTCATCACGAGATCACCTGGACCAAGAGGCCGCAGTTTGACGTTAGCATCATACCCTTGTCTCAGCTTCTGGTGATAATAGGCCATATGAATCATCGCTTTTTCCCTTCTCTCTTCGGCTAGGTTCTGACTTCTTTCCAATAACTCGTCGTTATCGTTTGGGGTAAACGATCTAGACCTTAGTGTGGGAAAGTTGTTCTCGATTGGGAGCACGGCCTCAGCCCCATAAGTCATCGAGAAGGGGGTCTCACCGGTCGATCGTCGCGGCGTCGTCCGATAGGTCCACAAGACGTAGGGGAGTTCCTCTACCCATCTCCCCTTTGCCTCGTCCAGTCTTTTCTTCAGCCCGTTCACTATGACCTTGTTCACGGCTTCAACCTGCCCATTTCCTTGAGGGTAGGCGGGGGTGGAGTATCGGTTAATGATTCCAAACTCGCGGCAATACTCCCTAAAGTTCTTACTGTCGAACTGCAGACCATTGTCGGAAATGAGTGTACGCGGAGTCCCGAAGTGGGTGATGATGTTCTTCCAGATGAATTTTTGGGCGTCCACGTCCCTAATGTTGGCCAAAGGTTCAACTTCCACCCATTTAGTGAAGTAATCAGTTCCGACTATTATGTATCGCTTGTTCCCCGCAGCTTTGGGGAAGGGTCCTACTATATCAAGGCCCCATTGTGCGAACAGCCATGGGCTAGAGAGGGGGTTGAGAACCCCTCCGGGTTGGTGGATATTCAAGGCGAATCATTGGCACTGGTCGCACTTCTTAGCGTATTCTTGGGCCTCTCTTTGCATGTTCGGCCACCAATACCCTTGGGTAAGTGCCCTGTGCGCCAGCGACCTTCCTCCGGTATGACTTCCACAAATCCCCTCGTGTAACTCCTCAAGTAGAGATTCGGATTCTTCTGGATGTACGCAGAGTAGGTACGGTCTAGAGTAAGAGCGCCGATACAGTTTGTGGTCCTCTGATAGCCAGAACCGAGGAGCATTCCTACGTATCTTCTCGGCTTCCAATCTTTCCTCCGGCAAGACGTCGTTTTGGAGGAAGTTTTTTATGGGGTCCATCCAGCTGTGACTCTTTCTGATCTGATGGACTCTGGCCGGGCTTCTGCTGATGGGACTTGCCTGGGCCAGATCTTCAACTAGGATCATTCGCGGCAGATTATGTGCCGAGGATGTGGCGAGAGTGGCCAACGAGTCTGCATAGGTGTTTGCACTCCTGGAAATGTGCGTCAGATTGAAAGATTCAAAATTCGTCTGCAACCGCTTGACTTGTCCCAGATACTCTTGCATCCTAGTATCTCGAGCTTCCAGCTCACCCATCACTTGTCCGACCACCAGTCTGGAGTCCGAGAATGCTTCTATTATTCTTCCGCCCAATCTTTGAACCATCGTCATACCTTGAAGTAAGGCTTCGTATTCGGCTTCATTATTTGTAGCCGAGAATCCGAGCCTCAATGATTTTTCAATAGCAGCACCGTCCGGGGATATTAAAACTATCTCAACTCCTGACCCTCTCTGGTTAGCTGCGCCATCCACATAGACCTTCCAATGCATGGTCCTCCCTGTTGAAATCGCACCAACCGATTTTCCATCCATGTCTTTCTCCTCGGTTATTGTTTCTATAGAGGGCTCAGCAAACTCCGCCACCAAGTCTGCGAGGACCTGTCCTTTGATGGAGGATCTGGGCATATATTTAATATCAAAAGCCCCCAAAAGCGCACTCCACATGGCGATCCTTCCGGTGTAGTCAGCGCTTCGAAGCACTGCTCGAAGGGGAAGCTGAGTTAGAATGATGACCGTATGCACCTGAAAGTAATGAGGAAGCTTCCGGGTTGCATGCACTATCGCCAGAATTGCCTTTTCTAAAGGTAGGTATCGCACCTCGGCCTCATGTAATGATTTTCTCACATAGTAAACCGGTCGCTGCACCCCATTATCATCCCGTATCAGTACCAAGCTTACAGCATGGGGAGCTACAGCGACATATGCAAACAGCACCTCATCTGCCTCAGGGCTGGACATGATGGGTGGTCGGGACAGGTAGTCCTTAAGCTGCTGGAAAGCCTGAGCGCAATCCTCCGACCATTCGAACCCTTTCCATTTGTTTATCAGGAGGTAAAAAGGCCGACATCGATCCCCCGATCGCGATATGAATCGGTTTAATGCCGCAATCATGCCAGTGAGCTTCTGCACTTCCTTCGGATTCCGAGGAACCTGTAGGCTGTTAATGGCTTTGATTTGGTCGAGACTTACTTCTATTCCCCTGTGAGTGACCATGTACCCTAGGAATTTCCCAGACCCGACCCCGAATGAACATTTGGAAGCGTTCAGCCGCAACCGGTGCTCCCTTAAGATAGCGAAGATTATTCCGAGGTCTTTCACGTGCTCGGACACCCTTTTACTCTTCACAACCATATCGTCTATATAAACCTCAATGATCTTGCCCAGTTGTGGCTCGAACATCCGAGTCATCATCCTTTGGTAGGTTGAGCCTGCGTTCTTCAGCCCAAACGGCATCACCTTATAATGATAGTTTCCGATGGGCGTCATGAAAGCCGTTTTCTCTTGGTCATCTAGTGCAAGGGGTATCTGATGATAGCCCTAGAAGGCGTCCAGGAAGCTCATTCGAGGGTGTCCCACGGTTGCGTCCACCAATCGGTCGATTCGGGGTAGGGGGAATGGGTCCTTCGGGCACGCCTTGTTCAGGTCCGTGAAGTCCACGCAGACCCTCCACTTCCCTGTCTTCTTTCTTACCACCACCGTGTTCGCCAACCATTCGGGATAAAAGACCTCTTTAATAGCCCCTGCCCTTTTTAATTTCGCCACTTCGTCTCTTACGGCACTAGCATGTTCCTTCGAAGGGCGTCGGGGTGGCTGTTTCTTCGGAGCGGAAGAGGGGTTGACGTTCAAGTGGTGACAAATAAGGCTAGGATCAACTCCTGGGGCGACGTAGGCGTCCCATGCGAACACGTCGACATTTTCTCTGAGAAATCTGACCAGCTCCTCCTTTTCCTGAGAAGGTAATTCAGAGCCGACCTGAAAGAACTTCTCCTGGTCGTCGTTGACAGCGATCTTATCTAAACTTTCACACCCTATCTCCTCGGCCAGCCCATCGCCTTGCTTTGCCGAGGGGGTTGGTTGCTATAAGTTCTCTGGGGCCGAGGACTCGATTGGGGGCCGATGTAAAATGGCGGCCACCATACACTTCCTGGCCACGGCCTGATCTCCTCGGATCTCTTCTACTTGTCCTCTGGATGGGTATTTCACTTTTTGATGAAGTGTGGAGGTTACGGCTTCCAGGGCGTGGATCCATGGCCTGGCGACTATCGCGGTGTAGGGTGAGTAAGCGTCGACGACGATAAAATTCACCTCCACCACCTCCGACCCCGCCTGTATGGGTAGTCGGATCTACCCTTTTGGCGTAACAATTTTTCCTTCGAAGCTGAGAAGGGGGGAGTCATAAGCTGCCAAATCTTCTGGCTTCAAGTTCAGCCCCTTGTATAGATCAGGGTACATTATCTCTACTGCACTTCCCGAGTCCACCAACACCCTTTTCACGTCGAAGCCCCCAATCTTCAATGTGACCACCAAGGCATCATCGTGAGGTTGAATAGTTCCTCTCTTATCCTCATCCGAGAATCCCAGTATCAAAGAGCTTCCCTTTTTTGACCTTTTGGGTTCCCTTTGCCTGCCCTCGGAAGGGAGCCGATCAACAGCTAATACCCTGGGGATGGGTGGCCCAGTTCTTCCTGGTACAGCGAGGATGACATGTATCGTCCCGGTGGGGGGTCTTAAAGATACGTCCTTTCGAGGCTCTTGTGTTGCTTGGCCGAGATGGCCGCTCGATGGGTGCAGCAGGTGACGTAACTTTCCTTCTCGGACCAACTGATCTAGGTGATTCCATAGATTCCTGCAGTCCTCAGTAGTGTGTCCATGGTCCTGATGATAGTGGCAGTACAGGTTCTGGTTACGTTTGGAAGGGTCTCCAGCCATCTTTCCCGGCCACCTGAAATAGGGCTCATCCCTTACTTTCTCCAGTACCTGTTGTACTGGCTCTCTGAATACGGCGTTCACTGTTTGCGGGTTGCTCTGCCCAGCCTGTCGCGGAAAATCTCTCCTCGGCTGACCAGGGTTGTGCCGTTCCGACCTGAAATCATTTGCTTTGGGGGGGATAACCTTCTCCTTTCCCCTCCCTTGCAGCTGATCTTCCTCTACTCTCTTGTACTTGTCGATCCTATCCATCAGCTGATGGACGTCAGCAACTGGTTTTCCGGTGAGGGATTTCCTTAAGCCATGCTCAGTGGGGAGACCGCTTTTGAACGTGCTGATAGCAACATTATCATGGTTGTCATCTAAATCGTTATACACCTCCTAATACCTATCTGAGTACGCTTTCAGGGTTTCTCCTTTGTGCATGGATAAGGATAGTAGCGAACTGAGAGGTCGAGGGACTCTGGTGTTTGTAATAAAACAGGAGCGAAAAGCTTGAGTGAGCTGTTTGTAGGAGCCTACGGAGTTTGTCTTCAGGCTGTTGAACCACCTCATTGCCATCGATCCCAAGCTGGATGGGAAGATTTTGCACATTAGGGCTTCATTTTGCGAGTAAATCGCCATTTTTTGGTTAAACTGACTCACGTGCTCTACCGGGTCTGCTCTGCCGTTATAGATGGCGAACACCGGTTGGTTGAAGCATCTAGGCAGCTTAGCCCCTTCGATTCTATTCGTGAAGGGTGACCTTGAGACCTGATCCAGCGCTTTCTTCATGGCGTCGTTCCCCGAACCTTTGCTGGATGGGCTCTCATACTTCCGTACAGGGCGTGGTTCCCTTTCATAAGAAAAGGTTTCACTTGGGGGGGTCCTTGACCTCTATCTGTAACTCGCATCCTCCGCATTAGAAGACTCGCCTGAGTCAGAAGGAGATTGTCTTCGCTGCGCACGTCGTAACTTCCTTTTTAGGTCATCTATCTCTCGCTGCATGGCCTGGTGACTATTTCGCCTCTGAGACACGTGACTTCCTATCTGAGTGTGACTCTGGCTCGTCCGGATAGTATGCACACTTCCCTCACGGTTCCCCCTGCCGCTTGGGTTGGTTAGGTTATTTTGCCTCTGGGACTCGGCGGGTTATGTCCGTTGGGAGTTAGCTTGGTGAGGATCCTCTTGGAGCGGACCTAGTTCTGCCATGCTCGACCGTTGCACTAGCTGATGCCTTAGTTCTTCCCACAGACGGCGCCAATTGTAGTTGCACGATTTTCCTGGCCCAAATTCTATTGATCAGGCCTTGGCCCAAGGCGCAACCCACAATAAATATTTGTAGAGGATGGGTCAAAGAACTTAGCCTCAGTGAGCCTCTTCGGTCTGATACATGGCCAGTATTGTTGCAGAAAATAAAAACACAAGAAGGAATCTCTCACGTATGATTCTATTTCTTCAGTTCCGGATACAGTTTTTCCGTCCCCCTTCTTTGAGGGACTCCACTACATTATATAGCTCTCCTCTTCTCATCTTAACCTTACACTTGTTGATCATCTAAGCATCTACTTGAGCACCTGTCCCATCAGACGCCCTTATCACTCCCTTTGTGAGTTGCAGAGGCCAAGGTAGTACTGTTCAGAGGTCTTTTCCTCATTAATGCGGCCAAGAGGGTGGTTGGGGCGCAATTAATGTGGTGGTGGCAGCTTTCCATGAGATATTTTGGATTTTATTCATTTTATATGTTAGGAGGATGAACTGAAATGGTTGGGGAGAGTTCCTCATTTGGGCTTCGTAGCGTCCGAGGAGGAGTTACTCCTCGGACAGGTTTCCTTGGCGCTATGGGGACTAATGCTTTATCTGTGATTTCTCTTCGGACAGGATGCTCCTCGGAAGGGCCTGAATTTGGACTAGCCCATCATTTTTGGGTCGGGCCCCACATTTGTTATTTTGTTCTTTTTTTAATTTCTTTTCCTACTTAAAAGGGTGTTCATTAAAAATAAGTAAGCTAAACATCGTAGTTTGACTCATAAAATAAGATGATAAAGAATGAAGTATGAATAAAAAAAATCTTCATTGTAGATGGTTGCAAGTATTTAATTTGGTGAAGATCTTCAAAAAAATTGTAGCATATATCATCATTCATTGTGAAAATTTAAATATTGTGGAAAGATGATGACATTCATTATCATTTTTTGTAGCATTTTTTGGTAAGTATATATTACATTTAGTAAATAGATTCTAAGAAATTGTCATAGTAAATATTAAATAGATATTCAAATAGCTATTTTAAATTTAAGTACATGATTTTATACTTCTTCAACCAAAAAAAAAAAAAAAATCTATATCAATTTTCTCACTAAAGGGGCAACACGTGCCTTGCATGTGCAACCCACACTAGTCTAAATTAAAGATGTTGTTTCCAGTGTGATTATTTACATGTAGACAGCTTGAGATGTTCGACTGGATCTTCAAGAGAGGTTTGCACAAAGGAATGCACCTAGAATCTTTCATATTTACAAGGCAATCTCATTTCTTGCTCAAGATTGGTCCATTTTGAGTGCTTATTTTACTAGGCTTAAAAAACTTTGGGATGAGTTATCTAATTACAGGTTCTGGTTTGATTATCGTATTCAAGAATACATTATGCATTTCTCAGTATTGTTTTCAAAGCAATTTGGACCACTTTTTAGTTGGAATTACTTCCAAACTATCAAGATACCTTCAATTAACCTTTGTTGATATATTAAGATCATTATTGTAGTCGAGAACTAAAGATTATTAACTAGTACAAAATGAAGTGTTTATAGATAATTCTTTTTACTAAACCTACATTCTCAGATTCAATATTAAGTGTTCCATTTTCAAACAACTACATCTCATTCATTTCAAATCCAAATTAGGTCAAATCTATGTCCATTTTAAAATTTTGGATGTCTACTTACCAATGAAACAATTTTCACATAGAAATTCATTATAGTAGGAAAGATAAGGAAAAAGATCATCAAATTCTCATATTTAAGCATAAAGTTAGTTGTCTCTAAGCAACTTTTGGCCCAAACTCAAACCTATATAGTATTGTAGAAGCCATTATAAACCTTTAAAGTTCAAATAAGACTGATGTCACATACATGGAGAATACAAGTGTGTATAATTTACAAACTGTATAGATGCAAAATATTAATCATAAGATATGTTATACAATGCAATTGATATGATGCTTGACTATCGAGCCTCTAACACGGTAATAGTAATTTCATTGACTGAGGATGACTGGTTCTTCCTTGACGAAGGTGATTTTTTTCCTACAAAGAAACCTATCTCTTTGGGTTTAGGTAATGAACCCTCACTGTGCAACAGCATAACCACAGATGACATATTTGGCCGATCGTCATGATGTTGTTGCAAACATAAGAAACTAATATGGAAGCAACGTATAATCTTCGATAGGATGCCAGAGTCCTCTAAGCAAGTATCAATCAATTCTAAAGGCCTACCTCCTTTCCATAATTTCCATGCCTAAAATATTTAAAAATTCTCTATCATTATTTGTATCATTATATGTAAGATAGGGGATGAAAGTTGTTGAAAAGTCACATGTTCAACAAGGTTTAGACTATGGTCTTCATGGAACCAGCCTCGATTTCTCTTTCCACTTATTATCTCCAACAACAATATTCCAAAACTAAAAACATCAGATTTTACTAAAAATATACCATCAATTGCGTATTCAGGTGCCATATAACCACTGTAAAAACATAATTAAGCATTAAAATATTTGATTAAAAAAATGTCAACAATAAAACATGTTGAGAATACGTACTAACTCGTTTTGTGTTTCCTTCGATCTGATCCCCACTAACAATTCTAGCCATACCGAAGTCAAAAATTTTTGGAATCGTCTTACTATCAAGTAAACCATTGCTTGCTTTGAGGTCTCTATGTATAATCCTCCATCTAGAATCTTCATGAAGATAGAGAAGCCCTCGTGCAATCCCACAGATAATGTTAAAACGCATAGACCAACCCAAAGCTTTAGCTCTTGTTTGATCTGAAAAGTTTCTCATTTATGTTAATACTAAGTTCAACATGAATAATGAAACAAGAAATTGGTATTTCTTCAAATAACAATGAAAACTTTCATTGAGTTTGGTAAAAATTATTTGTTTTAGAGAAGTTCAAACCAAAAATGAAGGAATCCAAGCTTCCATTGTGCATATATTCATAAATTAGGATTTTCTCATCTCCTTCAATGCAATAGCCCAAAAGCCTAACAAGATTTCGATGCTGCAATTTGGCAATTAGTATAACTTCATTTTTAAACTCATTCAATTTGTCCAGAATTCCATGAAAGCCTTTTCATAGCAATTTCTTTTCCATCGAGTAGTGTACCCTGAAATTTCAAATATGCAAGTAGTTTTTTTTTTTTTTTAATTGAAGTTGAGTATGGTAAGAATTGCTTTTTTGTGATCTTTATAAAAGCATGTTGCAGAGTTACCTTATATACAAGTCCAAAGCCACCTTCACCAAGCTTGTTATTACTTGAAAATTTGTCAGTGGCAGTGGCTATGGTAGCTAAGGTGAAGAATGTGACCTCCATGTCTTCACTTTGGCTTTCAATGTTCTGGTCTATCATCACATTATTCTCCAATTTCTCTGCTAAGATCATGATGGGCTTCACATTATACATAGGAAATAAGAATAGGGCAATTGTTAAATTCGGTTTAGACCCACTAGTTAATTACACAACAGAATTATTATTTGATTTCAAATCAACTAAATTAGGCAATCCAAAATATCAATATCAATAATCAAAATATAATAAGTGACCAAGTCATAAAGAAAAATAAAATAAAATAAAACTATAAACGCATAAGACACGTAGGTTGTGTTTAACATTGGCTTAAAAAGTCTTTTTTTTTTTTTTTAAAACTATTTGGCTTATTTTTGTTTCTATTTAGCTTATTTTTGATACTATTCATAGGTCTCATTGTACTATTTCAATTACTTTTTAACTTTATCTACAATACTTTCATCAAAAAAAATTTAATCTCAATTAAATAAGTTATTCCCAAACAAACTTGTAATATGATTATGAAGTGAAAAACCTATGGAGAACTCTCTAAAGGAAAAAAGGACTATATGTGTAAACTACTCCCACTAAGGCAATCAACTAGAAAAGGATGTGTTTTACAGTCTTGAAAAAAAAAAATTGTACCTGGCTTTAATTTCCCAATAGATAACTTCTGCGACTCACAATAGCTTTAAAACTTTGAGCTTCTTCCTATATGGATTCCTTTGATTCCTTCATGAATGGCAGGTCTGTGTAAATTAACTAGAACCTTTGGTGCACTCCAATTAAGGTACCTCCTTGAATATTTGATCTACAGTCAACTCACTAGAAGAAATGCTATGTGGTTTTGAGCTTTGGATCACAAGATTTTATAAAACTACCAGGATTCTCTCAAGAAAGCTCATGGACGAAAGGCATGATTTTTTCACTAAAAGTGTTGTTCTAGTTTCTGCCTTTCCAACTTTACTGGAAATCTTGCATAAGATAGTATAAATTGGTGTTTGCATATACGGTTAGAATCCTAATCAAAACAAAGATTTAGAATTTTTTTTTTTTTTTTTTTTTTTTTTTTTTTTTTTTGTGATTCTCGTTCAATGGGCCATTTCAGCCCATCTTTTTTTTTTTTTTTTTTTGAGCAAATTTCAGCCCATCTATATTTACTAGCTTGAGTCAACCTCTTGGTCCCCCCGCTTTAGGCCACAATATATTTTAGCCTTACCAATATTTTGCAAATTTTATTCCTTACCATTATTTTTCTTAAGATCAAATGGCTAAAACTTCACGGCTTTTCTTGTTCAACATCTTATTAGCTGCTTTGTACGTTTTTAGAATTTCAATTTAGGGTCTGCTTTGTGCGTCTACTTTCCTTTTCAGTGCAATCCATGCGTGCACTAAACAATCTTGAAATATCTTTTCCAAATGGGTCAGAGAAAGAAATATTACCTCTGAAGAAAAGCAAAAATATTTTAGTAATGCAATAAAATAGATGGAAACAACAAAGATTATAGCTTCAATGGCATGTAAAAATATAAATTAATTAAAGAGCAATAAAGACCGTAGGCCTATTACCTTGCTCTGAAGCAGGTATTGTCTATTACATTCCTTTTACACTGTTGGTAGCAAGGGAGCTGTTTTTTCTTTAACTGACTAAACGCCAGAAGTTTTTTCTGGGCAAGCAAAAGTTGATGCAAGAGGAAGCCATGAGGGTAATATAGCTATTAATGTCTCTATGAACCATGTTCTGAGCTCAAGGTAGCTAAATGCCGGTGAAAATTTTGAGGGTTTCTGTCCGAAGACGTTTTTTTTTTTTACAGCAAGCCACATGGTGAACTGGTCAGGGTTGCTGTTTGATTAATAATTGTATACGTATACTATCTCCCTCGGTTTGGTTTTATACTCATTGACATTAGCTATATATAAATTTGATTGTAAGCAACATATCAAAGCTGGGGTAGACGCCTAGATTTGATCCATTAATTGAATGTTTTGACTCATGCTGTATCCAGATTTTCTTAGTTTAGAATGACCAGCAAGGGTGGTTTGCTAATCTCTTAGGAATTGCATGATGGTGAAATAGTAAACTAATCAGTTTGGTACAGGTTTTACAAATCATTTTACGGGTGGTGAACCAATGATAGAGATTTACTGAAAATTCCAGAGGTCAACTACATGCAATAGCTATCAAAATTATGAAATTATTCCTGATACATGAAGAAATTGGACCGCCAGATTTGAACTTTTTTAAAATTGTAAGGATTAAAACTAATTACTGAACAAGATACAATGTAGTTGCTATATTGACCTCAGGCTGTAGATGGGGATATTTAAAATTAATAATGCATCTCAAGTTTACTTACCAAAGGTTGGCTTGAGCTCAAACGCAACAAGCAAAGAAATAACTTGCACAAAGCTTTTGCAATCCATTGGCTTGACATTCTTGAAACATTGATGCCATTGTAATTGCCAAATCAAGTTGATACTTTAACATGAATTACATGGATCTGATGTTTTACATTACTTGTGGGGTGCAATTGCAGGTTGAAAATTTGCAACCTTCATTCCAAGGAAGTGCCAGATATAGAAACACATGGGAAGGTCTTACTACTATTGTTCATAATCAAGGATGGAGACAGTTGTTTGCAGGTCTAAGCATTAACTATATAAAGGTAATTGTTGATAGTTACTTTATACATGCTCTGTCTGGATTTCAGATTGATGCTTTTCAAGATATTGTCTTCTAGTTAAATTCTTCTGTAATTGCTGCACTTTTCTGTGGTTAGCTTTCTAGGATTTCATGTTGGCCAGAATGTGCATTAGCATATATTAATTGATGTTCTTGAATCACTGCAACAATGTGGTGTTATGCTCTCACTAAATATATTTCTTACCAAAAAACATGCATGTGCAGAGAGTAGTTCTTTTTCTTATAGTTCAATGAAGTAGGTTTGTCTGTCTATGATGTATCTATCATTGATGCTTCAAAGAAGAATTTTAGACACTGATTGCTTAGACCAATCTTTTTAAGGTGTGAAGTAAAAGTACATGGACCACTTAAGCTGTTAAGAAGAGAATACAAAGTTATTAAGGGTGACCTTGTTTGTGTGATTAGTCTCTTGAAGCACAAGTGTCTTGCTAACAATGATTATACTATGTCCTTAGATTGTTCCTTCTGTGGCCATTGGTTTCACTGCGTACGACATGATGAAGTTTTGGCTCCGCGTCCCACCTCGACAGAAGACTCAATCAATATATGCTGCCTAATTCCTTTGGAATAAGACCATAAATGCAACTTGGTTACATTGGCTGTGCAATGCAGAATGATGCACGATCTATAGATGCAAGTAATCAACAAAGGTGTCCTCAAAATAATACTCTATGATTGTCTTAGTTAATGATTAGTAAGATATGGTGAACTAAAGTGGGTCCAAGTTGTAAACTTGGTCTTAAGTCTGTTGAGATTCTATTTATATTCAAGACAGTGTGCTTGTTTTATTGGGGAGAAAAATAATTTTATATGTAAAAATTTGTCCTATTTAAAGTCGTTTAATCATATGGCAGGAAAAAGTGATTTGATTTTTTCCCAATTGTTATTGAATTAATGTTGTTTGGTTTAAACCTTATTTTTTGTAAGTAATTTTTTGGGTTAAAACCATTGCCACAAGATGAATATAGAGAGAATTCAAAATCATATACCGCTAATAGGATACACAAACTTTGATATTTAATATTGATACGATGAATTGGGAAACTGTGAAACAACTTGGGATTGATTGTGACTAGCTCAAAGGCAACCTGTTATATTTGGGACACCAGCAATTTTGAAGATTTGCCGTCTCATAATTTGTTATTTGGATAGTTTCAATTATGACATTTTGCTCTTAGATACATAGATGCTTTTTGGTTTGGTTTGTGACACTTCAGTGTTTAGCTCCCTTTAGCTTAGATACGTTAGTCAGTTTGGTAAACTTTAATTAAATTTGATGATGTGATCAGAGGGTATATATATATATTCTATGACTTGTATATTCTCAAAATTGATACATCTGACCCATGGTTTCACAGATTGATTCTCAAATTTAATGACAAGACATTTTTCCTCCGCGCCCCAAGATAATACACTTGCGATCCACTCAACACATATACATTGGTTTGGTGGCTTAAAATATATACATGTGCATGGTTAGCCTTTTACTGAATTTAAGAATGTAATCTATGATTGGACAATTGGGTAGACTCGAGGAGGTATGAGACATGAACTAGAAATGTTTTTTTCTTAAAATCTAGTTATCCTTTTACTAAGTTTAAGAATGTGAACTATGATTGGACAATTGGGTAGACTCTGAGGAGGTATGAGTTGTGAAGTAAAAATGTTTTTTTCTTAAAATCTGGTTATCCTTCTACTAATTTAAGAATGTGATCTATGATTGGACAATTGGGTAGACTTTGAGGAGGTATGAGTCGTGAAGTAGAAATGTTTTTTTCTTAAAATCTAGTTATCCTTTTACTAAGTTTAAGAACGTGAACTATGATTGGACAATTGGGTAGACTCTGAGAAGGTATGAGCCGTGAAGTAGAAATGTCTTTTTCTTTTTTTTGAAGGGTGAAATGTCTTTTTCTTAAAATCTATATTAGAAGGTGATGCATTTGTGTTATTCAAAAGTGGCAACTTAAGAAGTTAATGGTCTCTGAAATCTATATTAATATCTATATCTATATAATATTTATAAGTTGAAACATAGCATTTTTTGTTGTTACACTCCTATTAAGCCACATTAACATAACATTTTGATCCATTCAATATAGTTCGGTCCACTTCAGTTCATTTGGTCCATTTCAGTCCCATTCCATCCAATTCAGTTCATTCCATCCACTTCAGTAAAATTCGGTCCACTTTGGTCCTGGTCGGTGCATTCAGTCTCATTCTGTCCACTTCAGTACATTTCAGTCTACTTCATCCACTTCTGTCCCATTCAGTCCAATTAGGCCCCCATTCCGTCCACTTCAGTAGAATTTAGTCCAATTATGCCCACTTTAGTCCAATTTGGTCCCAGTCGATCCACTTCAGTCCAATTTGGTCCACTTTAATCTATTTGGATTAATTGAGCCTTAAATTGATCCATTTAAATCTTTTTATTAAATTATATTATATATATGTATGTATGTATTGTTGTTGAATGCAAAATATATTATATGTTCCATTATATATATAAAACTTATAAAAATAGAAAATATGTTACATACGCTATTTAACTTACAAATTTTATATTATATTCTTATAAAATAATTATATTATATTTTTCCACGTATCGTGTGGGTTTACAACTAATACTATCATAGCACGGATAGTGGTTGATTGTGGACACCCTGGCTTATGGTTCTCAACTCTCACATGTCTTCATACTACCATAGCACAGGAAGTGGTTGACTGTAGACACCCTGGCTTATGGGTCTCAACTCTCATATGTATTAGCTGAAAGTGTCATTGCGAATGCGAGAGATGGCGAAAGGCCTTATGAGATGAACAACTTCACACGGTATGATCAGATCATTGTCACAAAAGGCTACAAAGAGTACCATTGTATTATATATGCAGGAAAGGGTCTTTTTATTTTGGCATGCACTCATATTCAACACGGACTTTTTTATGCCAAGTTGCCAACTTGCATGCCTTATGGTTATGGACCACAAATATTTATAACGTAATTATGTAAATGGGTCTACTTTAGAACTGAGAGAAGTTAATACCTTCAGCTACCATTTTAACTTGTAAATGCAAACTGCTTGTTGACTCCAAACGAACATTTGCTAATCAAAGATTGGTTTGAACTCTGGAGAGTACTGTGCTATATAATCACAGTAAGGCTGTCCATGCAAATGGGCTATCACAATCATTCTGTGCTGACTTGGCGGCTGGTTACTCAGTTTTAATATATTGTTAGATTCTTTTAATTTTATTTCCGAGTTTGAACTTGTCACCAGGTTGTATTTGTATATTTAGATTTTTTTTTTTAATTTTTAAGATAATCCTAATGATTAATTAATTAAGATTATATTCTTTAAGTTAATTAAGAAATTCAATTTTCATGTTTTAACTTATAGAATTACAGTCCCCGATCTTATATTGGTCAAATTCATATAATTTTAACTAAAAATATAACTATTTATATCATCAACAACAACAACTATATTATTGTAACTAAATTAAGCTGACTAATTTAATAATTAAGCCTACCTTAATTTCCATTTTTTACTAAATAAATGACATCTATAAACGTTTTCCTGCTGAAGCTAATCCTAATTCCCAAGTGCTCAAATGTTATGTTAAATAATGAGATAGGTTTTTGAATTTATTTTAGTTTTTTATTTTTATTTTTTTGAATATTTTGGATTGTTTATTTGTCTATATTTATTAAAAGATATATTTTTAGTAGTTATTACACTAAATGTGTGAGAAAAAACTAAAATATAATTTATTTAAAATAAAATTTAATCAAAAGTACTAGTTTTGTTTTGTTTAAAATATTTATTAAAAAAAAAATCTTTTGGCATTTCCCAAATAGACACTACACGTATATAATTATATATATCCCTGTTCCTCGAAAGGAACATGAGTGTGTAATCCACTTTGCTATCAATAAGGGGTCTTATTTAACTCGAGTCTATCCACTAGTAGTAGTATCTAGTTGAAAGTCAATGTCAATCTTTGAGGTCACTACCAGGATATGTACACGTATTCAAAGACTTCTGAATAAAAACAATCACTTTACATCGTACATATCATAGTCCTAATTTCCAAGAATTTGATCTTTGACTTTTAATTGTAACTTATAACTTAACTAAAATTTTATTTACTTTAATCCCTTTTTTTATTAACTACTGAGTATAAAAAGAAACAAATAAGTCTACTCATATCACACAATAATAATAATTTTAAAAAAAAAATATTTTTACAATGATATAATGTGATTTGTGCACAATAAAAATAATGTTAGTAATTATTCATTAAAAAAAAAAGTTAATAATTGGCTCAAGTGAAAGAAAGTGATATCAAGTGAATCACAAGATTCACAATGAACAATGTTAAGTGTGTATTTCTAATTTTGAGAGTTAAAAAATATGGAGAGAGAAAGACTGAAGCGTTCAGATAAGGAAGAGGATACCCTTGCTCGCAGTACCAAGAAGTTCAAAGATAGTCATCGTTTCCATGAAACGAATGAGAATGGAAAGGGAAACAAAGTGGAGAGCTATAAGGATAAGTTGGTGGGGCCGATTCCTGGAGCTTTTGCACAAGCATTTGGCTTTGATTGCTCAATGCAAGAGGACTTGGAATCTGATAATGAAGAGGAAAACGAACAGGATGACAACATTAGAATTGGTTTTTCCAAGGAAGAGAAGGTACGTATGAGAGCTCTATGGCAAAAAGCTCTTATCATCAAAACTTTTGGGAAGAGAATGACTTTTTCCTTCGTTGTCGAGAGGGTGCGAAAAATGTGGAATCCGTGTGGTGGCATGGATTGCATAGACTTGGGTTATGATTATTATCTTGTGAAATTTGAATTAGTGGAAGACGTGGACTCTATCCTTACGGGTGGTCCTTAGTTCATTGGCCAGCATTTTCTTGCTATCAGACAATGGGAGCCAGAGTTCAAGGCTTCCACAGCAACCCTCTCATCGATAGCAGTTTGGATAAGATTACCAGAGTTACCCATGGAGTTTTATGAACCTAATGCTCTTCAAAAAATTAGGAGAGCCATTGGCCCAGTTCTTAGGATCGATTACCACACAGCTAATAAGGAACGGGGAAGGTTTGCTAGGTTATGTATTCAAGTAAACTTGGATAAGCCATTGGTAAGGAAAATTTATCTTGGTAAGCTTGAATAGTGTGTGCTTTATGAAGGTATCAATGCCCTCTGCGTTTCGTGTGGTAGGATCGGACAAAAAATAGAAGCATGCCCGTTCACAGTTAAAGAGCAACCTAAGGAGCAGAGTATGGAGCAGAATGAAGGGCACACTGAGACGCAAAGTACCCAAGGGGAAGACGGGTTGAAGGAAAAAGAAAAACCTCAGGAAGATTATGGTGAGTGGATGGTTGTTAGCAGGAAAAAAGTGAACAGTAAAGCAAAATCAGTTCAGCGCTCTCTAGTGATGAATCAAATGGCTGAGGAACAGCTAATGCAAACGTCCTTAGCTACCACAGCTAAGCCTAGTGTGGCAGGGCAGAATAGTAAGAGTGGTAAAAGAAAAGCTCTGCACACGCAAACTGTCGTGTCACAGAAGAAGACCAATGTAATGGCAATGTCCATTCTCAGCAAACCAAAACTTGGGAAGGGTGCTAAGGACAAGGGCGTGCGCACCAAAATGAACCAGAAAGCAACTAATTTAGTTGGCTTGCAGTCCAATGGGGTGGGCCCGAGCAACAAGGGTGGGTTATTTGTATTTGGGTCTGAAACTGAGCAAGGCCCATTTTGTCTTTCAAGCTCTTTTAATCCAAAAGTTCACCCAAAAGAGAAACCCATCTCAACGGAGAAAGAAAGCTTTATATCTGAGCATTCTAGCCGCAACGATGGAAGTCAAAGAGAAGTGGGGGATTTATTACAAAGGAAAAGTTATTCTGGTGGGCGAAGAGACAATACGTTGGATAAAGCAAGATCCAACAGAAGTGTGGGGCTGGTTCGAGACCGATCTGATGGTGGCGTGGAAGAACCTATTCCCGTTAACGGAGAGAAGCAAACAGCTGGGCTATCTGCCGATGAAAGACGAAGCATGGATCATGACTTCGAACCCGTGGTGGAGGTTCTTGAAGGACCGACCTCCAATTCCGGTGCCTCTGGTGACAAACTCAGGGCCATTAGCCACAGGATCCGTCATGCGAAACTCGGAAAAATTTATATCAGAGGCGGAAACGGGGTGGACGGAGCCAAGGATCACAGTAAGGAAGATATTGCAAACCAACCCGGTGGAATGCTCGTTGATGGGCAATCTGCACGGGGTGAAAATGATTCAATTTGTCGAGCCAGAGATGAATGGCACGATCCTAGTCAAGGCAACTCAGGAAGAGTTGGGGATAATCAAGCATTCGGTGACTTTATTCCAGGGGATATGGGAGTCGAGGAAGGAGTTGTTGGAGGTATGGAGGTTGAGAGACATTGAAGATTCTTCTTCTTTGTCTTTTTTCAATGCTTCCTCTACATATAAAATTATGAATATTCTGATTTGGAACTACAGGGTTGCTATGAAAGCCCAATTCAGAAAGACAATTATGGATTTGGTGGATTGGCATTCACCAATTCTCATGGTGATCACAGAAACTAGGATGAGTGGTACAAGGGCTGATGAAATTATTGAGGCTCTCCCTTTTGATGGGTATGCGGTGGCGGATACAATTGGGTTTGCGGGAGGAATCTGGATGCTCTGGCGATCAGATTTGGTTCAAGTTGATGTCCTGGCAGCTATTAAACAGGAGATTCATGCGTTGATTCGGGTAAGATCTCAAACTTTTAGCTGGTTAATTAGTGCTATTTATGCAAGTCCTAGATTTGAGGAAGGGTGCATGTTGTGGAATAATCTTAGGATGCTAGCTAATATGCATGATTTGCCTTGGGCCCTCATGGGTGATTTTAATGAAGTTCTATCTGCTGATGAGAAGTATGGGGGGAATCCTATTTGCTAAAGAAGGGTTAGAGCTATTAAGGAATGTATGGATGATTGCAGTATGATGGATCTTGGGTTTTCAGGTCCAAAGTATACTTGGACAAACAAGAGGGAGTTGGGTAATTTAATCCAGTGCAGATTAGACAGATGCTGGGTTAATCCGGGTTGGAAAGATTTTTATCCGGAAGCTAATGTAACCCATTTAGCTAGAATTAATTCAGATCACTGCCCCCTATTATTGAACTTGTATCCTTTTTTGGGTTCTAATGCTGACAGGCCATTTAGATTTCAGACTATTTGGCTGAGTTATAGTGAATTCCCGGTTGTTGTGAGGGATGCTTGGGCTAGTAGGGAGGGCAATCTAGTTGAGGCAATTTCTAACTTCAAGACCAAAGCTCAAAGATGGAACAAAGAAGTCTTTGGAAATGTTTTCTTAAGAAAGAAGAAGATTTTGGCTAGGCTGCTGGGTGCGCAAAGAGCTTTAGCTGTCTGCCCAAATAGTTTTTTGATCAATCTCCAAAAGCAGCTGATTGAGGAGTATAATTTAATCCTCCAAATTGAAGAAGAGTTGTGGGCTATGAAATCCAAAACTAATTGGATTATTTCAGGGGAGAGAAACACATCTTATTTTCATATCTCTGCGATCAATAGGTGAAGTAAGAATAGAATCACCTGTGTTCAAAATAATGAGGGCGAATGGTGCCACAGTTTAGAGGAAGTTAAAGAGATTTTTAACTCAAGCTTCAAGAAGCTGTATAAGTCAGAGCAAGTTTTTGTCCTGTTACCCCTCAATGGAGATCGGATTGGTGTGCTAAGCTTAGTCAAAAGGAAGCTGGTAGCATGACCAATATTCCATCAGATGGGGAAATTTGGCATGCTCCCAAATCAATGAAGCCTTACAAAGCTCCAAGTGTTGATGGGCTCCATGATGGATTTTTCCAAAGATTTTGGCTAGTGGTGGGTGATTCGGTGAAGAAGGAGATCAAGGAGGTGTTTCTAAGGCAAAAGGTTCCTAAGTTTCTTAATCAAACCCTTGTTGCCCTAATCCCTAAGCAGCCCGGTCCTAAAACTGTCAGTCAGTATAGACCCATAAGTTTATGCAACACGATCTACAAGATTATTTCAAAAATTATTGTTTTGAGGCTACGCCCTTTGTTGCCATCTTTAATTTCCCCAATGCAGACAACTTTCCTTGAAGGGAGAAGGGGTACAGATAATGTCATAATTGCCCAAGAATTAATTTACTCACTTAGGAAGAGGAAGGGGAGGACGGGGTTTATGGTTATAAAAATTGACCTTGAAAAGGCATACGATCGCTTAGAGTGATCATTTATCAAAATGGTGCTTGAGCATTTTGGGTTTCCGGAGAGTATGATAAAGTTGATCATGAGCTGCGTGTCTACTACTACCACAGCTCTATTGTTCAATGGAAGTAAGCTGGATTCTTTTCAACCCTCGAGAGGAATAAGGCAGGGAGACCCTATGTCTCCCTATTTATTTCTACTGTGCATGGAATTCCTTGTAGCCCAAATCACTAGTATGTGTGAGGATAGGAGATGGGATAAGGTTAGGGCATCTAGAAGTGGGCCGAGCTTTTCCCATGTTTTTTTTGCTGACGACTTGATGCTTTTTGCAAAGGCAGACAGAAAAAATTGTGAAGCTATTATTGAAGTGTTGGATAATTTTTGCAACCTTGCTGGACAGAAAGTTAATCTTACCAAATCGAAGATTCTGTTTTCTCCTAATGTATCTTGCAGGAGGAGGAGAGGCATTTGTAGAAGGCTGGGGATTGCCGAAACTACCAACTTAGGTAAATACCTTGGTTTTCCCATCATTCACCAAGGTAGAGTGGGTAATGCGTATAACTTTGTGGTTAATAAAATACAAAGTAAGCTGGCTGGTTGGAGATCAAAATTACTGTCGAAGGCTAGTAGATTGGTGCTTGTTAAAGCAACTGCGGCTCCTGTAGCAGAGTATTATATGCAATGCCAATCTCTTCCTGCTAAGGTTTGTGATCAAGTTGATAAGCTAATAAGGTATTTTTTATGGGGTTCAACTGAAGAAAAAAGGAGGTTGCATTTGGTTGGATGGGACAAGGTGACACTTCCTAAAGAGCTTGGTAGTTTGGGGTTGCATAAGATGAAGGACAGAAATATTGCTTTGTTAGCTAAGCTTTGTTGGAGGCTAGCCTGTGAAAAGGAGGCTCCTTGGGCAAAAATGCTTGTAGCCAAATACCTTTCCCCCAGTAGAATGACTGAAGAAGGAAAAAAGCTCCCTTGCTCTAGTTGTTGGGTGGCTTGTAAGAAGGGTGGCCCAGTTTATGTTAAGGGGCTAAAATGGTCTGTGAAGAATGGAGAGACAGTGAAGGTTTGGACTGATTTTTGGCTTCCAATGGGCGCTTTGAGATCTCTTATTGAAGGGCCTTTGAACCGTGATGAAGATTTTATTACTGTGAAGCAATGTTTTGATCATAATTATGAATGGCAAGCTCACTGCCTATCCTTTGAATTGCCTGATCATATCCTCAATGCCATTAAAGCAACTCCATTGTCTTGTAATCAGGAGGCAGAGGATTCTCTCCAATGGGCATTCTCCAAGAATGGATTCTTCTCCTTGAAATCTGCTTATCTATTGGCAAGGGGTTTAAATCCTTTGAACCTTGATACTGTTTCGGTGGCTTGGGCGTGGAAGGTTGAAGCATTTCCTAAGATTCAATTTTTCCTTTGGCTTTGTCTTCATAACAGTGTGCCTACCGGGGAAGTTTTGGGTTTAAAGGGTTTAAGTCTTGATCCCATATGCAGTTTATGTCATCAAAGCATTGAAACAATTGACCATCTTTTAAGGGGCTGTGAGTATGCTCGGGATTTTTGGCAGCAACTTCAATTCTCGAATTGCATGAGGGAAACCTTCAACTTACCGATTAGTGAATGGCTTGAAGCCAGTTGTAAATCTGATATTAAATCCAGATGGATGGGCATTCCTTGGAAGATTTTGTTTCCCATGGGAGTGTGGAATTTATGGTTGCATAGAAATAATTTTATTTTTAGGACAGGGAAGGTGGATCGGTCATGCTTTAAGAAAAGCATTAAAGATAGTGTTGAATTTTTCTCTATTGGGTTGAATGCTAAGTTGCCTAAAGCTAAATCTGTTATTGCAGTGGGTTGGGAGAAGCCTCCAATGGGGTGGGCGAAGCTTAATTCAGATGGGTCTGCTTTTGGTAATACTGGACGTGCAAGTGGAGGCGGTGTTATCAGGGACCATGATGGGCATTGGTTGAAAGGCTATGCAAGGCCTCTTGGGTGCACTAACAGTTGTATGGCAGAGCTGTGGGCCCTAAGAGATGGCCTTCTAATAGCTAAGGAGATGGGGATAAATAATCTCATCATTGAGTTGGATGCCTTAAGTGTTGTTTTGCTTATGAACAATAATACTGCCAACTTGTTAATGAAGTCGTTGCTTACTGATTGCAGGAACCTGGTGAGAGAGATTCTCAATAAGCAGATAGTTCACATCTATAGGGAGGCCAACCAATGTGTTGATGCATTGGCCAAGCTTGGTGCTAGTAGCTTAGACTCTTTTGTTATCTTTTTATACCCGCTGCCTGTGGTGGAAAATATTCTAGCTTCTAATAAAGCTTGTTTACGTTGTAATAGACTTATTATTTAAGTTTAATGATATATCCTTTGTTGACCCAAAAAAAAAAAAAAGTGTGTATTTCTAACATTGCAGTTATTATTGTTTACTACTTTACTGGGAATTTCTTAGTAAGTTTGGAATTAATGAGGTTATATATATATATATATATATATATATATATATATATAATAGAGGTATTTCTACTATTCATATAAATAAAGAAAGTATAAAACAAAAAGAGCTAATCCATGGAATTATTGGACTTGTGGTTGATAAGATATTTCAGACCCACCAATCCATGACCAGCCCACCGCTGAATTTAATGTTACCCCACGCCCCACAATTATATTTTTCTTTGTTACTGTATTAAAAACATGCTCAGTTAATTGGTGTTTCTTCATTCTTTCTCATTAACTTACATGAAGGTTCAGTCTCACCCGCCATATTCACTCTTTTTCCACAAACTGACTTACTTTCTCACACGCCAATTTTGAATTTTCAACTGCTACTGGTATATATAAGTGAGGAACTAGTCTGACATGTGTGTGTTTGGTTGTCTTTAGACACTTTAGATTTCCAATATTCAGTTCAGTCTCTCTACAAACAATCTTTGGTTTATAGAGAGAGAGAGAGAGAGAGATAAGGAAGCTACTGAAGGCCCTGGTTTTGGATTTGCATTTTGCAGGCAAGGGAGCTTGATTTTGGACTTCTTCAGTTGTACGGTACCATTATAGTATGTTCTAATTTGGCATTTTTGATTTAATTGCTTTCATTTCTCATTACTTCTTGTGCTTATGAGCGTTGACCCATTATTTTTCATGGATTCCAGACTTCATTTAGGATTTGTCACTAGTTTGAGTGTTTCCATGATATGGTTTGTTGTTGTCTTGTCAATATGTTCTGCATAATTCTTGTATGAAATGAACTGGACAGTTTTGCCTTGCCAATATGCTTTTCTTTTTTTTTAATACCAATGTGAGCTTACTTATTTTCTGAAGGGAAAGCAGTTTTTTTCTAAAATCTTAAAATACAAAATTCAAATTTTTGTTTTTGCTACTGAATTCTGAATTAGAGTGAGAGGGGGAGGTGGTTTTTACAAAGTTGAAGACTTGGTATTTTCATATGAAACAAATTTTCTTTCTTTTTTTTCAATGAATAAATAGAGAAAAAAGTAATTATTATGTTATCACCTTTAGATTTTATTTGTAAAAGCTTACTAAGATTAGTGCTTTACTCTTATTGAACAGGTTTGATCAGTCTTGAGTCTTGACTCAAAGATTGAAGTTTGTTACGATTCTACTGTTTGGTGATCAATGGGTCTTTCTCTTTCCTTACTCTTTTCTGCATGGAATGAAATCCTTTGCCACAAGTTTTTTGGTTTAACTGACACCATTGAGACAGTCATTGTGAGAACATTTAGCTACAAGAAAGAAGAAGAATATTCAGAAACCATTAACAAGTCTAATGGGTCAGAGAAAATGATTATAGAAAGTTTAATGAGCTTCAAAAGGCAAGATTCAAAGGAAGCAGATTTGGAAGTATCAGATTCGTCTAAAAATACTGTTCCTGAAAGAGATAGTTCTAATTCAAAGTCTTCAATGACTAAGAGTCATGAAATTATGCAGATAAAGAAGCCCTGTACACTTTTGCTTCCTAAACCAGTGATATTGTTTTCTCCAAGGCCAGTTAGTGAGCTTGATGCTGCTGCAACTAGGCTTCAGAAAGTTTACAAGAGTTATAGGACTAGAAGGAATCTTGCAGATTGTGCAGTTGTGGTTGAGGAACTCTGGTTTGTTTCTATATCATTTCTTGTTGTCTTTTCATTTTTTAGGTTATTTCAACCTTTGTTTATGAATAGTTTGTTGAGGATTCATAGCCGACCCCAAAATTTTGGGACTAAGACTTGTAGTTGTTGTTAAAGTTGTCAACCTTTGTTTCTAAAATTAATTCAATTGTTGTAGGTGGAAGGCCTTAGACTTTGCAGCTCTTAAACGAAGCTCTGTGTCATTCTTTAACATTGAGAAACCAGAAACTGCTCTGCAACGCTGGGCTCGAGCTAGGACAAGGGTTGCCAAGGTACTTAATTGATATTTTGTGAATTGAGGAGGAAAAGAGTTTGTTTTTGGAGGAACATTGTACTAACAGCATTAACTCTATGTATTTGTAGGTTGGGAAGGGTTTATCTAAAGATGAGAATGCTCAGAAATTAGCCCTACAACACTGGCTTGAAGCTGTAAGTTCATATGCTTATACCAGACATGCTTCTTTCTGAATCTGATGCAGTTTTGTTCTTTCTGCTTTTTTTACGTTTCCATCTAAAAATGGTGAAAGTAATATTTTCCTCAAAACAATCTAATTTTGGTCAAGTGATGGTTTCAAAAACGACTGCTGTATTAGATATTAGGAATTTAGGGGACATGTATTCCTAGTCACTTCTCATAATAAGACTTAAAAAAGAGAGTCAAACGTGGCCTATGTATGCTTCCTATATAGGAATTGGTGACTTTTTTTTTTGGATGAAATTTCAAATTAAGCTCAAGTTTTGGGCTTTTGAATAGTGGTCTAGCTAAGTACATATCTTCTATGGATTTATATTTTTGGATATTAATAGGTTCCATGTTGTTAGTCCCCAATTAATAGGTAAGGAAGTAGAATCACTGGACTAATGGGCTTTGTTAATCTTTGTTTTTTTTCAGATTGATCCACGCCATCGTTATGGACACAATTTACACTTCTACTATGATGTCTGGTCTGATAGCAAGAGCACCCAACCTTTCTTCTACTGGTACTCATGAAAATTAACTTTTTCTTTCTTGGTATAATTGCTTTCGATTCAGCCTTATCCTTCTTTATCACTCATTTCTAACTTTATTTTTCTCCTCCTCTGAAACTGAAGGTTGGATGTTGGTGATGGTAAAGACCTAAATCTTGAAAGGTGCCTAAGGACTGTTCTACAACGTCAATGCATCGCATATCTTGGACCAGTAAGTATTACTAATCATACCATCTGTTACTGCATTCCAATAATCCACCCCCTCTCCATTTTAAATGTGTTCATTTCATGGTTCAGATTAAATATTACAAATTTAAGTGTAGCCACTGCAACATCATTTAAAATTTTAAGTAACATGGCTCTTTATACATTAGATCCAAAAAATAAAATCTTAACTGTGAAATGGACCCCCTCCAATCTTGTTTCTTCATCAAATTTGTTGTGTTGAATTTACATGCACACACTCCCATAAGCATCTTTGCAACCTAGATAAGTGCCTAGATAGATAACTAAGTAGGCTTCTTATGAATGTAGATAAGTGCATATATTTCACTGTTATAACTTTACATTCTCTGTCGTTTGGTATTACAGAAAGAAAGGGAAGCATATGAAGTAATTGTAGAGAGTGGAAAGCTTTTATACAGGCAAACAGGGATGCTTGTTAACACAGTTGAGGGTTCTAAGTGGATTTTTGTGCTCAGCACATCAAGGGCTTTGTATGTGGGTCAGAAGAAGAAAGGTGTTTTTCAGCACTCAAGTTTTCTATCGGGAGGTGCTACATCAGCAGCAGGGAGATTAGTTGCCCATGATGGGGTTCTTGAGGTACTATCTATAACATAGCATAGACACAATTATTGATTTTTCATCATGTTGCAGTTCAATTTCTAAGCCAAGTGTGCTTGTCTTCTTTAGGCTATATGGCCATACAGTGGTCACTATCTCCCAACTGAAGATAACTTCAGGGAATTCATTAGTTTCCTCGAGGAGCACCAAGTAGACCTCACCAATGTTAAGGTAATTACCATCAAATCTTTGGCCTTAAAGATCTCTTTATACCTGGTTGGCATTTATCTTTCAACTTTTATAAATGTGGTATATGTATGTGCATAGTCTTTATGCATGTATATCTAGCCAATTACGAGCAAATTTTTTCATGACTTTTTTCACAAGTGCTGATTTGGCATGTTGTGATTGATGCAATAAAAGTAGTATCAATGGTTGGTCCATGTGAAAGTGATTTTGCTCCAATCACATTTTGTCACATTAGAATGTTGTGCACTTAGCATTAATTGAATGAAATTGGTTCCTTTCAGTAGAAATAACTAATGTAAGTAACCATTTCTTCTGCAGAGGTGTGCAATAGATGATGATAGCACCTCCTTTAAGATTATTGGAGAGGAATCTAAACCAGAAGAGGTCAAGGTTCCTTCAACAACTACAATATCCACCAAAATGAATACTTCTGAAGTCAATGAGCCTATAAACAATTTATCCATCACAGCTGATCATCAAGGAAGTATCGATTCCAATGTAACGAATGTAGAAGCACCATTATATGATATGGGTAAGCCTATGTCTTGCAAGTGGACTAGCCCACATGGTCCTCGTATTGGATGTGTAAGACACTACCCAATTGAGCTACAATCGCAAGCACTTGAGAAAGTCAACCTATCACCCAAGTTAACACCTGGCAACTCCGGAAGCCGTCTTCCAATCCCTTCTCCACGGCCTAGCCCAAAGATCCGGGTCTCACCTAGGCTGTCAAACATGGGTTTCCCTAGCCCAAGGCCAAGGGTACTTGTTAACACTGCTAATTAATCTCAGGCGTTCACCAAATTGGTGAATGGCCTTGGATAGGAGAAGATACTTGGGTCTGAAGGATCAAGATCTCTGGCAGGTTAGGCACAACTTGTGCTTTCAATAAGATTTCTTTGAGTAAGAAGCTAGCAAAGAAGCTGAACTGCCAACCAAAATTTATTATTCTTTTACTTAACATAGCCAAGTTAATTCCTTTATTTAATTTTTTTTTTTTTTTTTTGGCTGAATAAGTTAATTCCTTTATTTGTTAGTAACTTAATATGGTTCTATCATTTTCTCCTATGAGGACGATTGATCAGTTCACTTCTGTAAGTTGTACATAAAATGTTTTCATGTATTAATGAATAATGACCTCTTTTGGTGAATGGTGCAAAGACATTTTCTTCTCCTTTTACTTGGCTAAAACTTGCGTGTGTGTTTACCGGGTCATTCATGATTCAACTCCATCTAAAGAATTTAAGCTAAGGGACATTAATCACAGAAGAAAAGGAAATAGGAACATGGAGTCGTGAGGCAGTGGTGGATAACGTGTGCTTTCATCTCATTGAAGTTTGAACTACACGTTTTCAGTATTGACTATTGACTATTGAGTATTGACTCATAGAACGTTAACAGTACGTTTCCTTTTCCTTCTTTTTTGGTTGTCTCTAACCTTAATTTCATCGGTTCCCAAATATACTTCTCGATTTATGTTTAAAAATTTAAATATGACTTTTATATATATATATATATATATATATTTGGAATGATTACTCTTATACTAATATTTATTAATAAATCATTTTAGAAAAAATTTTATACAACTTTTATGAGAAATACTAGTCGCAATTGTATTGTAATATATTGTATCATTTTTTCTCTATTATTTTTTTAAGATAATTTGTTTTCCCTAAAAAATTAAAATTTTCTATTCAATACAATTAGGCCTACTTCGGTCCACTTTGTTCACTTTGATCCACTTCAGTCCTATTGGAGCCATTTGGTCCAATTTGTTCATATTGGGTACATTTTGTCCACTTTGGTTTTATTCGATTCATTATGTCCACTTCGGTCCTATTCAGTCCACATTGCTCCTATTCGCTCCACTTCTGTCCAATTTGGTCCTATTCAGCCCACTTCGGTCTAGTCTGTTCTATTCGGTCTGGTTTGGTCCGATGCGGTCTATTTTGTCCATTTCGGTCTTATTCGGTCCATTCGTTTTTATTCGGTCGATTCAGTCTATTCGGTCCTATTCTCTCTATTTGGTCCACTTTACTCGATTTGGTCCAATTTGGTCCATTTAGATCACTTCGGTTCATTTTGGTCCACTTCGATCTATGCTTGTGCACTTACATAATGAGAACAGACATGTTTGGGTTGAAAGCACCTAATTTATATCCAAATTTATTATTAAAAAAAAAAACTCAAACTCTTAATATCTAAAATCTTAAGCATAGCTTTTATTGTTGCTACGTTTTTGTTGAACCACATAAATTTAGCATTTCAATTCACTTCGGTACATTTAAATTTAAGTGAAAGTCTTTCTAAACATAAAAGGTTATGAATATTCAAATGTAATCTTTAGGGCAGTTATTCATTTGTTTTAACGTCGTTACTTTTAAATGAATTGCATGAAATTAATGATACATTTAAGCAAAATAAATAAATAAATACATATGTATGTATGTATAATTTATTATCTAAATTTTATTGTAGAGAAAAAGAGCCTACTTGTGATGTGGAACTAAAAAAATATAACATCAAAACGTATGAACCCAACATAGAGTTTTAAAAATTACAATAATTCATCAATATAAAGTAGAGTTACAAGAAAGAATAAAAAATCAAGAGAAAGAGAATAACTACTTTTTCAAGAGAGAATGCGAGAGAGAACAATAAGAAATTTATAGAAAATAATATGAAAAGAAAAAAAGTAAAAATAAAAAAATATAGTAATTGTGCAATACAGAAATTTAATAAGGTAATCATGCCACTTGTCATACCCAAGGCTGAGGAGGCCAATACAATTCTGAGGAGTCCATACACTCAGATGGTAAGGCCGGAGAGGCGGGTCATGGCCACGTCAAAGACACATTACCAGTGAGGGCCACACTATAGAGAAAGAGTTTTAGAGAGGGGGTTAGCCCTGACGTGATTAAAGGGATGGTAACTACCACCACATTTAATGCACCTCACCAAACACCCTGGCCGCATTTATGTGGAGAAGACCCCTGAATAGTGTTGTCTTGGTTGTCGCAACTCACAGAAGACTTGAGAGGATGTCTGATGGGACAAGCACTCGAGTAGTGGCCTGCATAATCAACAAATGGAGGGCCAAGATCAGCCAAAAAAGGCTATATAATGTGAGAGATCCTCTAGGGATAAGGGGAGTTCATCTGAAAATCTAAAAAACACTGTAATACAAAGAACTGAAATTGTAATCAAATTTAAGAAGAATATATTCCGAAACTACTCTCCTCGGACTTTGCCGAGGAAGGATTTCTTTGCATAAAACCTATTTTCCTTTGTTTTATTTCAATCTTAAATTCATTAAGGGCATTGTCCAACTCACTGAAACCTAGTTTTCAGCCCACTCTCTAAAAATTCATTGTGTTGGGCTCTTTGGGCCTGAATCCTTCTACCTTTTGGGCTTAGGAACCAAAACCTGCCCTTACAGTAATAAACACCAAATTATCAAAATTATGTTATGTAATAAAATAATATTATATTCTGGTATGCTATCTTTATAATGCAATATGATAACATCTATGAAATCAAAGAGAATAAAAAATATAACAACTTAAAAACACAAAACTTAATCACATCAACCCAAAGTAAAGTTCCAAATAATACAAAAATTCATTAACCTAAAGTAGAAATGCAAGAAAAATATTTTAAAAAATCCACCAAAAATGAAGAAAAAAATGAGAGAGAAATAATATTTTGTGTGTGGAAAAACTATGAATAGAATGGAAAATGGAATTGTAAATTTATAGTAAGAGGAGGGGAATAAGAAAAGCAAAAAATAAAGGAAGATAAAGGAATAGAGGAAAAGTGATATTAAGATAGATAGTAGTGGGGAGTTGCAAAGGTAAAAGTGAGGGGAAAAATTAGAAAAAGTATAACAATAAGTTGGGAAATTAATAAGGAAAAAAAATTAAAAATAAGAGAGAGAATGTTGAAAATGGGTGGATGATGTGGTCATTGATATAGTAATAATAAATGCTATATTTCAACTTTTAGATATATATAGATAATGTAAAAATATCAATTGGTTTTTCTTTTCTCGTAAATTTTTTTTTATAATTTTTTTTAAACAAATGTCCTTAAAGCATCTGTGGGTTACAGAAATTTAATAAGGAAATAATGTCACGTATCATACCCAAGGCCGAGGAAGCCAATGCAGTTCCGATGAGACCATTCACTCGGACGGTAAGGCCGGAGGGGCGAACTATGGCCATGTCAATGGCACATTACCAGAGGGGCTATACTGTAAAGGAAGAGCTACAGAAAGGGGGTTAGGCCTGACGTGATTGGAGGGATGGTAGCTGCCACCACATTTAATGCACCCCACCACATTGTAGCACAAAAAACTAAAATTGTAATCGAGTCTAAGAAGAATATATCCAAAAACTACTCTTCTCGGACTTTGTCGATGAAGGATTTCTTCGCATAAAACCTATTTTTCTTTACTTTATTTCAATCTTTAATCCATTGTGGGTGTTGTCCAACTCACTAAAACCTAGTTTTCAACCCACTCTCTAAAAATTCTTTATATTGGGCTCTTTGGGCCTTAATCTTGTTACCTTGTGGGTTTAGGATCCAAAACCTGCCCCTATAATTGGTGCCATATGTGGGAAATACTTGAGTTTTAGTGAGGTCAACGTTCAACTATGGTGGGTTCAGGTCCCTACCGGGAAGAATCTGTTGGTTCCTAGCACTAAGATCATTTCCTCAACCTTAAACATAGGAGAGATCGTGAAGTTAGTGTACATACTACTCAAACTAGCAAGAGCCAGTCTCGAAGTAGGAGTCACGTCTCTTATGAAGAGAATACTAGAAGCATGCAATTGAAGATTGACCGTCTGTAGAGGAGGTTACACCTCGAGCGACGGAAAAAGACTCCTTCAAGCTCTGACCCTTCTTATGATGACGATGGGGATGACAGCTATAGGCCTAGGTCAATGACTCCTCCTAGTGAGTCTTTTCCGTATGATGAGGATCGCCGTTACAAGTGTAGGAATAAGAGTCCATCTCGCAAAGGTCTAGGCAATGATGTTATAAGTAAGGCTTTTAACCAGATCTCTAAATCTCCTTTTACCCATAGGATTGAAGGTGGGAAGCTCCTTCGGCGGTTTACTCAGCCAGTGTTCATCATGTATAATGGCAGAACGGACAATGTGGAACATGTTAGCCACTTCCTATTGTCTATGACTATGCGAGAAAGGGAAACCCTGAAAACGTATTCCGACAGGTATTGGGAAATGTTTAATGAGATAGATGGGAACTTCGATGATGTGGCTATATGGACTTTCAAGGTTGGCCTACCCGCCAAGCATGATTTAAGAAAATCTTTAACAAAGAAGCCTATTAGGAGTGTACATCAGCTCATAAGCCGCATTAACAAGTATAAATGGGTCGAAGAGGACCAACAACAAAGGAAAGGGAAAGCTAAGGTGGTCCCACAAGATAGAAGGGATTTTAGGTCGGATAGATACAACAGCAACCGTCCTCGAAGAGATTTTGCTAGGCAATTCGGATCTACTGCTACTCAGGTGGTTAGCACTGTGTTCCAAGAGCCTGTGCATTAAATCTTGGAAAAAATTAAGAGTGATCCATACTTTAAATGGCCAAATAAGATGGAGGGAGACCCCACGAGGTGTAACTAGAGCCTTCGTTGCCAATACCATCAGGAGCGGGGGCACACTACAAAGGATTGCAGGACGTTGTGGAGTCATCTGGAGCAATTAGTTAAAAGCAGGAGGTTGAAGCAATTCCTGCATTAACCCAATGGACAAGGTGGTCAGGCAAGGTCGGGAGCTCAGAGAGACGCTTCAACAAGACCACCTTTAGGTACAATTAGTGTCATTCTTGCTACTCCAAGAAGGACTGGTTTTTAGCCGTCCAGGGTGATGTCTATAGCTCGGCCGTCTATAGGGGACTCCCCCCTAATTCGAAGAGGGGTAGATTGGAGGCCTGGCCAGCTTTGAGCTTTTCCAATGAGGATAAAGTTGGAGCCTTGCAGTCACATGATGATGCCCTAGTAGTTACTCTTAGGATTGGAAGGTATGATGTGAAGATGGTGTTGGTGAATCAGGGCAGCGGTGAAGAGATCATGTACCCCAACCTATTTAAGGAGCTGAAGCTAAGGCCCAAGGACCTGACCTACTATGACTCCCCTCTGATAGGGTTTGATGGGAAGATTGTCTTTCCAAAGGGCTAAATCAGACTACCCGTTCAGGCAGGGTCAGAAGTCGTGGAAGTAAACTTTATTGTGCTAGATGGGTACTCCCCCTATATTACTATTGTGGCAAGACCTTGGCTTCACGCCATGAGGGCTGTGTCTTCCACCCTACACTTGAAGGTGAAGTATCCGTCAGGGGATCAGGTCGAAGAGCTGGTCAAAAACCAGTCTATGGCTAGGCTATCACACCCCAAACCCCAAAGGGTCCAAAGCATGAGAAAGACATCTCAAAGTACCTGTAGATTTTTCCTTTTTGACAATCCAATCCACATAAATCATATCAAGTACCAATATCAAGAATTATCATAATAATTCCATTGAATATACTCTCAAAGTAAGTCAGAACTCTCAGCAATAATTAATAGGACCATTGGCCACAAAAAAATAGAGTTCTGAATAAATAATTACATATCATCATCTTATCCCATCAATGGGAATAAAGTCACAACCACTATAATATACAAAAGAATGAGCCTATTCTAAGATGTATATCATCTAATATCTCCACTACAAAAGTTCAGCCTCCATCAGTAATTAGTCTAACTACTGTTAGCCACCAAAAATTTGTCTCAAAAGATTGTTGCCTACTCTGAAAAGTTTATAAAATAATGGAATGAGAAAAAGCCCAATAAGTAGCATAATTAATGGGGGTGGGGGAAATGCAAGTTTCATTTTCAATAATAATAATATGCTATGACAAGAATGATTTAATAATGAAACACAAAGTTTCTCAAAGTAAATACCTTGAATATAATTTTCAAAGTCATAATATCTAACATAAGGTAAATTATCACAAATATACCACGCTACCACATAGACCGGTCAGGGGATCCACCCATTCACAACTAGTATGATATTGTCCTCTCTGGTATGCAGACTCTTAGTCCCATGGACAGTAGCTTCACCCATACTCTTAAGGTTTTTCTCTTTTCCCATGGGCCGCAGAGAGAGCACGTCAAATAGGACCTCTTTTGCATGTGGTCTTTTGGCCCTATGGACAGCAACCTCACCCACACACAATCAAGGAACCTCTTCCCCTCATGGGTAGTAGGCAGTAGGGAAGAACGCATCATCCAAAGTGAAAGGACACTAACCTGGATTTGATTCCGTTGTCACAAAGACTACAAAAACCAAATCAGGTGATCACCGAAAAATCACACATGGCATGGTGTTAAAACTACATAAGCTCACAGGTTACATTACTTTGAAACACATAGTTCATATCCAGGTAGTTTTAGAAAAATCTTAAATAATCTAACTTCTACAAAGTTTGTAAGATTTTCAACTTCATTCTTGTCAAGAGATTTTCTATCAATTTCCCAAATAATACAAGACAAGATAAACATCTTTAAATTTTTCAATATACCATAAAATCAATGATTTTCTTATCAAGGATTAAATAAAATATGCTCATTTTTCCATATCAACAATTCATGCATTTCCCCAAATGCAATACCAAATCTGATGCATTTTCATATATATATATATATATATATATTAAGTTTACGACACAATAGTTTTTAAGAAAATATAGTTTCCATAGGTAGTTTCCAAAAGCGAGTCTAACCCAAAAACAACATTTATGCAACATGGTTATTTTTCAAAAATCTCATTAAAAAGCTACTTACCTCGCAACTGCAAAAGCCTAATTCTCAAGGAGATTAGCTAGACCCTAAACAACATCAAGTAAACCTATCACAATAAGCATAGAGCTTGAAATTGTATCTAGCTACAATTTAGGAATTGCCAAATGAGCACTTAATTAGGCAAGCCTAGTATTTAATCTCATCAATAATAATATATTCCACTTCCAAAGTTTCTTAACAAATTGATTCACAAGGTGTGAGAGTGCCTTTTTTCTGTGACACTCAGGCCCAAGGATCCCGAGCCTAAATAAAAGATTTTGGTGAACCGGGCCTTGACTCACCGCAGCTAACAAGCTGTTTAAGAATCAAGTAATATACAGGGGATGCTCCTGACAATAAATAAAAAATGACAAGCAAGGATATTCGTATTGAAGAAGGCCAAAAAACAACAAGGTAAATTCAAAAGGAAAGAAGCAGGATTAACAAAGTGATACAAAATTAATGCTAAGGGGATCCTGGGATTAATGAGGCATATTTCATTAATACATTGTCTGTTAAGTTACAGAAAGCTCACTAGGACGTGATACAAGGTTCAATCAAGCTCAAAAATTACAGTCTTGAATGGCTATTTCAGCCTTCAAAACTTGCAAAGTTTGATTCTCTTTGAATCCGAGTATGTGCAATAGTGGCTTTTACAGGATACCGGGAAGCAATATTTGTTTTCCCTTGGTGTTTTTCTTTCTCTTCACCACAGATTTACTGATAGTTTTTCTAGAAAATCTCTTCTTTTTTGTGTTTCTCTCTTTTCTCGCTACCTTTTCTTCGCAACCCATCCCTTCCTTTTATAATGGAGTTTTGGTCTTCCCGGGGAACTGTTGGTTCCCCTGTTTTACCTTTCTGCAAACAGAGCACGTCCTGTTCCTATCACTCGGTAAGTCCTATTTCCCGTTTTTCTCATTCTTTCCTTCTTTCAGCTCTGATTCTTTTGAAAGTTCCTGGTTGTCCATCTTCTTTGGGATGTGCTGAGGTATGCCCTTCTCGGCATCCCCGTTTTTTGGTAGTTTCCACTTTTCCCTTTTCTTTCCCATCTGGGCGGAATCCTGTTCTGCCAACTTGAAAGCCGCTTGTTATCATTCTTTTTTTTGTGCTCCCCTGTTCTGGTTCCCCGAGGTTTTTCTGTCTGTGCCATGAGAGGTCGCTGGGTTCTACTGGCGCTTGTGTTCTTTTGCTTTTGTTTCTTATTTTCTTTTTCTTTCGAGCTGTCCTAGTCTTCCTTTGTCTTTGTGCCTGAAAGGATCCGCGCCTCCTGATGCTTCCTAAGGATCCTGACTTCTTATCCCTTGCCGTGGTTCTCTTTTTTTTTGGATGCTTCTTCGTCTGGGCTTCAAGATCCCCTGGGCCTTTTTATTCCTTCATGGTTCTCCTGCATCTGCTACTTTGGGATTAGCTTGATTTTTCCTTTTGGGCCTGACTCATTCTTTTGGGCCTCCTTCACTATGATCTTTTTTAGACCTCAACACAAGGCATAAAGTCCAATTTATAAAGTTAACCCATTTAATATCATCTCCAACATCATGACTATTTTCCATAAAATTTACACTACATCATTAAAAGACTCATGAAAGCAAAATCAAAATATCCTCCAAGACAAGAAATTTAGAACTTCAACTAACTCTAAATAAACCCAATGGCAATGGAAAAATTAGATTTACCAACCATCACATGTTATAACTCAAAACCCCTAAATTTTCTACCATAAATAAACCGTAGGTAATCATCATTAGTATAAACCATATACCCACTCATCAAATAATTCCACCAATACAAAACCCATACATATAAACACGTAAATATCACTTCCAATGCTCATAAATCACATGGGTATCATTATTAAAACTTAGATAAAAATAACCTCAAGCAAAAGTGTAAAACCCACCAAAAAGATTAGAAATTTTTACCTCAAAAAGGATGTGATGGTGCTTATGGGTTCTCAAGAATTTTCCGGTGATCTTGCTGGAAAATGATGGTGGTAATGGTGGTGGTGGTGGTGTGGAAGTACCGGTGAGAGAGGATATAAGAGTAGAGAGGAGTGTATGAGAGAGAATGAAAAAAAGAAAAGAAAGGAAGTGAGTGAGCCGGCCAAAGAGAGGAGATAAGGTGGAGTGAAATGTGTGGTGGGAATGGGTGGGGTAGTTGAGAGGCACGTGTGTCTCAAAAAAATCTGAATTTTTTTTTTTTTTTAACTAACTAGGATGTTACACAGGCAATGCTTGGGGGCTACAATCAGATATCAGACCAGAGGTGAGTTATCAGCTTTTGCCAAGCAGGGTTTATAGCAATCAATGGTGCCGGCGTGGTCTACGGACGGGATGGTAGAAGAGGCAAGGTGTGAGGAATTAGAAAAAGTTATTATTGGTGATGACGAGGGTAAGTTCTTCCAGGTTAGAGTTCAGTTGTCTCCTCAGGAGAGGGAAGAGTTGATAGTGTTTCTTAGGAGAAACATTGATGTGTTTGCATGAAGTGCTTACGAGGCTCCTGGGGTTGACCCAAATTTTATTTACCATCATCTAAACGTCAATTCTTCCGTCATCCCCAAAAAGCAACCACCTTGACGCTCATCTAAGGAACATTCTGATGTTGTCAAGGAGGAGGTGGGTTGGCGCCATAACGGAAGTTTTTTACCCTAAGTGGTTAGCCAATACAATGGTGGTAAGGAAGAAAAGTGGGAAGTGTCGAGTATGTGTAGACTTCACGGATTTAAATAAAGCTTGACCCAAGGATCCCTTCCCCCTACCTCGAATAGATCAATTAGTGGATGCAATTGTAACCCATTCTCGGATGAGCTTCTTGGATACTTTCCAAGGATATTATCAGATACCATTAGCTCTAGATGATCAAAAGAAAACTGCTTTTGTTACGCCTACTGGAAATTATCATTACAAAGTGATGACCTTTGGATTAAAGAATGCAAGGTCTACTTATTAGAGGATGATGACCAGGATATTTGAACCTCAACTGGGCAAAAATATTGTGGTCTATATAGATGATATGATGGTAAAGAGTAAAGTAGAGTCTGAGCACATAAATGACCTCAGGGATATTTTTGAGATACTGAGGAAACACAAATTGCGCCTTAATGCTTCTAAGTGTTCTTTCGACGTGGGCTCTGGCAAGTTTCTGGGTTATATGGTCACTCATCGCGGAATTGAGGTCGACCCTAACTAGATTAAAGCAATTAACAACCTACAGCCTCCTCGGAATCCCAAAGAGTTGCAAGGCACGTGCTGCCCCAGTAGTGAGAAAATTAATATAAATTTTGTGTCTGAAATCGTGAATTTTGGCTCACCTAATTTGATTATATTAAAAAAGAAATTTAAGAATATAACAAAATATCACAATATTTTCACAATATTTTCATTTTTAGGATTTGAATAGATTTTTTTTTTTTATTTGAGAGAAATGCTATATTCATAACATTTTTAGAACAGATTTTAAATGACAAGTTATTATTGTTTTTAAACTGATAACATTGTTATTGTTATTCTCAAAACATTTATTTTCAATTGTGGTTGGTCACTGAAAACTTTAGGCATTGTTGCTACAGTGCCAATTGAATAAACCAAAAGCACTATAGCTCCAGTGCTATCCATCAATAATAGTTTACCTATGATTTGTTGTGAAATTAATGTTAAAATGTTGTGGATTTAGCATTTTTTTTATTTGATATATAAGAAAGTGAGATTTCAACAATTATGAAAATATTGTGATGACAATAAGTGTTGTAACATTTTTTTAAAATATTTATTTTCAGTTGTGGTTGGCTATAACCTCATATTTTATTATTTTATTTCGACTTGTAAGAAATTGACATGTTAATAATTGTGAAAATATTGTGAAATTTGTTGTGTCAGTATAACAATATAAATGTCAGCTTACATCAATATTAAAAAAAAAAAACACACACACAAACCGATTACTAAAAAAAAATAAAAATGACTAACTAAACCAAAGCACTGTTGTAGCTACAGTGTTGCACAGTGCAAAAACACTGGATATACAGTGCCAAGACATTATGCACGCATTCGCACTTTTATTATAAATATTTATTTTTAGTTGTGGTTGGTCACAGTCTCATATTTTATTATTTTATTTCAATTTGTAATAAATTGACACGTCAATAATTGTAAAAATATTGTAAAATTTGTTGTGTCAGTATAACAATATATATATACTAGCTTACATAAATATTTAAAAGAAAAAAAAAACAGACAGATTACTTAAAAAAAATTAGGCACTGTAGCTACAGTGCCACTTGGTACTGTAGCTATAGTGAAAAAATACTGTACTAACAAGTGTCATAACATTTTCACAAAACATTTATTTTCAGTTGTGGTTGGTCATAGTTTCATATTTTATTATTTTATTTTGACTTATAAGAAATTGACACCTCAATAATTATGAAAATATTTTGGAATTTGTTGGGTCAATATAATAATATATATATATAAAAATACAAACGGAAGACTAAAAAAATGCAACTACTTATAATATAAAAATATTTTTGTAAGGACTCGATTTGTAACGACGCAAAACGATACTAGGTTCGCACGTAAATAGGCCCAAACAATATAATTTGTAAAGCGTGGGTGTTAAGAACTAGGTTAACTTTTGTGTAATGAAAAGATTCATCCTCACGTATATTGAAGGCCCAGAGCTGGCACAACGATCGTTTTGTTTTGGTAATCGATACAGTTCTTTTTCTTTTTTACGTTCTTCTTCTTCAGTCTATGCTTTCTTTCTCTCTCTTTTTGTTCCGATCTTCTTGCATGTTCTTCTTTCAGTTTATATACCACCATTTGTGTTCCATCCTCACCACACACGTGTAGGTTGGGTTCGGAGGATTTCTTTCTGTCCCATCTAGCACCTCCTAGAACTTCCTATGGGCAGCTGTAAGGCTGCCTCCTTACTGTTCAGGTATCACCTCCACATTAATGCGACCAGAGAGTTGGTTGAGAGGTAATTAATGCAGAGGCAGCTGTAGTTATAGATATTTGTTTGCCTTTTCTTTTTTACCCTTGGTCTGTTATCCTATCTTCGGTGGTGACATAATTCTGAGGTCCGGTTGTAACAAGATCGCGTCTTGCTCGTCCTCGGATGCATACTGCCAAGGAGTATGGCGTCCTCGGACGAATACAGAACTCTACTTTCGTGATATTGACTACCACCCCCCTTCGGTAATTGCCTTATGACCTGACTTGGCCTCCTCGGACGGATATGCATCCTCGGATGGGCCACAGGCCCAACGATCCTGACCTTAATGGGCCTGTTGATTGATAAGCCCCACAATAGCCCCTCAAAATCCTACTTTTCGACTCCTCGGGAGAGAAGGTGGATTTTGACGTCATAAGCCCGTACATATGCGTGTTTTGGGGCATGCCCCTGATGCTTCAACATCTCGATTTTTGCAGCATTAAATTTTGGCAACGCCCTTGTCTCCCACGTTCGACGATGAGATTTAAATCAAACGGCAGAAGGCCTTCCTTGTTTTGTGAGCGGGAACTTTACCGCTCACAATCCTCATATGACTATAAAGGCGTTCTCAAATTAACCCTATACTTTACCTTCGATGATTACGTGGTTCCAGAGTTCATACATTGAACCTACCCTTCTCTATTTTCATTATTTTCCTGGCGACTACAAATAATCGTACTTGTCCGAGGTCCTTCCTTTGAACCTGTAAGTCCTCTCCAAATTTTTACCACTTTTATTTCAAACCCAACAGTCTTTTCTGCTAAGTCTTTTAGAAAAATGGGGAAACAAAAGAATCCATTTCAATGTCTTGTTGAGTCCGAGGAAGGTATTAGAAACTTTCGCTCTAAGTATAAAATCCCCTCAACGGTAGGGATGAGGTACGCAGCCCAAGGGGAATGGGCTGATACCAGACAAACTGGGGAAGTAGTTGTTCCCATAATTGCCTTTATAGAGGGCGGGATGATTATCCCCATGGGTAGTATCACTAGGAGTTATCTCAACTTCTTTAGGCTATCCCCCACCTAGTGTGCTCCAAACATGTTTAGGGTCCTAGGAAGTATAGACGCTTTGAATAAGAGAATGGACCTAAAGTTAACCCATCATGATGTGAATTGGGTGTACAACCTTCATCACCTAACCGGTCAGGGGTATTATCTCAAGTCGAGATATCCTGAGGTAAGGCTGATTCAGTGCCTTCCCACTTCAAACAAGAACCTAAAGGAGGATTTCCTTATTCTCTCTGGGGAATGACATGATGGTCTGCCTTACCCGACAGTAGAGGGAACACCAGGTGGGCGCGTAGTCATAGATCTATAATATTTAGCTCACGAACACATTTCGTTTACTTTTTTCTTTTTAATTATTTTTGTCTCCAACACTTTTCACTCTCGACTCAACGGTTTTGCAGATAGACGCTACACAAAGCCCAATCTTAGGTTAGTCAATAAGATGAGCCTGGATAAGTTATTGAAAGCCGAAATATACGTGAACGAGGCTGACGGTCAGCTCCGGGCAGCACACTTAATTCTCGGCTATACCCCCCTTTCTTTTGCTTTTCAGGCGCCGAAGTGCGTGATTAGAGCCCGCGATCCTCGACTTCACCGTATTAGTGTTGCCTACGAAGGGTTCATTGTTTCAGAGGGTATTCCGCTTCCCCAGTACACACCTCGCACAGAGCCTCTTTTCGTAGCCAGCGTCTCGGCGGGAACTTCTTCATCCCTACCTTCCCTCAGGGAAAAAGAAATAAAAGGGAGAAAGAAAAATGAGAAAGGCGAGGAAACGGTTGTAGCAGTATCTGAGTCCTCGGACGATTTCGGGATTTTTGATCAACTCATAAGCCCCGAGGAAGATCCTGACGAGATGGGGATACAAAAAAAACCCCAAAAAAGCTTGCTGGAGCTGATGGAAGGTCAGTCGGGAAAGAGTGCGCCTGCAAAATCAATACCATCTCAGGCTTCATCTCTTCTCGCTGGGTTTCCCCCTCCTGCTCCTCGTCAACCTCCTCGGCCATCACCACAGCCAGCGCTTCCTAACGCGGCCGAGCAGAAAAGGCGCAGGGAACAGAAGGGCAAGAAGGTGGCAGACACGAGCAAGTCTCGTCCAACTCGCGAGGAGGATACCCAACGAGCGGCAAAGCAGCAGAAGACTAAGCACCAAGCCGCGCGGGGTTAAGAGAAATCCGATTCCCAACATCCTGAACCACAAGCATGGTTGCCAGCACCTATACACGGTGGGGAGCCCCTGCGAGATGATGCATCTATAAGGGATTTGAACGGCGGCATAGGGTGTCACGTAGTCTCGGCCATGGAGGAAGCCCTATTGCTCCCAAAAGATATGGCCGAAATAAAGAATATGAGGAAGAATGAACTTGTCCTCGACAACAAACGATATTTGGGCATAGTAAGAAGCTAACTTTTATCTTTCTCATTCTGTGACTGTTACTTACCAATATGCACTTTTCATTGACTATAGTGTTAACCTTTTTCTTACAGATCATCCAAAATACTTTCAAGCTAGATGAGATGCTCAACGCCTGTTCCGATCAGTTAGATGATGAAAGAAAAAGACGGACAACGGCTGTACAGACCTTGTCCAAATCTGAACAGGACTTGGCCGATGCAAAGAAAAAGTTACAGGCCGAAGAGCAAGCTCGCAAGAGCGTCGAGTCGGCATTAGAAGGCTACCAAAAGTAGGTCGAGAACCAAGGGAAACTTCTGTGTGAGGCGGATGCCGAGCTAAAGAAGACTCAGGAGCAAGTCCTAGTTCTTAGGAAGCACCTAGAGGAAACTCAAAAGCTAAGGGAGCGAGCGGAAAAGTCCAAAGAGCAAGTCGAGAAAGCAAAAATCGATGTCGAACAGGCAATGAACGAAGCCGAGCAGAAGGGTTATGAGGTTGGTATAGCTGAAACTGAGAAGACTTTGAGAGCCGAGGTTCCGGAGGTATGCCGTATCTACTGTGCAAGAACTTGGAGTGAGGCTCTTAACCGTGTTGGGGTTGAAGCCTCATCTGAGTTACGTAAGCCAGAGAACGTATTCTATCCCGAGGCGATCCGCCCCTCAATTCTTTTACCTCATCAGGCTGATGCTCCTTCTTCAATTATTAACCTGAACGAGGAGGTTTTGCCTCACAGTTTTCCTCCCCTTGGTCAGCCGGAATTAGCTAAAAAGGGACTTGCCCCTCCAGGAGCTTCCCCAGACAAGACCACCACCGCTTCGGAGGCAGAGACGGCCTCCCAAGGTTTTCAACGGGATTTGGACTCCACAGTTTTACCAACTGGGGGTGTTACCAAAGCCAAAGAGGGAGTCACCACTTCGGAGGCAGACATATCCGCCGGTCAGAACCTAAAGATCCAATTGAAATTGAAAAAGTAGGACTTGCTTTGTAGTTTAACTAGACACTTAGTAGGGGACCTCCTTGCTCATTTTTTTTTTTACCGTTCTTACTGCTTTATGTTGTTTTGTACTTGTTCACTGTGTTATTATAATTTGGATAGGTTCATTTCAACTACCTTTTGCTTGTATGGGGCAATTTTACTCACTCATATCGTCAATCGATAATTAGCAATAAGCAATAAGCATTAATACAACAGAGTCTTAGGGAGACGTTTTAGATATGCACGTATTCCTCCCAATCAATTGCAATTTTTTACGAAAGTTCATAAACTAAATAAAATCATGCCCTCAGTACCTTGATTGTACGCCAACTAACGTCCATAGATCTCTCTTTAATTCCCCAATGAGTGTTACAAGGCGTTGCTTCCCATTAAGTTTGTGATCAGAAGATTTATCACAATTCAGTTACTATTCAATACTTCAACACACATCATAGGATGTTAATTTCCACCAAGTTTGCGATCCGAGGACCTAACATAACTTAGTTTCTGTTTAACATTTCAATATACATCATAGGACGTTAATTTCCACCAAGTTTGTGGTCCGAGGACCTGACATAACTTAGTTTCTGTTTAACATTTCAATATACATCATAAGACGTTAATTTCCACCAAGTTTGTGGTCCGAGGACCTGACATAACTTAGTTTCTGTTTAACATTTCAATATACATCATAGGACGTTAATTTCCACCAAGTTTGTGGTT